>NC_091284.1:703073295-703405379 GCF_032444005.1 Ranitomeya imitator | reverse complement strand
TTATGGACCGGGCCAATTTTTACCACTGTCCCTTTATGAGGTTATAACTCTGGAACGCTTCAACGGATCCCGGTGATTCTGACACTGTTTTCTCGTGACATATTGTACTTCATGATAGTGGTAAAATTTCTTTGATATTACCTGCGTTTATTTGTGAAAAAAACGGAAATATGGCGAAAATTTTGAAAATTTCGCAATTTTCCAACTTTGAATTTTTATGCAATTAAATCACAGAGATATGTCACACAAAATACTTAATAAGTAACATTTCCCACATGTCTACTTTACATCAGCACAATTTTGGAACCAAATTTTTTTTTGTTAGGGAGTTATAAGGGTTAAAGGTTGACCAGCAATTTCTCATTTTTACAACACCATTTTATTTTAGGGACCACATCTCATTTGAAGTCATTTTGAGGGGTCTATATGATAGAAAATACCCAAGTGTGACACCATTCTAAAAACTGCACCCCTCAAGGTTCTCAAAACCACATTCAAGAAGTTTATTAACCCTTCAGGTGTTTCACAGGAATTTTTGCAATGTTTAAATAAAAATTAACATTTAACTTTTTTTCACAAAAAATTTACTTCAGCTCCAATTTGTTTTATGTTACCAAGGGTTACAGGAGAAAATGGACCCCAAACCTTGTTGTACAATTTGTCCTGAGTACGCCGATACCCCATAAGTGGAGGTAAACCACTGTTTGGGCGCATGACAGAGCTTGGAAGCGAAGGAGCGCCATTTGACTTCTCAATGCAAAATTGACTGGAATTGAGATGGGACGCCATGTTGCGTTTGGAGAGCCACTGATGTGCCTAAACATTGAATCCCCCCACAAGTGACACCATTTTGGAAAGTAGACCCCCTAAGGAACTTATCTAGAGGTGTGGTGAGCACTTTGACCCACCAAGTGCTTCACAGAAGTTTATAATGCAGAACCGTAAAAATAAAAAATCATTTTTTTTTCACAAAAATTATCTTTTCGCCCACAATTTTTTATTTTCCCAATGGTAAGAGAAGAAATTGGAACCAAAAAGTTGTTGCACAATTTGTCCTGAGTACTCTGATACCCCATATGTGGGGGTAAACCACTGTTTGGGCACATGGGAGAGCTCGGAAGGGAAGGAGCGCCGTTTGACCTTTCAATGCAAAATTGACAGGAATTGAGATGGGACGCCATGTTGCGTTTGAAGAGCCACTGATGTGCCTAAACATTGAAACCCCCCACAAGTGACCCCATTTTGGAAAGTAGACCCCCTAAGGAACTTATCTAGATGTGTGGTGAGCACTTTGACCCACCAAGAGCTTCACAGAAGTTTATAATGCAGAGCCGTAAAAATAAAACAAAAATTTTTTCCCACAAAAATTATTTTTTAGTCCCCAGTTTTGTATTTTCCCGAGGGTAACAGGAGAAATTGGACCCCAAAAGTTGTTGTGCAATTTGTCCTGAGTGCGCTGATACCCCATATGTGGGGGGGAACCACCGTTTGGGCGCATGGGAGGGCTCGGAAGGGAAGGAGTGCCATTTGGAATACAGACTTAGATGGAATGGTCTGCAGGCGTCACATTGCGTTTGCAGAACCCCTAATGTACCTAAACAGTAGAAACCCCCCACAAGTGACCCCATATTGGAAACTAGACCCCCCAAGGAACTTATCTAGATGTGTTGTGAGAACTTTGAGCCCCCAAGTGTTTCACTACAGTTTATAACGCAGAGCCGTGAAAATAAAACAAAAATTTTTCCCCACAAAAATTATTTTTTAGCCCCCAGTTTTGTATTTTCCCAAGGGTAACAGGAGAAATTGGACCCCAAAAGTTGTTGTCCAATTTGTCCTGAGTACGCTGATACCCCATATGTTGGGGTAAACTCCTGTTTGGACACACGGGAGAGCTCGGAAGGGAAGGATCACTGTTTTACTTTTTCAACGCAGAATTGGCTGGAATTGAGATCGGACGCCATGTCGCGTTTGGAGAGCACCTGATGTGCCTAAACAGTGGAAACCCCCCAATTATAACTGAAACCCTAATCCAAACACACCCCTAACCCTAATCCAAACGGTAACCCTAACCACACCTCTAACCCAGACACACCCCTAACCCTAATCCCAACCCTATTCCCAACCGCAAATGTAATCCAAACCCTACCCCTAACTTTAGCCCCAACCCTAACTGTAGCCTTAACCCTAACCGTAGCCCTAACCCTAACCATAACCCTAGCCCTAACCCTAATGGGAAAATGGAAATAAATACATTTTTTTAATTTTTTTATTTTTCTCTAACTAAGGGGGTGATGAAGGGGGGTTTGATTTACTTTTATAGCGAGTTTTTTAGCGGATTTTTATGATTGGCAGCCGTCACACACTGAAAGACGCTTTTTATTGCAAAAAATATTTTTTGCGTTACCACATTTTGAGAGCTATAATTTTTCCATATTTGAGTCCACAGAGTCATGTGAGGTCTTGTTTTTTGCGGGACGAGTTGACGTTTTTATTGGTAACATTTTCGGGCACGTGACATTTTTTGATCGCTTTTTATTCCGATTTTTGTGAGGCAGAATTACCAAAAACCAGCTATTCATGAATTTCTTTTGGGGGAGGCGTTTATACCGCGTTTGGTAAAATTGATAAAGCAGTTTTATTCTTCGGGTCAGTACGATTACAGCGATACCTCATTTATATCATTTTTTTAATGTTTTTGCGGGACAAGATGACGCTTTCAGCGGTACCATGGTTATTTATATCCGTCTTTTTGATCGCGTGTTATTCCACTTTTTGTTCGGCGGTATGATAATAAAGCGTTGTTTTTTGTCTCTTTTTTTCTTACGGTGTTTACTGAAGGGGTTAACTAGTGGGACAGTTTTATAGGTCGGGTCGTTACGGACGCGGCGATACTAAATATGTGTACTTTTATTGTTTTTTTTTTTTTTATTTAAAGAAATGTATTTATGGGAATAATATATATATATTTTTTTTCATTATTTAGGATTTTTTTTTTTTTTTTACACATTTGTAAAAATTTTTGTTAACCCTTTTACTTTGTCCCAGGGGGGGACAATACAGATTGGTGATCTGCCAGTTTGCACAGCACTCTGACAGATCACCGATCTGTCTCAGAGCGCTGCAGCGTTACCAAGTGCCTGCTCTGAGCAGGCACTTGGTAAGCCACCTCCCTCCCTGCAGGACCCGGATCCGCGGCCATTTTGGATCCGGGACTTGCTGCAGGAAGGAGGTAGGAGACCCCCGGAGCAACGCGATCACATCGCGTTGCTGCGGGGGTCTCAGGGAAGCCCCCCTCCCTGCGCGATGCTTCCCTGCACCGCCGGCACATCACGATCATGTTTGATCGCGGTGTGCCGGGGGCTAATGTGCCAGGGGCGGTCCGTGACCGCACCTGGCACATAGTGCCGGATGTCAGCTGCGATAAGCAGCTGACACCCGGCCGCGCTCCCCCCGTGAACGCGGCCGATCGCCTATGACGTACTATTCCGTCCTTGGGAAGTAAAGCCCACCCCACATGGACGGAATAGTACGTCTAATGGCAGAAAGGGGTTAAAATCCGAAATGTTGGCCTAATGAAATGTATGTTCAGTAAATGCACTCAATACTTGGTCGGGGCTCCTTTTGCATCAATTACTGCATCAATGCGGCGTGGCAAGGACGTGATCAGCCTGTGGCACTGCTAAGGAGTTATGGAAGCCCAGGTTGCTTTTATAGTAGCCTTCAGCTTGTCTGCATTGTCTGGTGTCTCTCATCTTCATCTTGACAATACCCCATAGCTTCTCTATGGGGTTAAGGTCAGGCAAGTTTGCTGGCCAATAAAGCACAGTGACACTGTTGTTTTTAAACCAGGTATTGGTACTTTTGGCAGTGTGGACAGGGGCCAAGTCCTGCTGGAGAATGAAATATCCATCTCCAAAAAGCTTGTCGGCAGAGGGAAGCATGAAATGCTCTAAAATTTCTTGGTAAATGGCTGCGCTGACTTTGGTCTTGAAAAAAACACAGTGTCCCTATACCAGCAGATAACATGGCTCCCGAAACCATCACTAATTGCGGAAACGTCACTCTAGACCTCAAGCATCTTGGATTGTGGCCTTTCCGCTCTTCTTCCAGACTTTGGGACCTTTATTTCCAAATGAAATGCAAAATTTACTTTGCTTGTCAAGTCAGCAGTCTTCCCCATGATTGTGGAGCCTACAGAAACAGACTAAGGGACCTTTTTAAATGCTTAGGAGGCCATTGCAGATGTTTTTTGTTAATTATTCTAATTTACTGAGATAATGACTTTTTCATAATGGGTTTTCATTGGCTGTAAGCCATAATCATCAACATTAACAGAAATAAACACTTGAAATAGATCAGTTCCGTACCGTGCCCGCACGCTCGCTGTCTATATCCACGCTGACTGGATTGGTGGAGGAGGCCCTCCAGCCACTTCCTCCACCATTCAGCGTGTGAAATGGCTGAAGCAATGACATCAGCACAGCGGAGACAGGAACAGAAGCAGAGTGCCTGGGGAACAGGACCGAAGCGAGTATGTGAGGTTTTCTTTTCTTTTTTATTTATGTATATGGGATATTTGGCTGCACATGGTGAGGCTATAGGGGTCCCATCATGGACATGGGGTGGCTATGGGGGCTTATCATGGACATGGGGTGGCTATGCAGCTCTCATGCTAGCCTTGGATAGGCTGTGTGGGGCTCTAATGCTGGCCATAGGGATGCTGTGTGTCGGGCTCTCATGCTGGCCATGGGGAGGCTGTGTGGGGATCATATGCTGAACGTGGGGAGACTGTGTGGACCTCATATGCTGGACATGAGGAGGCTGTGTGGGCCTATATATGCTGGACATGGGGAGGCTGTGTGGGCCTATATATGCTGGACATGGGGAGGCTGTGTGGGCCTATATATGCTGGACATGGGGAGGCTGTGTGGGCCTATATATGCTGGACATGGGGAGGCTGTGTGGGCCTATATATGCTGGACATGGGGAGGCTGTGTGGGCCTATATATGCTGGACATGGGGAGGCTGTGTGGGCCTATATATGCTGGACATGGGGAGGCTGTGTGGGCCTATATATGCTGGACATGGGGAGGCTGTGTGGGCCTATATATGCTGGACATGGGGAGGCTGTGTGGGCCAATATATGCTGGACATGGGGAGGCTGTGTGGGCCTATATATGCTGGACATGGGGAGGCTGTGTGGGCCTATATATGCTGGACATGGGGAGGCTGTGTGGGCCTATATATGCTGGACATGGGGAGGCTGTGTGGGCCTATATATGCTGGACATGGGGAGGCTGTGTGGGCCTATATATGCTGGACATGGGGAGGCTGTGTGGGCCTATATATGCTGGACATGGGGAGGCTGTGTGGGCCTATATATGCTGGACATGGGGAGGCTGTGTGGGCCTATATATGCTGGACATGGGGAGGCTGTGTAGGACTCATTCAATATATAAAAGAGGCTGTATTAGGCTATGTGCACAAGCTGCAGATTTGACGCTGCGGATCTGCAGCAGTTTTCAATGAGTTTACAGTACCATGTAAACCTATGGAAAACAAAATCCGCAGTGCACATGCTGTGGAAAAAACTACACGGAAACGCAGCGGTTTATATTGCTGTAGCATGTCAATTCTTTATGCGGATTCCGCAGCGGTTTACAACTGCTCAATAGGAATCTGCAGGTGTAAAACCGCAGGCGGAATCTGCACAAAAAAAAGCAGAAAAACAGCGGTAAATCCCTAGAGAGGTTTACCTGTGGATTTACCAAAATCAGTGCGGAAAAATCCGCACACCATTCCGCAGCGTGTGCACATAGCCTTAGAGTTCAAATGGTATATAGGGAGATGTCAGCATACTTAATTCTGCTCAATATTAAGTGATATTGATATTAATCATAAATGTTGATATTAATATTGAACTTAATTCATTTCAGCCTATGGGTTCGGCCCTCCACAACAGTCATGGTCTCTCATGTGGCCCCTCGAGAAAATTAATTGCTCACCCCAGCTCTATAATATGAGTTTCACTTTTTGTACTGAAGAACTGAAAAAAAATTACTTATAAACGTTGATGATGATGTACAACAACAAATTGTATTGTGGTACAGTGTTGGCCAGAAAAATTGATGTGAATACTTTTCTGCTCAATGATGACAAAAGTATCCTAGGAGTGATACCTTTATTGGCTAACCAGAAAATAATAATATGATATTTTCTGGTTAGCCAATAAAGGCATCACTCTTAGGATACTTTTGTCATCATTGGGCAGAAAAGTATTCACATAAACTATGATGATATTCTAATTTTGTGAGAAACACCTGTACCCTTTTTTTCCCCCAAACAGAAAAATCACCTGTGAAATATCAATACTATAAATGTAATGTTTATTGCAGATAGCTTATAAGGCGGGAATGGTTTTGTATGGCTCATGGAGACTGATTGGCTTCTGAAGACTGGATTTCCTCTCCACATTCAAAGCGCACAAAATCCAACACCTCTACTCCATGTGGCTGGAGATACTGTCCTACAGTCAGGCTGGGCTCCAGCAGGAAAGGCTGGGCCAACATTCGGGTTTCTGCATCTCCGGCAGATTCATCTTCTACAGATCCCACTGATAAGGGATTCATGCCTACTACATGCTGGCCAAGTCTACGACCAAGTTCAGTAATGTTGCTTGTAGAACTTGCAGCAGTCTTTCTGCATACAACTAATGACCCATATTTGCCAAAGGACATGTTTTTCAAAGACGGTAGGTCAGCCTGTAAAGTGCCATGCATGTACCAGCCAATAAACATGTCAGGAGAAACCATGGCCCATGCAGCCCTTCTCAGTAGCATGTTTTCTCCAAGTTTTCCTTAAAAAAAAAAAAAGAAGAAAAAACACAAATAAGCGATGTGAGGTCAAATGTTCAATTAAAATAAAATACATCAGTTATTAAAAAGAAATCTGTCAGCAGATTTTTTGCTATGTAATCCAAGAGCAGCATAGCACATGAGACCTAGTGAGGCAGTGGTAATCTCTTGTGGATAAAACTCCGATTGTATTGAAACTACAACGCAGCCGGGTAAGTGTCACATTGCCAAAATCATGCTCACTTTCCCTATATTGTACTGCTCTCAGATTAGTTAAAACTTGCCTGAAAGTGGAATATTTGGAACACTACATATCAAAGTTAACTGTCAATTGTGGAGTTATAGAATGTTGATGCATTCCAGTGTGTATATAGTTTAATATTGGAAAATGAAGCTGGTGACAACAAGACAGACTAGGAGATAAATCTTTACAAGCAATAATAAGTCTGTCTACACTACGGTTATTTTCTTTTACCTTTCCTCCCCCTTCCCCACCCCACCACTCCCTTTACCCATGATCCCGTATATGTATCTATGGTCGAAGCATATATCAATACAAAATTAATGCATAAAGTATGTTGTTATGTTTAAAAGTTTAATAAAAATACCTAAACCAAAACTTGCCTGAAAGAGCGCTAAAAAAGCAACAACCGCCAAACAGAATATACATATGCACAGCAAGACTTTAAAAACCGTGAAGTGGCTAAAAGAAGTGACCGGTCTACTCTGTTGGCTTCCTCCTGGAAGCCGCCACTATCTTATATAACGTTTAAAAAAAATATTCAGTTGGAAAAAATATCACAATAAACATCAAAGAAGACACATTGGGAAAAACACAGTCAGCGTTTTCCTGAAGCTTAAAAAACGATCCAGGTAAGGCTACGTTCACACTAGCGTCATGCGACGCAGCATCGTCGACGCACAACGACGCATGCGTCATGCGCCCCTATCTTTATCATTGGGGACGCATGCATTGCGTTGTCATGCATTTTTGTGAAAACGCACGACGCATGCGTCGTTTCACCACACCTGGGTGGCGTCGGAGACGCTACATGTTGCATTTTTGTAGCGTCTAAAAAACGCATGCGTCGCACGTGCGTCGTCATTGCGTTACAATTTCCCATTGAAACCAATTGACAACGCACGTGACGCAAGTGCGTGCGTCGTGCGTGCGTTGTGCGACGCATGCGTCGTTAAATAAAATTACACAAAAAAGTGTCTAGACAGTGTCTAGACAGTGAAGACAGTGATAAAAACATCCCCCATATATAAAGAAAATGTTTGGATTGTTTGTCACTTCTGCTGCAGCATCTACAGACAACACACCAGACCAGACATCTTCATCTGCTGTCCAGAGATGTAAGTATAGAATGATTCTGTGCATTTTCTACATGTTTTATTTTTAAATTGTTTTTGCAAGTTGTGTATTATATTCTGCACTGTGGTTGTGTAAAGACATTGTTGTATTTTTAGTCTGGTTGTGATGTATGGCGTTGTATAGGATGGCGTTTCATTGTCTCCGGCCTTGATTATTGTTCTTTCCAGGATAGATTTTTCTTTTCCATTTATTGGTTTGGGGGTGTTTTTTGTATTCAGTTGTGATGTATTTTTCTTGCGTTATATGATGGCGTTTAATTGTCTCTGGCCATGTTGGTTTTATTGTAAAGTATGGTAGTATAGAATGATTCTGCGCCCTTTTATTAAATGTAATAATTTATATTGCAAGTTGTGTATTATGTTCTGCACTGTGGTTGTGTAAAGACATTGTTGTATGTTTCTGGTTGTGATGTATGGCGTTGTATGGCCTTTTATTGTCTCCGGCCCTGTCGGTTTTATTGTAAAGTATGGTAGTATAGAATGATTCTGCGCCCTTTTATTAAATGTAATAATTTTTATTGCAAGTTGTGTATTATGTTCTGCACTGTGGTTGTGTAAAGACATTGTTGTATGTTTCTGGTTGTGATGTATGGCGTTGTATGGCCTTTTATTGTCTCCGGCTCTGTCGGTTTTATTGTAAAGTATGGTGGTTTTATCCAGGATTGCCGTTTCTGTCCTTAATTTTTTTGGGTTGTTAATTTTTTTCTTTCAAAAATCTATTGTGTTTTTTGGGTTGCTCCGTGCATACTGTTATTCCAAATTTTTTTTTGCTTTTTTAAATATAAATGTTTGTTTTTTTAATCAGTTTGGTATTTAAGGTCGTTATATTTAGGGTTTTTTTTTTTTGTTAATTTTTTTTTTTTTTAATTGTCACGTATGGCGGTATGGTTTTGCTTTTCTTTTGACTTTTTGCAATCAATGTAGTAAACATTTTTTTAAACAAAACTGTCTTTTTGGATTACGACATAGGGTCTGTTGTGTATTTGTTTTGTTATCTTTAGGCTTTTGTTTACTCTGGCATTGTGTTGTCTCTGCCATTGTTTTTTGTTTCAATGTGGCAGTGTTGTTTGCTCAGCGTTAGTTCAGTTGGCATTAGTGCAATGTTCTTTGTGGTTGAAATGTAAATGTATTTTTTTTTTTATATTTTACTATGTTCCGCTGTATTGTGCATAGGATAAATTTTATTTTGTTTTTTTTTGGGGGGATATGGGGAGTGGTGGGAGGGTGGGGTGGTGGAGGAGGTAGGGAGAACAATTTTTATCTTGCCAACATTAATATTTTCCAATTATTCTAGGTTTCACAACGGGCCCATGATGACCCCTTGGACATAGACCTCATGGTTGCATCCATTCAGGAGCGAGGCCCGTTGTGGGACAGCCGTGACCCCCGGCACGCGGACCAGGGCGTGTTGCGCCGTTTGTGGATTGAGGTGGCAAAATCGCTGTGGGATGGCTTCGACAGCTCTTCCCCCGCGGTCAAAGATAAATTTCGTAAGTATTTCCATAATGCTGCTCTGACCCATCATGCCAGGATACACAACCGTCTGTGATGTCTTCTATTGGGATTGCACACGGTTGCGTTATCAATTTAAATATTTTCTCTCAAACTAATTTTTTTTTTTTTACTTTATACACAGTTAAACAATTGAAGACCAGATGGCGCTCCATGAAGGACCGTTTCAAGAGGGGCCTGAAAAAGGAGGGACAGACTCGTAGTGGTGCTGCAGCTTCAAGGACCTCAATCTACAAATACAATCGTATTTTGCAATTCCTGCGACCGGTCCTTGAAAACCGAGAGTAAGTATAGTACCTATTCACACACCTAGTTTAGAAAACATGCATATTCACGTACTATACAGCCACGTAGTTTATTGCCCAGCCATTTATTTTGGCAAGTACGAAGTATACAGAACACAGAAATATAGTCGATTGGCCATGCCCGGGCAATATTTCATAGTGGAGTAGTATATTGCCCATCCAGGTGTATCCCAGACTTTTTAAAAAAAAAAGGAAAAATATAGTACACACGGCATACCTTCTACTCCAAGGCAGGTTATGTTCCCATGGTTGCTCAGCTCGCAGGACCTGTGATGACGTCTCGGTCACATGACCGTGACGTCATGGCAGTTCGGACGATAAGCGTAATTGTCGGGCGTTACAAACGGCAAACATGGGTGACTATTTTGAAATAAATAAATGTATTCTATTTTTAATATTGATGCGGCATATGCAGTGTCAATATTAAAATTTGGTTAACATTAACGGCGGCAATGGATACCGCCGGTAAAGTTAATTAATGACAGGGGAGTATGCGGGCGACGGGCCTTCACTGCGGGGAGTAAGGAGCGGGCATTTTAATCAGGCCTGTCACCCGCGCTGATTGGTCGCATCAGCCATGTCAGGCAGCTGGCCGGTTCAATCAGCAAACCGTTACGACTGACTGAACTAACCCTTAACATTACTGTTAAGGGTTAGTTCAGTCAGTCGTAACGGTTTGCTGTGTGGCCTGCCCTCATATGTATATATTAATAGTGTGTGATGCAATGTTTACTTTTACACAGGTGGTGACGAATGTGAAATGTTATATTTTGTATACTAATGGTTTCCTTATGTTTTCACAGAACACACAGCAGCACCCGCGAGCCTGTCCGACCCTCTGGAGCGGTCCTTCGTGAATCGCCATCTGACCCGTCACAGCCATCCCACAGCGAGAGCAGGTCTGCACCACCACAATCTGGCGAACCGGCAGCCGGTCCATCAGATGTTCCCCTGGCCGAGGCCTCTGTCGCTCCTTCCTTCAGGTCTTCCCGACAGCGTCAGCGGGCCTCGGACAGGGCGGTCCTGCCCGAATTTTTACATTTGAGCACGGTCTTCCAGAATTGTTTCAAGGCGCTGGGCGATAGAATGGACACAGCTGTGGCCAAAATCGACCGGCGTCTTGAAACAATGGAATCGGAGCTCTCGAGGCCGGCCAAACATTTTTTTTAGTGCCATTGAGAAGGGCATGGTGGAACATCTTACGCCGGAACTCCAGATTTCGGTGATGCATGCCTGCAACAACACATACGTCACTGCTCTGCAGCAGGCTCGGGTCATGCAGTCAGCAACTACAATGCCCGCAGTACCATCGCTGGCTGCCATGGCTCCGACTCCTGCTGCACAGCACCAACAGAGTTACGCGTGCCGAGGGCCACCGCCGCCGCCACCGCCACCACAGAACAGAGCCCCAAATTTCTGCTCCTGCCAGGCCTTCAAGGGCACAAAGACGGGAAGCCGACCCACACCCAGAGGGAGAGAGGAGGAAAAAAAAGAAGACGACTAGCACTACAACGTCGGCTATGGCTGCTCCACAAACAAGCACACAAAGTACCCAGCCTGGGTCTACCAGGAGCACACCCAGTACCCAGCCTGGGTCTACCCGGAGCACACCCAGTACCCAGCCTGGGTCTACCCGGAGCACACCCATTACTCAGCCTGGGTCTACCCGGAGCAGGAGTAGCCAGCCTAGGACACTGGTCGTCCCTCCTCCCTCACCTCCTGCGTTGGCAGTATCGCCACAGTGTACTGGCTGGATTGACGTCGGCATCCCGTCTAGTGTTTTAGAGTATGCTGGTTCCTCCCCCTCAGTCTCCTCAACACACACCAAAAGTGGAGGATATCAATCCCCCTTAATTGCTGACATTGATACCCCATAACTTACCCATTTTTTTTTTTGTGTCCCAAATAAATTTGTTAATTTGTTCAAAAATACTGAGTTTTTCTTTGTCTAAAATAAAGTTTGCACCAAATCACACCGTGCGCCGCATAAACAAATCTTGTGTTTGTAACACCTGATGTGCAATGTCTGACACTATTTTATCAATATTTTTTAACATTTTTTTTAGGGCTGTCGCTCATTGTACTATGAGATGTTACAAACACAAAGAGCATTGCACAATATATCAATTTTAAAAGGTACCATCACAACGATTTCATTAACGATATAGTTGGTTTTTGTCACTTAAGGTACCTTCACAGTAAACGACGCTGCATCGATCTAGACAACGATCCGGATCGCTGCAGCGTCGCTGTTTGGTCGCTGGAGAGCTGTCACACAGACCGCTCTCCAGCGACCAACGATGCCGGTAACCAGGCTAAACATCGGGTTACTAAGCGCAGGGCCGCGCTTAGTAACCCGATGTTTACCCTGGATACCATCCTAAAAGTAAAAAAAACAAACACTTAATACTTACCTACCGCTGTCTGTCCCCGGCGCTGTGCTTCTATGTTCTGGCTGTGAGCACAGCGGCCGGAAAGCAGAGCGGTGACGTCACCGCTCTGCTTTCCGGCCGATGTGCTCACAGTGAGTGCAGGAAAGCACAGCGCCGAGGGACAGACAGCCGAAGGTAAGTATGAAGTGTTTGTTTTTTTTAACTTTTAGGATGGTAACCAGGGAAGCGCGGCCCTGCGCTTAGTAACCCGATGTTTACCCTGGTTACCAGCGAAGACATCGCTGAATCGGTGTCACACACGCCGATTCAGCGATGTCAGCGGGAGAGCCAGCGACCAAAGAAAGGTCTGGCCCTCTAGCCCCAACCAGTGACATCACAGCAGGATTCTGATCGCTGCTGTGTGTCAAACTAAACGATATCGCTAGCCAGGACGCTACAACGTCACAGATCGCTAGCGATATCGTTTAGTGGGAAGGTACCTTTAGATTGGGAGATTGTAGGTCTCAGCGAATGATCAGGAACTTTTTTGGTTAACTGATCACACGCTGTCATTGTTGGATCGGCGTGTTTGACACCGATCCAGCGATGTCTTTGCTGTAAACAAGGGAATATTACTAGCGCAGTGTTTTAAACAATCAAAAAAGTGAAAAATACCAAAAAATACTACAAACTTATTACGGTGTCAACCACGTCCCTCGCCGTCATCTTCCCGCAGTGACTGACACTGTCATTCCCGGCCGTAAAGTAAAGCAGAGCACACCGTTGACTTAATAATAAACGCTGTGCTGTGCTTTAGGGCTGGCACAGTACGGAAAGCTGATGGCGATGGACGTGTCACACACCGGAATGTAAGGTTATTTTCTTTTTTTTTTACATTTACAATGGTAAACTGGGAAAACATCGTGAGTGCGGCCATGCGCTTCATAACAATGTTTACCCAGATTACACGGGGACTTGCTCTTTCTTTGTTCGCTGGAGAGCTGTCTGTGTGACAGCTCTCCAGCAACCACGCGACGACTAACAACGATCACGGTCCGGTCGTATCACTGGTCGGGATCGTTGGCTAATCGTTTTATTACGGTACCTTAAGAATATTGGTCAGGTGAGGTGGTAGCAATGTTCACAGTGTCGCCACTATTTGACTCTGGACGTATTCTAGCATCCTGAGTGCAATAGTGTTAACTCAGTTGAGTTTTGCCAACATGATCGTCTCCCTCCTTGTCAAGACAGGTTCCATATGCAAATAGTCTGCAAGATTAAAAATGGTTGACAAGGTGGGAGCCGATCATGTTATATTTCAAAACTATGGAACACACGGCTGAACAATTTTTTTGTTTTGTCAGTCAATTTGGGTACTGGTGCTAACAAATTTTGTGGGACACACATTAGTTTCTAGAACATTGGATTTTAAATTTTGTTTACTTTGGAAAAACATATGGGAGATTTGTTTTGTTGAAACGGAAAGGCACAAGAACTTTATTTCAAAACACAACGCATTAGAAATTCAGGGGACATTAACAACATTTAAATAACATTACATAGGCTGGTAAAATGTCATGGACTCAACAGTGTTTACATGACAGTTTTTTTATTGTATCATAATACCAAGATGAATTAAACCATTTGATCTTGCCATGAAACACGCCCAACATCTGAAACAAAGTATGCAGCAAATCGGTCCCTCATATGAGCAATGTCCAAAGTTGTCCTCAGAGGATGATCTTGATAATCAGGCAATGGATTTGGTATGGGTTCATCGAGTTCCACGTTGACTCTCTCTTTATCAATAATATAATTGTGGAGAACCACACAAGCCTTCACCACCTCATCCACTGTCTCAATTTTCAAATTTATAGCGGATCCCAAGATACGCCATTTGGAGACAAGGATTCCAAAGGCGCACTCCACAGTTCTTCTGGCCCTGGACAGTCTATAATTAAAAATACTTTTTGTGTGGTCCAACCCCCGACTGGAGTACGGTTTCAGTAGGTTGCCACTCATTTGAAAAGCCTCATCCCCAACCACAACAAATGGCATGGCCGGGCCTTCGGTGTTGGGAAGAGGTCGTGGCTGTGGGAAATTAAAATTGTTCTCGTATAATCTTCGGCCCATGTCAGACTCCTTAAATGTCCGTGAATCATTTGCACGGCCAAACGCTCCAATGTCCACGGCGAGAAACCTGCAGTCCACACCGGCAATTGCCATGAGCACGGTGGAAAAGTATTTTTTATAATTAAAAAACAGAGATCCACTTCTTGCAGGCTTTGTAATCCTAATGTGCTTCCCATCCACTGCTCCAATACAGTTAGGGAAAGAACACAGTTGTTCAAATTTTTGGGCGTTGGCCTGCCATAATTCAGTTGTAGGGATGGGTAAAAATTCCTCCCGGAGGTTGTCCCACAATGCGCGGCATGTGTCGGCAATAATACCAGAAAGTGTGGAGACTCCAATCCGAAACTGGAAATGCAGTGATCTCAAGGTCTCTCCGGTAGCCAGGAAACTGACAAGAAGAAAAATAAATAAATTTAATTAAGCCCTCTGTGACCTTAGACGTACTATCCCGTCGAGGTGCCCTGGGCTTATCTGACCCTGGACGGGATAGTACGTCATAGCCGATCGGCCGCGCTCACGGGGGGAGCGCGGCCGATCGCGGCCGGGTGTCAGCTGCTTATCGCAGCTGACATCCGGCACTATGTGCCAGGAGCGGTCACGGACCGCCCCCGGCACATTAACCCCTGGCACACCGCGATCAAAGATGATCGCGATGTGCCGGCGGTGCAGGGAAGCACCGCGCAGGGAGGGGGCTCCCTGCGGGCTTCCCTGAGCCCCCCGCAGCAACGCGATGTGATCGCGTTGCTGCGAGGGTCTCCTCACCTCCCTCCCTGCTCGAACCCCGGATCCAAGATGGCCGCGGATCCGGGTCCTGCAGGGAGGGAGGTGGCTTCACAGAGCCTGCTTAGAGCAGGCACTGTGAAGGCTGCAGCGCTGCATGTCAGATCAGTGATCTGACAGAGTGCTGTGCAAACTGTCAGATCACTGATCTGTGATGTCCCCCCCTGGGACAAAGTAAAAAAGTAAAAAAAATTTTTTCCAAATGTGTAAAAAAAATAAAAAAAATATTCCAAAATAATGAAAAAAAAAAAAAATATTATTCCCATAAATACATTTCTTCATCTAAATAAAAAAAAAAAAACAATAAAAGTACACATATTTAGTATCGCCGCGTCCGTAACGACCCGACCTATAAAACTGTCCCACTAGTTAACCCCTTCAGTAAACACCGTAAGAAAAAAAGAAAAAAAACGAGGCAAAAAACAACGCTTTATTATCATACCGCCGAACAAAAAGTGGAATAACACGCGATCAAAAGGACAGATATAAATAACCATGGTACCGCTGAAAGCGTCATATTGTCCCGCAAAAAAAGAGCCGCCATACAGCATCATCAGCAAAAAAATAAAAAAGTTATAGTCCTGAGAATAAAGCGATGCAAAAATAATTATTTTTTCTGTAAAATAGTTTTTATCGTATAAAAGCACCAAACCATAAAAAAATGATATAAATGAGGTATCGCTGTAATCGTACTGACCCGAAGAATAAAACTGCTTTATCAATTTTACCAAACGCGGTATAAACGCCTCCCCCAAAAGAAATTCATGAATAGCTGGTTTTTGGTAATTCTGCCTCACAAAAATCGGAATAAAAAGCGATCAAAAAATGTCACGTGCCCGAAAATGTTACCAATAAAAACGTCAACTCGTCCCGCAAAAAAGACCTCACATGACTCTGTGGACTCAAATATGGAAAAATTAGAGCTCTCAAAATGTGGTAACGCAAAAAATATTTTTTGCAATAAAAAGGGTCTTTCAGTGTGTGACGGCTGCCAATCATAAAAATCCGCTAAAAAACTCGCTATAAAAGTAAATCAAACCCCCCTTCATCACCCCCTTAGTTAGGGAAAAATAAAAAAAAATGTATTTATTTCCATTTTCCCATTAGGGCTAGGGTTAGGGCTAGGGCTAGGGTTAGGGTTAGGGCTAGGGTTAGGGCTAGGGTTAGGGCTAGGGTTAGGGTTAGGGCTAGGGTTAGGGCTAGGGTTAGGGCTAGGGTTAGGGTTAGGGTTGGGGCTACAGTTAGGGTTGGGGCTAAAGTTAGGGTTAGGGTTTAGATTACATTTACAGTTGGGAATAGGGTTGGGATTAGGGTTAGGGGTGTGTCAGGGTTAGAGGTGTGGTTAGGGTTACCGTTGGAATTAGGGTTAGGGGTGTGTTTAGATTAGGGTTTCAGTTATAATTGGGGGGTTTCCACTGTTTCGGCACATCAGGGGCTCTCCAAACACGACATGGCGTCCGATCTCAATTCCAGCCAATTCTGCGTTGAAAAAGTAAAACAGTGCTCCTTCCCTTCCGAGCTCTCCTGTGTGCCCAAACAGGGGTTTACCCCAACATATGGGGTATCAGCGTACTCAGGACAAATTGGACAACAACTTTTGTGGACCAATTTCTCCTGTTACCCTTGGGAAAATACAAAACTGGGGGCTAAAAAATAATTTTTGTGGGAAAACAAAAAGATTTTTTATTTTCACGGCTCTGCGTTATAAACTGTAGTGAAACACTTGGGGGTTCAAAGTTCTCACAACACATCTAGATAAGTTCATTGAGGGGTCTAGTTTCCAATATGGGGTCACTTGTGGGGGGTTTCTACTGTTTAGGTACATTAGGGGCTCTGCAAACGCAATGTGACGCCTGCAGACCAATCCATCTAAGTCTGCATTCCAAATGATGCTCCTTCCCTTCCGAGCCCTCCCATGCGCCCAAACGGTGGTTCCCCCCCACATATCGGGTATCAGCGTACTCAGGACAAATTGGACAACAACATTTAGGGTCCAATTTCTCCTGCTAACCTTGGAAAAATACAAAACTGGGGGCTAAAATATAATTTTTGTGGAAAAAAAATATTTTTTATTTGCATGGCTCTGCGTTATAAACTGTAGTGAAATACTTGGGGGTTCAAAGCTCTCACAACACATCAAGATGAGTTCCTTAGGGGGTCTACTTTCCAAAATGGTGTCACTTGTGGGGGGTTTCTACTGTTTAGGTACATTAGGGGCTCTGCAAACGCAATGTGACGCCTGCAGACCATTCCATCTAAGTCTGCATTCCAAATGGCGCTCCTTCCCTTCCGAACCCTCCCATGCGCCCAAACGGTGGTTCCCCCCCACATATGGGGTATCAGCGTACTCAGGACAAATTGGACAACAACTTTTGGGGTCCAATTTCTCCTGTTACCCTAGGGAAAATACAAAACTGGGGGCTAAAAAATAATTTTTGTGGGAAAAAAATGTTGTTTTATTTTTATGGCTCTGCATTATAAACTTCTGTGAAGCCCTTGGTGGGTCAAAGTGCTCACCACACATCCAGATAAGTTCCTTAGGGGGTCTACTTTCCAAAATGGTGTCACTTGTGGGGGGTTTCAATGTTTAGGCACATCAGTGGCTCTCCAAACGCAACATGGCGTCCCATCTCAATTCCTGTCAATTTTGCATTGAAAAGTCAAACGGCGCTCCTTCCCTTCCGAGCTCTCCCATGCGCCCAAACAGTGGTTTACTGCCACATATGGGGTATCAGCGTACTCGGGACAAATTGGACAACAACTTTTGAGGTCCAATTTCTTCTCTTACCCTTGGAAAAATAAAAAATTGGGGGCAAAAATATAATTTTTGTGAAAAAATATGATTTTTTATTTTTACGGTTCTGCATTATAAACTTCTGTGAAGCACTTAGTGGGTCAAAGTGCTCACCACACCTCTAGATAAGTTCCTTAGGGGGTCTACTTTCCAAAATGGTGTCACTTGTGGGGGGTTTCAATGTTTAGGCACATCAGTGGCTCTCCAAACG
Organism: Ranitomeya imitator; assembly: GCF_032444005.1. Lineage (NCBI taxonomy): Eukaryota > Metazoa > Chordata > Amphibia > Anura > Dendrobatidae > Ranitomeya > Ranitomeya imitator. Next base: position 703,387,041 of record NC_091284.1, on the reverse strand, counting down.
CAACATGGCGTCCCATCTCAATTTCTGTCAATTTTGCATTGAAAAGTCAAATTGCGCTCCTTCCCTTCCGAGCTCTCCCATGCGCCCAAACAGTGGTTTACTGCCACATATGGGGTATCAGCGTACTCAGGACAAATTGGACAACAACTTTTTGGGTCCAATTTCTCCTGTTACCCTTGGTAAAATAAAACAAATTGGAGCTGAAGTAAATTTTTTGTGTAAAAAAAGTTAAATGTTCATTTTTATTTAAACATTCCAAAAATTCCTATTAAACACCTGAAGGGTTAATAAACTTCTTGAATGTGGTTTTGAGCACCTTGAGGGGTGCAGTTTTTAGAATGGTGTCACACTTGGGCATTTTCTATCATATAGACCCCTCAAAATGACTTCAAATGAGACGTGGTCCCTAAAAAAAAATGGTGTTGTAAAAATGAGAAATTGCTGGTCAACTTTTAACCCTTATAACTCCCTAACAAAAAAAAAAATTGGTTCCAAAATTATGCTGATGTAAAGGAGACATGTGGGAAATGTTACTTATTAAGTATTTTGTGTGACATATCTCTGTGATTTAATTGCATAAAAATTCAAAGTTTGAAAATTGCGAAATTTTCAAAATTTTCGCCAAATTTCCGTTTTTTTCACAAATAAACGCAGGTACTATCAAATAAATTTTACCACTATCATGAAGTACAATATGTCACGAGAAAACAATGTCAGAATCACCAGGATCCGTTGAAGCGTTTCGGAGTTATAACCTCATAAAGGGACAGTGGTCAGAATTGTAAAAATTGGCCTGGTCATTAACGTGCAAACCACCCTTGGGGGTAAAGGGGTTAATTACATTGTTATGAAATAAATTTTCCTTTTTAACTCCAATCCCCCACCCCACAAAACCAAAACACGTTACTTTAAAAAATGGCAAGAACATATAAATCCTTCACATTGCATTACGTACCGTAGAGTCACCAGCAGACGTTCTTCGGGGGAAATTGATTTACGGAGCTGCGTGTCCTGCCTGGAAATGGCTCCTTCCACCAGACGCAGCAGATATCGGAAGCTGTTTTGAGACATCCTGGTGTACTCAAAGTTTTTCTCCTGGTTGTCATTTAACTCGCCAAACAAACAATGGTAGGCTCCACGACTCTCTCGGACTTCCACTATAGGGTGTAGCCAAAAACGCCGACGACTCCTTCTCCGTAGTTTTTCTCTTTTCCTCTGTTCATGACAGGCAATAGCGTAAGCAACAGCAATGGCAAAATCCAGCTCCATATTGAGGTAGATACTCTCCATGGGACGCTCCATCTTCATGCTGTATGGTAGGAATTTATCTATGCCGGGGTATATATACCACAATTCCATTATACCCACCCTCATCTATCCATTGGTGGCATTATCTAGTGTCTAGACACTAGACCCACCCTCTTCTATTCATTGGTGGTATTATCTAGTGTCTAGACACTAAATTGTGTTGAAAAATGACATCATTGTTTGACAACGCATTCGTTGGAAAACGCTGCGTTTTTCGGAAAAACGCACAAAAAACGCAGCGTTTTACGACGCATCCGTTCGACGCATGCGTCAAAAAAGGTGCGTTTTTGCGTGCGTTTCCGATGCGTCGTGCGTTGCGTCGGCGACGCTGCGTCGCATGACGCTAATGTGAACGTAGCCTAAGTTGGTGTCACATTTTGTTGCAGACATTTCTGCATGTAAAACCGGTCTCCTGGCTGGAAAATCGTGTTTCCGTGGCATTTTTCCAATTGATTAGGATGGGTGAAAAACACTGTAAAAGCAATGAAACAATTGACATGTGGAAGATCTGAAACTGCTTCAAATCGGCAAGGAAAAAAATGAGCAGCATTTCAGGAATCTCATTCACTTTGCTGAGAGTGAAATGCTGTATTTTTCGAGGCAAAAAAACGTGCGAAAAATGCAGAGCTTGAACATACCCTAAATAAAGACCATGTGCACAAACCCTTAAATGGGTATTCCCATCTAAGCTTTTCAGGTCTAAGCTCCGACCATTCAAGGTGGAGTTGCAGAAAGTCACACTTCAGTTTCCATAACTCATTTATTTCTATGGAAGTCACAGAAACGGCATATCTTTTCCGTCAGTGAAGGGAGTTATTTCTGGATGAGATAGGAGTAGCACATTAAAGATATGCTCAACATTTTACAATTTAATTAAAGAATAAAAAAGTGAGCGAGTGAATGGGACATACATGAGTAGATATGGAAAATGATATATAGGACATATTTTGCATTTACATTCCCCACAAGCATTTTTCTCCCAATTGTATAACTTACCAATGACGATCAAAGCATGAATAATATTAATTTAATTTGAACAGTAAATGGATTATCAAACACACGCAATATTTAGTCTACATCCAGCTTAAAGGACTTGTTCATTTGCTGCGTTTCTGCAATGGGGGAAAAAAATTGAATTAGACCTACAGGTAATTCAGTTTCTAGGAACGCTTCTCATGACAGCACCACAGGATGTTACTGCCCTAATAGGGACAGGAAACGCAAAGAGTTCTAATAGCCCACCACACTTCCTCTCCCCAGTGTTTTTCTAAAGGACCACACCAGCATGAATGCTTAAATATTTTTTTACACCAAGCAATGATACAAACAAAAACAGTAGGGTGGGAATTACCATTGCTGTCGTGGAGGGCTCCTAGAAACTGAATTACCAGTAAGTCTAGTTCTATTTTCTTAAGTCACCCACTGCAACAGCACCACAGAACGAATGCCAAAGAATAGGTTTAGGGAGAGACAATGGTCCGGAGAACTGTTCTCTCCCAAAGGCCAAATCTGTATTAGACATTAGAACTAGTTTATAATGTTTAGAGAAGGTATGGACACAGGGCCAGGTAGTGGCTCTGCAGATCTGCTCGGTGGAAGTGATTGCCCTGTAAAGGGAATCTGTCACCTGAATTTGGCGGGCTATGTAAATGCCCTGTTTTCGGTCCGATGGGCGGTGTTTCTTCTTTTTTCTCCACCCAATCCTTCCCCGCAAAGCCGGAAAGCATTACTGCGCATGCGCCGGTGCACTATGTCCCGGAACACAGAGAAACACTTCCGGAACATAGTACGCATGCGCAGTAATACCGTATATACTCGAGTATAAGCCGACCCGAGTATAAACCGACCCCCCTAATTTTGCCACAAAAAAACTGGGAAAACCTATTGACTCGAGTATAAGCCTAGGGTGGAAATGCAGCATTTACCGGTGAATTTCAAAAACAAAAATAGATCATTATTTCCCCATAGCTGTGCCATATAGTGCTCTGCACTGTTCATATTGCCCCATAGCTGTGCCATACTGTGCTCTGCAGCGTCCATGTCTCCCATAGCTCTGCCCCATACTGTGCTCTGCAGCGTTCATGTCTCCCATAGCTCTGCCCCATACTGTGCTCTGCACCGTTCATGTCTCCCATAGCTCTGCCCCATACTGTGCTCTGCACCGTTCATGTCTCCCATAGCTCTGCCCCATACTGTGCTCTGCAGCGTTCATGTCTCCCATAGCTCTGCCCCATACTGTGCTCTGCAGCGTTCATGTCTCCCATAGCTCTGCCCCATACTGTGCTCTGCATCGTTCATGTCTCCCATAGCTCTGCCCCATACTGTGCTCTGCACCGTTCATGTCTCCCATAGCTCTGCCCCATATAGTGCTCTGCAGCGTTCATGTCTCCCATAGCTCTGCCCCATACTGTGCTCTGCACCGTTCATGTCTCCCATAGCTCTGCCCCATACTGTGCTCTGCACCGTTCATGTCTCCCATAGCTCTGCCCCATATAGTGCTCTGCTGCGTTCATGTCTCCCATAGCTCTGCCCCATATAGTGCTCTGCAGCGTTCATGTCTCCCATAGCTCTGCCCCATACTGTGCTCTGCACCGTTCATGTCTCCCATAGCTCTGCCCCATATAGTGCTCTGCAGCGTTCATGTCTCCCATAGCTCTGCCCCATACTGTGCTCTGCAGCGTTCATGTCTCCCATAGCTCTGCCCCATATAGTGCTCTGCAGCGTTCATATCTCCCCATAGATGCTCCACATAAATCTGTGCCACGGCCGCTGCTGCTGCAATAAAAAAAAAAAAAACACACATACTCACCTCTCTTGCTTGCAGCTCCCAGCGTCCGGTCCCGGCGTCTCCCTGCTCTGACTGATCAGGCAGAGGGCGCCACGCACACTATATGCGTCATCGCGCCCTCTGACCTGAACAGTCAGAGCGCAGACGCCGGGAAGATGGATCGGCGCCCGGCGGCTGGAACGTGGACAGGTGAATATAACATACTCACCTAGTCCTGGCGATCCTCGCGCTGTCCCCTCCTGTCACAGCTGGTCTTCGGTGCCGCAGATTCTTTCTCTATCAGCGGTCACCGGCACCGCTGATTAGAGAAATGAATAGGCGGCTCCGCCCCAATGGGAGGTGGAGCCGCCTATTCATATCTCTAATGAGCGGTCCCACGTGACCGCTGAAGAGGGGAAGAAGCTGCAGCACAGAAGCCCGTGGGACGGCAGGGACAGCGCGAGGATCGCTGGGACTAGGTAAGTATTCCTCAGCGCCCTCTCCCCCTCACCCGCCGACCGCATCGCTACCGTGACTCGAGTATAAGCCGAGAGGGGCACTTTCAGCCCAAAAATTTGGGCTGAAAATCTCGGCTTATACTCGAGTATATACGGTACTTTTCGGCTTTGCCCGCAGATGGGCAAAGCATACTGCGTGTGTGTGAGACAAGATTGCATTGTGCATGCGCGAACTGTGGAGGACACCTACTCCAATTCCGGAAAATATTGCGGACAGTGGGGAAGGATGGGGTGTAGGAAAAAAGAAGAAACACCGCCCATCGGATCGGAAACAGGGCATTTAAATAACGCGCCAAATTCAGGTGACAGATTCCCTTTAAGCCCATGAGACACACACAGTGGAGTGAACTTCTCTGGAGGTACCAAGTTCTAGTTCTTGCAAGCTTCACAAATTAGGTTGTTAATCCAATTTGTGATTGTGCTTTTTGCCCTTATGTCCATAGTGTTGAATGAAGATATACTGATCCTTCCTCCAAGATTTTGATAGTTGGACTTTTAGAGTGCTAATCTTTAAACCTTTTTCCAGCCCATTCTGCACGATTTTTGACCACATTTGGATGTAGAGGATCCGAAGAGGTAGAGCCACACCAGGATATGAAAGCTTTCCATATTTTGTTATATATGGGGTTCGTTATCGGCTTTCTACTTTTCTGAAGCATATCTAAGACTTTGTCAGAAAGATTCCTAGCTTTTAGGATGATGCACTCAGAAACCAGGCTGCAAGTTGCAAGATTGCCGATTGATGGGAGAATCAGGGGACCTTCTACTTTCAGGCTCTTCAATGTTCTGAACCAGCTTCTCTTTGGCCAGAGAGGTGCCACTAGGATTGTCTTGATCTTGTCCGTTCTGATTTTCTGTTATGTTCTTAGCAAAACGGAGAGTGGTGGGAAAGCAAATGCTAGTTTGAAATACCAGTCTGATGTGAAAGCATATAACGCTAAACAAGCGTTGTTTGGATTTAGAGAGAAAAATATTCTGCATTAATTTTTTGAAGGTTTGCAAACAGGTCTAACTCTGGTGAACCCTATTTTTTGACTATCATTTGAAATACTTCTGTATTTAGGCCCCATTCCCCTGGGAGAATGATTTCTCTACTGAGAAAGTCTGCTTGGACGTTGCTGGAACCCATTTGATGGAGCAATGACAGGGAGAGGACATGTCACTCTGCCCAAGCAAAAATTCTGGTTCAGAGTTTTTAGGCTTTTGTATTTCGTGCTCACCAGGTGAGCTACTGTGGTTATGTTGTCTGAATATATTTTTGGGTGTGTTCCTTACACCGAGGTCACTGCAGCCTTGAGGGCTTCTTCCACTACTTTAATTTTCCGAAATTGGAAGACCGAAGACTGATTCTTTGAGTCCATAACCCCTGGAACAAGGCCTGGGAGACTGTGGCTCACCATCCTCTTTTGCTGGCATCTGTTGTGTTGCTAGAGGATTCTGATTTCAAGATACTCCTCTGTTTAAATACACTGCTCAAAAAATAAAGGGAACATTAAAATCCCACATCCTAGATATCACTGAATGAAATATTCCAGTTGTGAATCTTTATTAATTACATAGTGTAATGTGTTGAGAACAATAAAACCTAAACATTATCAATGTAAATCACAACTAATATCCCACAGAGGTCTGTAGTTGGAATGATAATCAAAATCAAAGTGGAAAATGAGTTACAGGCTGATCCAACTTCAGTGGAAATGCCTCAAGACAAGGAAATGATGCTCAGTAGTGTGTGTGGCCTCCACGTGCCTGTATAACTTCCCTACAATTCATGGGTGTGCTCCTGATGAGGCGGTGGATGGTCTCCTGAGGGATCTCCTCCCAGACCTGGACTAAAGCATCCGCCAACTCCTGGACAGTCTGTGGTGCAATGTAACATTGGTGGATGGTGCGAGACATGATGTCCCAGATGTGTTCAATCGGATTCAAGTATGGGGAACGGGTGGGCCAGTCCATAGATTCAATGCCTTTATCTTGCAGGATCTGCTGACACACTCCAGCCACATGAGGTCTGGCATTGTTCTGCATTAGGAGGAACCCAGGGCCAACCGCACCAGCATATGGTCTCACAAGGGGTCTGAGGATCTCATCTATGTACCTAGTGGCAGTCAGGCTACCTCTGGTTAGCCCATGGAGGGCTATGCAGCCCTCCAAAGAAATGCCCCCCACACCATTACTGACCCACTGCCAAACTGGTCATGCTGAAAGATGTTGCAGGCAGCAGATCACTCTCCACGGCGTCTTCAGACTCTGTCACGTCTGTCATATGTGCTCAGTGTGAACCTGTTTTCATCTGTGAAGAGCACAGGGCGCCAATGGCAAATTTGCCAATCCTGGTGTTCTGTGGCAAATGCCAAGCGTCCTGCACGGTGTTGGGCTGTGAGCACAACCCCCATCTGTGGACGTCGGGCACTCAGACCATCCTCATGGAGTCAGTTTCTACCCGTTTGTGCAGACAAATGCACATTTGTGGCCTGCGGGAGGTCATTTTGCAGGGCTCTGGCAGTGCTCCTCCTGTTCCTCCTTGCACAAAGGCCGAGGTAGCGGTCCTACTGTTGGGTTGTTGCCCTCCTACGGCCCCCTCCACGTCTCCTGGTGTACTGGCCTGTCTCCTGGTAGCGCCTCCAGCCTCTGGACACTACGCTGACAAGACACAGCAAACCTTCTTGCCACAGCTCGCATTGATGTGCCGTCCTGGATGAGCTGCACTACCTGAGCCACTTGTGGGGGTTGTAGAGTCCGTCTCATGCTACCACGAGTGTGAAAGCACAACCAACATTCAAAGGTGACCAAAACATCATCCAGAAAGCATTGGTACTGAGATGTGGTCTGTGGTCCTTACCTGCAGAACCATTCCTTTATTGAGTGTGTCTTGATAATTGCCAATAATTTCCATCTGTTGTCTATTCCATTTGCACAACAGCATGTGAAATTGATTGTCAATCAGTGTTGCTTCCTAAGTGGACAGTTTCATTTCAAAGAAGTTTGATTTACTTGGAGTTATATTCTGTTGTTTAAGTGTTCCCTTTATTTTTTTGAGCAGTGTATTTTGAATTTAGCCACCAGACGAGTGAAGCCTTTACTTGGCCAGGTAAACAGACTGTTCTGTTTAGGGATCCGGAGGATACGTTCCTGGAGGATAGGATGTAGATCTACAGGATTCTTGTATAGGCCTGAGCCCAATCTACCGCATGCTTACAAGAGGTCATAGAGTCCAGGACTGACATTGTGAACCTCAGAGTATATTGAAAAATCTGGCCCCAAAGATCTAGACATCTACCCAAGCCAAGTACTTATTGGGTTGGGTTCCCACTGGATTCTGCAGATGCAGAGCAAGACAACCGACCTCTCTTCATCAAAGCAAAGGTCCTACCTCATGAAGTCTTCTGCCAGGGCTCCTTAAGACCAAGCGTGTGGACTCCAGAGCAGCATTCCATTGGATGAGCCTCCTCCCCAGGGTCTGATAGGCGCAGGAAGGGAGAACCTATTGCAAACGATGACAGGGCACCTATATCTCTGCAGAATCCACGTGTAAGCCTTATACAGTGGTGCGTCCATTGTGCCGAAGTACCAGCGACCGCGTCTGACGTCACTTCTGGTTTTCGCACGCTGGATTTCAGAGAGAGGAGGAGGAAAGCCAGGAAGCTAAGGGAGGCTCCTGGCTCACAACAATTCTGCTTTGCTCAGAGGAGCAGGGAGAAAAGGTCCTGTGTCCCGGAGGAAACAGGAGCAGCTTCAAGCAGTCTAGCAGTACATGGCGTCTAGAAGGACAATCCAGGTATGATTTAATATATGGATAGTAATACAATACAATAAAAAAGTTTAGTAAATAATAACTGTTTTTTTAAGGGAATCTGTCATCAGGTTGTCACCTAATCTGAGGGCAGCAATATGTAGAGCCAGAGATCACAATTCCAGTGATGTACCACTTACTGGGCTGCCTGGTGTAGTTTTGATAAAACCACTGCTTTATCAACAGGAGATTACCACTAGAGGACTAGTAAACCTAAAGCCATGTAGTCCTCCATATTCATGCCCCACCCCTCACCACTGATTGGCAGCTTTGGGTACACTGCGCATAGACAGAAAGCTGCCAATCAGTTGAGTATCAGAGCCAAGTATTCAGAGAACTGGTAGATCTGTAGCAGAGAAAACATTTTAGAAAACTGCAGCAAGCAGTAAAGTATGGCTACATAGCTGGAATCAGGGTGAATTCATCATGCTGCACTCAGTTGGAGATAGTAAAAATCGGGTGAAAATATATCTATTCTGAAAGAGAAACTTTTTGTAAAGGCCCCGTCACACTAAGCGACGCTGCAGCGATACCGACAACGATCCGGATCGCTGCAGCGTCGCTGTTTGGTCGCTGGAGAGCTGTCACACAGACCGCTCTCCAGCGACCAACGATGCCGGTAACCAGGGTAAACATCGGGTTACTAAGCGCAGGGCCGCGCTTAGTAAGCCGATGTTTACCCTGGTTACCATCCTAAAAGTAAAAAAAACAAACGCTTCATACTTACCTACCGCTGTCTGTCCCCGGCGCTCTGCTTCTCTGTACTGGCTGTGAGCACAGCGGCCGGAAAGCAGAGCGGTGACGTCACCGCTCTGCTTTCCGGCCGCTGTGCTCACAGCCAGAGCAGAGAAGCAGAGCGCCGGGGACAGACAGCGGTAGGCAAGTATGTAGTGGTTGTTTTTTTTACTTTAACGATGGTAACCAGGGTAAACATCGGGTTACTAAGCGCGGCCCTGCGCTTAGTAACCCGATGTTTACCCTGGTTACCAGCGAAGACATCGCTGAATCGGCGTCACACACGCCGATTCAGCGATGTCAGCAGGAGATCCAGTGACGAAACAAAGTTCTGGACTTTCTTCCCCGACCAGCGATATCACAGCAGGGGCCTGATCGCTGCTGCCTGTCACACTGGACGATATCGCTAGCCAGGACGCTGCAACGTCACGGATCGCTAGCGATATCGTCTAGTGTGACGGTACCTTAACTGTCCATACGTGTTTTTTTTTTTTTTTGAGAAGTAACAAATCATTAGCACATGATCAGAAGGATTATTATACATACCAATTGTCATTGCGAGAACATCTTTAAGAAAGGATTCATCTGTCTTCATCTGCAAGATCTCCGTCCCAGGCAGGAAACCCTTAAATATTAAAACACAGTGTACATCTACATAAGCAGAGAGGAACAAGTATTGGGCTACAAGAAGGACTGAAGGACATACAACGTGATCTGAGACAATTCCGCCTACTTAGAAGTCACACTATTTTATGTTGTGACTATGGTAACCCATGCTCACAATACGGGGGTGCAGCTGAATCAAATACAAAGGTTTGGAAAAGTATTCACCAGGGCATTTTGTGTGTCTTGATACATTACAACCTGGAATTTCACTGTTTTTTAGGGTTTGCATCAGTTCATGTAAAGAACATGTCGACAACTCTGAACATTTAGTTTTCTTTTTATTGTGAAACAAACAATAAATAGGACAAAATTACTGAAAATGTCAATGTGCATATTTATTTACCCCCTTAAAGTATTTACCTCCCTTTGCAGCAATGCTGCAAGTCGCTTTGGATAAGTCTCTATGAGATTTCCACATCTTGCCACTGAGATTTTTACCCATTCCTCAAGGCAAAACTGACACAGCTCCCCCAAGTTAGATGGTTTCTTCTGGTGAACAGCAATCTTCAAGTCTGACCACAGATTCTCAATTGGATTTTTTTTTTTAGAACCCAACCCGGTCTTGCACACAGCTGGATTTATTTCAGTAAGAATGGGACTTATGAAGTAAAAAATGCAGTAAGTGAATGCCTGCTAGGTCTTTTATGCCTCAGTAAAATACCTAAAATATTAAAATGATCAAAACAAACAGGGAACCCACTCTAATCGGAAAAATTATGAATTTCATAAGTTAAATATTGAAGAACTATAAAGTAAAAAGAACAAAAACTTATTTTCTTAACTTTTTTTTTACTCTTTAACCCTAATGAAAAACTCGAAAATAATATCTCCCAAAAATGTAAAATAAAAACCACTGCATGTATCACAAAAGCTGTACAAGAGTTATTAAAGTTATGGCTGTTTAAAGCGCAATTTTAGGGGTTTTTCCAAGTAATAGAAAACCCTTTTAAATCTTTGATTTAAGGACTCGCACTCTGAAATATACTACCCCCAAAAAAAGCAATTTATGATTTTATGTCGGAAGCGTGCCAAGCTTAAAGGGAACCTGTCACCCCCCAGGGCATTTTTAAGTAAAAGAGCCACCTTCAGCAGCACTATGGCTGCATTCTGTGAAGGTGGCTGTTATGTTTATTATCCCTAGGAATGCTGAAACAATGACGTTTATAAATTTCCCGCCATACCTCTATTGTGTCCCGGAGGTATGTCTTCTCCCCCGGTGTCACTCCCCTCAGAGCCGTCAATCATGTCCCTCTTGCATCTGTGCGCCACCTCCTGTGTGCGTGTTACATGCCCGGCGCCTGCGCTCTGCAATGAGTTCTGTTATGATGTATTCACACTGCGGGGCTGGGAATCTGGCGCCTGCGCAGTGTAGTGGGTCACCGTGCTCCTCGATAGACGTGCTGAAGTCTCGCGAGACATCGGCACTATCTTCAATGGAGCACAGTGACCCGCTCCACTGCGCAGGCGCCAGATTCCCAGCCCCGCCCACTGCGGGGTGGGATCTGGGGCCTCCGCTACACACAGGCACCTAATGTAAGTTCACGGGCAGCGCGCACGGCGCATGCCTGAGAACTGATTGCAGAGCGCACATGTCGGTCATGTAACAGGCACACAGTAGGCGGAGCACAGACGCAAGAGGGACATAATTGACGGCTCTGAGGCAGGTGACACCGAGGGAGAAGACATACCTCCGAGACACAACAGAAGTATGGCAGGAAATTTATAAAAGTCATTATTTCAGCGTTCCTAGGGATAAGAAACATAAGAGCCACCTTCACAGAATGCAGCCTTAGTCCTGCTGAAGGTGGCTCTTTTACTTAAAAATGCTATGGGGGGGGTGACAGGTTCCCTATAAAATCACCATCACTGGCAGAAACAAGTGAAAATGTCAATGGTTCATATTTCACCAATGTCGCAGAGATATATATATATACAGATACATGCGGTATTGCCTCCATTCAGTTCTGCCATATGTTTTAGCATCATTTCGGTCCAAGTAACTTAACACGGTCTTCATTGCTTCCTTTAATAAAATCACCAAAGAGCAGAGATCTACGAGAGGATGGTTTTACACATTGATATGACTGAATAGACAGTCATGGCCAAAAGTGTTGGCATCCTTGAAATTGTCCAAGGAAATGAAGTATTTCTCCCAGAAAATTATTGCAATTACACATGTTTTGTCATACATGTGTTTATTTCCTTCATGTGTATTGGAACAACACATAAAAACAGAAAACAAAAGGTAAATTGGACAAAATTTCACCCAAAGCCCCAAAAATGAAGAAAATAGCGGACAATAATAATAAATCAAATGGACAAAAAATAAAAAATGATAAAAACAGAAATTGTGTGTTTGTGCCTAAGTGAGGAATAATATATACGTGAAAAAGAGACCACTACTTAGAAAATGAATGGCAGACCATTCGGTAATTTAGTACAACAAGGAACCCTATGTATGGAAATCAGTACGTATATGAATAAAATATTAATATATGATAGCCAAATTAAAAACCAAAACAATATGAAGACAAAAAGGTACAATATAATAAAATGCCTTTATTAAAAATTATATATATATATATGTATATACGTATATATATATATATATATATATATATATATATATATATATATATATATATATACATACATACATACATATATAGCAATAGATGGCAACAAAAGAATGTGCCTGTAACTGGAGGAATAAATGTACAAAGCAAAATTAAAGCAAAAATAGCGATAATAAAACGGACGCAAAAGGAGGCACGGTAAGTATAAAAAGAATTAGAGGACAATTACCATATAATGGCTAGAGGTAGAAGCACTCTGCATTAGTAATACGGGATACGGAAAAGAGGTATAAAAAATGTATATATAAAAAATATATATGTAAAAAAAACTATGTGTTCCACTGCAAAAAGTGAGAAAAAAATATAAAAATATATAAGTGTAAAAAATAATGAATAAAAGTGGACGTATGCTGAGTAAGTAAAACAGAAGGTGCTAAATTAGGCAACTGAATATATGTGCTAAATATATATAAGTGCAAAATTACGCAAATAAAGTGCACAACCAGATATACAGAGCCTATATTATAGGCAGCTCATAAGCATAAAGTGAGCTGTGCATATAATAAAAAATATATATATAAATATGTGCAAAAATTGGCAAATACAGTGCACAACAAAATATACAGCCCTTGAATACAGGAAAACATAAATGTGAGGCTAGCTCATAGGCACAAAGTGAGGTGTGCATATACACAGTTTCAATGGCAAATGTGGATGATGCAGCATAAGCCGAAGACCAAAGGGACTAAATGCAGAGTTACATACAAGAGTGTCTAATTACCTCCTCCTAAAAGCCGTCAGATCCTCCAGGTACAGAGCACCCCGACGCGCGTTTCGGACTGTGTCCTTCGTCAGGGGGTCCAGACAAAATTGTTGGCACCCTGAACTTACTATTTGGTTGCACAGGCTTTGGACTAACTAGCTGCAATCAATCACTTCCTATAACCATCAACAAGCTTCTTACACTTTTCAACTGGAATTTTCGACCATACTTCTTTTGCAAATTGATCCTGGTCTCTCATATATGAAGGGCGCCTTCTACCAAAAGCAATTTAAAGATCTCTCCACAGGCATTCCATAGAAGTTAGATCTGGAACCACTTCAGAATTCTCCAGCGCTTTGTTTCCATTCATTTCTGGTTGCTTCTTGAAGTACGTTTAGGGTCATTGCTCTGCTGGAAGACCCATGACCTAGGGCGCAAAGCCAGGTTCTGACACTGGGGACTACATTGTGTCCCAAAATCCTTTGGTAATCTTCAGATTTCATGATGTACCAGAGGCAGCAAAACAACCCCAAAACATCTTTGAATCTCAACCATATTTAATAGTTTGAACTGGGTCCTTTTCTTTGTAGGCCTTATTCCATTTTGGGCAAACAGGAAAATGATGTGCTTTACCAAAAAGCTCTATCTTGGTCTCATCTCTCCACAAGATACTGCACGCACAAATTCTACCCAGAGATTCCTGGGTACTAAACGCACTGGCACGTTTCCCTGTCTAGGCTGTGCTGCTTGCTCAAATGTCACTAAGGCTGACAGTGTCACTCACCCCAGAACTGGTAAAAGTTATCCTATCCGTGGCTATTTTACATGTGATTCGAACTATGTAGTATACGTGATTAAGTGTCCGTGTGGGCTCTTATACGTCGGTGAGACTACTCAACATATACGGGATCGTGTAGCGAGCCATAAGTCTACAATTAGATGCGGCAAGAACTGGCTCCCTCTACCTGACCATTTTAGCAGACTCAGACACTCAGTGGCCCAGTTACGCTTTCAAGTTTTAGAGCAGGTGGTCCGCCCTAGGAGGGGTGGTGATCATATCAGACTTCTTAAACAAAGGGAGACCTACTGGATTTACACACTCGATTCCTTAGAACCCAGAGGCCTCAACAGAGAGATGGATTGGCACTTATGAATATACGATATTGACTAATAATTTTTCTCTTTTTGTTCACCTTTCAGACACGCTGACTTTGTCGCTCCTCGGGAGAGTCTGTGGTTTGCCTAATATTTACCATAGCCTATATAGTTTTTAGGCTTTATTTTGCCATTTTTATTTTTATTTTTATTACTTTGTAATTTTCATCTTTTATTTTATTATTTTTTCATTTCTTCATTTTTTTCATTTTTTAATTTTTTTCATTCATTTTTATTATTTTTTACTTTTTTTTTTTTACTGCATTTATTTTAATTTTACCTTTTTTTCTAATTTTTGTTTTTGTTTTTTCCTATTTTTCATCTTATTTTTCCATTTTACTTCTTTATTTTATTTTCTTATTTGCTTATTCCTTTCCCCCCCACCTCCCCCCTTTTTTTCTGCATCATCATTTGAAATAAATTCTATTCTCATTATCCTCCTTTTATTTATTTTTTATTTTTATTTTTCATTATTTTTTCCTCTGTCGTTCTTTTTTATTTTTCATTAGTCATTTTACTTTTTATTTTTACTTCTTTTTTCTATTTCACAATTTATTAGTGTTACCTCTCTTATAATACTACGTCTCTGAGTGCCAATGTGCTCATTTCTATGGTCCTCTCTGCAATAATTTACCCACACCTTTGTTATACTTATTCCATCTGTGGGCACATACACATTTAGTTTATTAGCAGCTTCTACCATACTTTCTTACACAGGCTACCATTCCTTATACCGCTATATCAGGACTACGTTTCACTTCTCCAGCGCTCTCTACGCATGCGCTATCAGGAGATTACATTCCTCCTGTGGCCCGATACTAGGTGAAGCGTCCCTAACAACCACCACACTTGCGTGGTTACTGGTGCCACGTCACTTCCGGCCACAGCCACTTCCGGTCCGGGTGCCGGCGCCGTGTCATATAGACGCCGCGGTCAGTTGCAATTACACACAGCACAAGCAGGGCGCGGGAGCGCCGCTTTTCCCTATACTTCATGCAGGTAACATACTGGGACACATTCTTAGAGCATTTACTTGTACCTTATACTTACCCCATATCTGACCAAACGCACGTCTTTGCAGGTTCAGCGTTCACTCTGATGCCACATGTCATTATCTTAGGTAATTTAGGTAGTTCCTCCTATATTTTCTTATCCTGGCGGTACATGGTTTCCTAACTATCACACTATTCCCCTACAGCACATTTACAGAATACAGTGTGCATTCCCCCATTTGGGACTTTCTAGCGTTGCTGGCTATACTTTGTGAAAGGTTATAATTACTCTTTCCCCTCTCATGTGTGGTTGATGTGATCTATGGACACGTGTTCTATAGTGGTGTTATCTCTATTTCTCCAACCTGTATGCTTTGGGGCTACCTCTTGGGGCTCTGTGCCCGGTGTATATATTTTGTATATAGTTTGATGGTATCCGTTTTCTATGTTTATGTTTTTTTACTTCATGTTTTTTATTTCATATTTTGTATACCTGCTTTTTCTTTCCACAGTTATATGAGTAAGAATCCGGTGGATTCGAAACGTCAAAAATGATTTATAAAACGCTTTTTTCACTTTATGTATTCATTTCTGATCCTTGTGCATATATACACAATAAATTGTAATAATTTTTCTGCAGCATATTCCACTAGTGAGTGCGGTGTATTTTCTAAATTGCCATGTCCAGGGAGATTAGCTACAGTGCCATGGGTTGTACACTTCAAGATTATGTTGCGCACCGTGGACAAAGGAACATCAACATTTCTGGAGAAAGACTTGTATTGTTGAGATTGTGATCTAATATATAAAGCTGAATGTGTGTGTGTGTGTATGTATGTCCGGGATTCGCATCTGCACCGTCGCAGCTACAGCCACAAAATTTTGCACAGTCACACGTCTGGACCCCGAGAGCGTCATAGGCTATGTTGTGAGGTGAAATTTTAACCCTGCGCTTTCCAATTCACCAAACAATTTTGCCCCTATCTACATAATGGGGGAAAAGTGAAAGGAAAAGTGTTGGAGGCAAATTGACAGCTGCCAGATGTGAACAAGGGGGACTTAAAGAATGAGGGCGATGGCGCCAAAGAGTATATACCGTACAGTTGCTAAGGTGGGGCCCCGACATGGGATACTCACCACACACGGGAATATGAACACACACACAAAATGCGCCACACACTAACACGTGCTTGAACACATACCACCCTCAGCACACATTTCACCACACATACACCAACCTCGCCACATAAAAGTCGAAACACAAAAGTCGCCGCTCAAAACTCGCCACACGCAAAACTCGCCACATGCAAAAACTAGGCTCACGCAAAACTCGCCACAAGTGCAACACTCACCTCATGGAAAACTCGCCACACGCAAAACTTGCACACGTGGAAAAATTGCCACATGCACAAAAGTTGCAACACATGCAAAAGTTGCCTCACACAAAACTTGCACATACTCAAAAGGCACCACACATAAAACTCACCACGCGCAAAACTCGCCATGCGCAAAACTTGCTAAAAAAAGAAAGGAATGTCCAGCTTCACCGATTCCGTAAAAAAGAGTTTTCTTTATTCACATACTTTAAACTTGGAGGATACAGACTTCAGCACAACCATGTGGGTAAGAATCTCAAAGCGTTTCTGGAGACTAGGCTCCCTTAATCTTGCTGCACACAACTTGCTACACTAACCTGTCACATGCAACTCGACACACAAAAAGTTGCTACACGCATGTTGCCACACAAAACTCATCTCACAAAAGTCGCTACATGCATGTCGCCACACGCAACTCAACACACACAACTTGACAAATGAAACTCGCCCTAAAACACACACAAGTCTGGTATTATCCTTCAAAAATAAAAATCTGATTAATAAGCAGACAAACTACAAGAGCAACAACTGTACCATATAGGAAATACGGCAGCTGTCAGTCACATGACCTGTCTATTATGTGTATGTGTGAGCTAATATATACTGCCAGGAGGGAGGGCTTCCTGTTGGCTGGGGATTTATCAGGCTGCCAATTTAGCTTACAAATACTGAGGTAAAAATACTGAGCAAATAACGTGTGAATGAGGTCTAATACAAGAGGAGATGACACACAGGTATATACTATGTAGAGGAGGAGATGACATACAGGTACATACTATATACAGGAGGAGATGACATACAGGTATATACTATATACAGGAGGAGATGACACACAGGTATATACAATATACAGGAGCAGATGACCTACAGGTATATACTATATACAGGAGGAGATGACATACAGGTATATGCTATATATAGAAGATGACATACAGGTATATACAATATACAGGAGGAGATGACACACAGATATATACTATATACAGGGGAGATGACACACAGGTATATACTATATACAGGAGGAGATGACATACAGGTATATACTATATACAGGGGAGATGACACAGCAGGTATATACTATATACAGGAGATGACATACAGGTGTATACTATATATAAGGGAGATGACAAACATGTATATACTGAGGTGAAAATGAGAGGTGTGAGGTGAAAATGAAAAGGTGTGAGTGCAAAATGAGAGGAGTGAGGGAAAATAGTGGAGTGATCGGAAAATGACAGATGTGAGGTCGAAATGACAAGTGTTAGGGGGGAATGAGAGATGTGAGGGGGAAAATGGAAGATGTGATTGGGAAAATGAGAGGCGTGATGGGAAAATAAGAGAAGTGAGGTGCTATAACTAACCATAGATATTTACTATGCCCAGGCAACGCCGGGCTCTTCAGCTAGTTGTTGATATTTTTCAACAATCTTAAATTTCCAGCCCTCAGACAATTCTCTTCTACTATTTTTGTTATCCACGCTTGGTGTGGCACACACAGACACAATGCCAAGATTGATCAAACTTATCCACTTTTTATCTGGCTTCAGTTGTGATTTTCATATTGCTCACACCTGTTACTTGCCATATGTGAGTTTGAATGAGCATCACATGCTTGAAACGGAGTTGTTTATCTACAATTTTAGAAAGATGCAAACAATTTTGTCAGGCCCATTTTTGGGGTTCTTCTTTTTTTCTGTTGTTCCAGGGAGACATTTGTGTCAGGGGGGAAAGATATGCCCCCCTAATAAATTAGAGGTATGAGGGACAAATTATAAAAACGATTATTTCAGCTTTGGCAGGGACACCAACTAAAAGAGCCACCTTGACAAAGTGCAGTATTAGTGCAGTACAAGGTGGCTCCTACAGTTAAAAATGCCTGGGGGGGGGGGGGGGGGGGGAAGTCAGGTTCCCTTTAAAGTCCCAGAGTTCTAATGGTATGTGAAAGGGAAGGACCACACGTGAAAACTTCATGCGAGAAAGTCCCTACTTGCAGTTTTGTTGCAATAAGACGGAAAAGTACTAGCTCTGCAAACAAAAAACCAAACGTGGTCCGTGCAGATCTCCCCGACCACTGGGGCCCTTCGTGCTTCCAAACGACTCTCGGAAGTAGGGGAAGGGGGGTTATGGAAACTGGTACCACGGAAGAACCAGAGCATTCACTGCACACTGAACACGAGTACATTGGCGTTCAGTCTGGACACCATCCGATCTACATCTGGAGTGCCCCAGTGAAGGCAAGACTGATGGAAGACTTCAGGGTGAAGTTCCCACACACTTGAGGCGGGTCCCTGATGGCTGAAGAAGTCTACCGCCCAGAGATCTACTCCTGGGATGTGTACTGCCGAGAACACCGAATGATATATCTCGGCCCATCAGAGAATGAGAGGTACCTCGTTCATGATGCCTGACTGTGGGTACCTGCTAGATAATTGACGTACGGCACAGCCGTGGCATTATCCAATTGAATTCGGAAGGGGTGACCCTCCAGAAGGCAGAGGACCTGCTGTAGGACTAGCCGTATCGTTTGGATCCCCAGAACAAAGATCGGGAGAAGAAGGCTGGCATTGGTAGTCACTAATCATTGAACTGGAAGGAACTCCCCTGGATGAAGAAGCTCAGAGACTACCCTCTGAAAGCCTGATTGACCTAGTGAAAACGAGCTGAGCAAAGGAAACAGTTCCCATTGCTGTCACCATTTTTCCTTGTGACCCTCCCAGCAAATCAAATGGAATGAGTGATCAAGTAAGTGAGTTCTGAGTTGAAGGGCCACGGCCTTGTCTCAAGGGAGAAATACCAACCCCCTGGAAGTGTTCATGGTCATCCTCAAAAAGGATATCTGCTGGGCTGGAAAAGAGGAAAAAACCTGTCTAGATGAAGCTGCCAGCAAAGGAGAGAGTGGGTATAGCAATTGATATAGAAGACTGGAAGACCGGTTAGAAAGTCGACCTTATAGGGCAGGACGACCACGCCTCTAGGGTGCAAGAGGAACAAGATGGCCGCCATGACCCTTGCAAGAGGAAGGACAAGGTCGTGACTTGAAAATGCTGTTTGCGAATGGAAAAGCGAAGGAATTTTTGAAGAGGGGAAAATAGGAATGTGAAGGTAAGCATCCCGAATGTCAGTGGATGCCAGAAACTCCACCCTTTTTCCATTGAAGTAATGGGTGAGCGGAGGAACTCCATCCGAAGAAGGAGGACCTTGTCCAGCTTGGTAGAAGTTTGAGGACCAGGATTAGTCTTACTTTTCGGTCCCCCCTTTTGGAACCAAGATCCCTTAGATCAAGACGGTCTTGGACAATTCTTCCACTGCTGGTTGGGTCTATAGGAAACATGCGATCCTAGGGAGTGACATCAGAGGCTTTTTGAACGCAGAGTACACTTCCATACTCTGAGCTATAATGCCCATCTGGGTGCAATGGCATTTGCTGCTGACAGCGCCGCTCAACTAGTTGCACCCAAGAGGTGTGAACCAGCTAGTCTCCCGCTCAAGAAATTTGATTGACCAGCTGTACTGTCTTTGGGAAAAGGTTACTGATGTGAATCAAAGTAGTTAAGGTCTCCGACCAGGAGACCATTGCTCTAGCAACCCATGCGGTGGCTAAGGAAGGGTAGAGCACTCAACCCGAGGCTGCAAGATGGAACGAATCAGATTTGCTATCTAACAGTCCGTTGTAATTTTAACTGATGACCCATCGGGCAGGAATACTGGTAGACAAACCACAGGAGATTCTACCAGGATAATCTGCCAAGTGGCAGAATCCGTGGCTGCATCCAGGTCAGGAAAAGCCGTCTCTTGCTACCTCCGCTCTCTTTTGACAGTGCGGAGTTAAAATGATGAACCCTCGATCCACCACCCTCTTAACAGGGAAGTGCAGAGGGATCGTCCGGCTTCTTGCATCATCCGCTAAATAGTGGAGATGCAGAAAGGGGTGCTCGGACGCCAAAAAAGGGTGCCAGCTGTACATCCACAGAGTTCAGGTCATTGGGTGGACAGGGTTGGTTCCAGTGTTAGGCCTGGCTGCAGAAGAGTATATATGGAGGCAACACTCCATGTGCTCGTCTTCTGATGGTGTGGGGAGATCGGTGCCCTTTAAAAGAACCCGTTGCCCCTAACAAACAGACCAGGCATGGCATCCCATCCCACGTCGTAAGGTGGTATACGTGGAGGGACACCCCATGTGTTTGCATATTGCTTATCGGGACGCTCCCTGTCCGGGTGAATGACACATACTCTGCGAGGGAGTTCAGTCTCCATATGAGGGACACTGCGTGACCTAGAGTGGAACCGTAGCCCTCCTCAATCTACAGAGATTGGTTGATGATATAAATAGGTGAATCCATCCTCTTCTGAAGCTCAGGCGAGTCCAGATCCAAGGCAATATCCAATCAATATGCAGAGTCTTGTTCTCAGCAAATCATTGGTGAGGGAGATCAGGAAATGAAGCTTCCATTTTCTAGACGCCTGTACGTTTTTAGAATACTTGCGGTCCCTGCTAGCCGACAGCTCCCATGTAGGAGAGGAACCATATATATCGGTCCTGCGAGCACTCCGAGCCAGAGGGTTCACGGAGGGCTTCAATCTCTTGATCAGAGAAGCCATGGGATGTGGCAGTGATGAAGCCCACTTAGGGGAACTAGGTACTCTGGGATAAGCTAGGATCGGCGGCGGAGGGTTCCTGAGTTAATTTAGGGTGACCGGCTTCGGACTGGTCATGTGCCTTTAAGACCAGGGAATGCTAGTCAAATGCCTTTAAGACCAGGAAATGCTGGTCATGTGCCTTTTAGACCAGGGAATCTTGATCATGTGCCTTTAAAACCAGGGAATACTGGTCATGTGCCTCTAAGACCAGGGAATACTGGTCATGCTGGGGACTAATATGGGTCATTCATGTAAGTACAGGAGGGAAGAGGGCAGTACTTCCTTACCTGGCTGCAGAGTCGTTGAGCCTCTTTAATGCAAAAAACCATCGCCTCTGCCGGCGGGGTGGACCAAGATGGCCACCTGGAGTTGCAGAGGTGATAAAGTCTCGCAGAGAGCGAGAGGAGCCATTTCAGGGGCGGAGCCAAAGATGTGATGTGGGCGGAGCCTCGTGACTTCCATGAATAGGTCCAAGCCGGGGTCTAAACTTCTGCAGCCGGCGGGAGCAATAACAGGGGTAGAATACAGGGGCATTGGGCCGGGAAAAGCGAACGCTCCCATGCCAGACAGAAACCGCCAGAAATGATGGGCGGAGCCGCCTTAGCACGCCATAGTGCGGGGGCGACTTCCGGGATGCGGTCTACACATCGGCTGAAGCCGGGAACTACATTTTTGCAGCCGGCTGGAGCGTTACCTTATGGAGGTGGGCCACAGGGAAGGCATGTTAATATTCCACTGCAGGGGCCCAACGCCGACTGGATCCACTCACCATTGGTGCGCGTCCCAGCATGGAGCCGACCATGGATGACTGGGTTTCAGCGCCGCCGAGGAAAGCGCGCACTGTGCTGTTCTGCTGCAGGTTAGGTATTGCATTGTGGACGGTGCAGGAATAAAGCGATAACCCTCAATCCACCATCCCCTTGTTAGGGAAGTGGAGAGGAACCGTCCGCCTCCTTGTACCATCCGCTTTCAAAGTGGTTGGACAGTGGGGGCTGCTTGGATGCCATAGAGAGAGGCCTCTGTACATCCATGGAGTTCAAACCCCCGGGTGGACTGGGCAAGTTGTCCGGCAATAGGCCTGGCTTCAGGAGAGGATACATAGAGGCGATACTCCATGTGCTCGCCTGTTGCTGGTGTGGGGAGATCGGGACCCGAAGGAACCGTCGCCCCTAAAGTGAGCTTCAGGCATGGCTTCCCATGTTGCAGGAGAGGGTACGGGAGGTGACACTCCGCGTTCTCGCCTGTTGATAGTTCGGGGGAGATCGGAACCTTGAAAGGATCCGTGGCCCCCTTCACTCCGTTAATTAAAAAATAAAAATTTACAGAAAAGTAAAAAATAAAATAAAAACGATGGGGTCTGAACCAGACCTAAGTGCCTCCTACAGACATAAAGCAAGAACTGGTTAGCTCAGAGCCGGCAGGAGGGTGTATACTGCAGAGGAGGAGAGAACTTTCTTTGTATCACTAGTGTCAGCCTTCTAGTGGCAGCAGCATACACCCACGGTCTGTGTCCCCCAATGAGGCGAAGGAGAAATACACATGTGTAATTTCAATCATTTTCTGGAACAATTTCAAGGGTGCCAACACTTTCAGCCATGAGGGTAAGTAAGTACTCTCTATATTCCTATGATGAACATGTGTTACCAGCTCCATCTATCTAGTTCTTACAATGTCTTGCCCGACTATTCCCAGGAATCTCAGGCATGCCGGGTAAAGGTTACCTTTGAATAAGAAGCCTGGTGTTGCTCCCCACTCTGGCAATGTCTCAGAGTACAAAGTGCTGCCTGCTGAATCAGCTGCTGAAACTTCACATTTCTGGCCACAAAGTCAGTCTCACAATTCACCTGGGAAAATACAGTTTCAATGTTTCAGTGAGATGTACAACTTTTACAATGGACATTTCTGCCTTGAGCACTTTCATTACTATCATTAGATCTGTATAAAAGTATAAAACACAACCATAGCACACAGACCTGATAGACTGCAGGCTGCAAAATCAGAGGCCAGCAGATATCATCTTAGAAAATAGGATCTGCCAGTTGCAAACAAGCAGAGAACAAGCAGCAATTAGTCTGACATTTGTGTCTGGTCTTTTGAGCATAGTCACATCTGCCTCAATTAAAAATGCAGGGTGTTGAGGATTACCAAATGTCACAAGAATGGAAACCTTCATGATTAAAACACATGTTCATTAGAAAACCCAACACTAATAGGACAGAAGGCAGGGGTGCAAATGTAGCTGCCGTTTTGGATGCAGGTTCTAACCCCTTAGGCCACGTGCACACGTTCAGTATTTGACCTCAGTATTTGTAAGCCAAAACCAGGAGCAGAACAATCAGAGAAAAAGTAGAATAGAAACAAGTCACCACTTCTGTATGTATCACCCACTCCTGATTTTTGCTTATAGATACTGATGTAAAATACTGACCAAATACTCAAAGTGTGGACGTGGTCTTAAGAAGGCAGCACATTTTGATTTGTGGACTTTTTTTTTCACTTCTACCAAGAGCCCTAACTTTATTTCATCACTGACATTTTGGATCAGGATGAACTGTCGAATTACATTATTCAAGTGTAGCAAAATGGTTAAAAAATACACAATTCCAACATTGGGTTTGGTTTTTTCCTGGCAATTTGATTCTTCCGGTCACCACAATTACAGCAATACGAGGTAAGTTTAGTTTTTTCATTTTACTGGAGGCTTATAAGAAAATCTCACTAAAAAAAATGGTTTGTGTCACCATCTTCCATTTTTTTTTTGCAAAGAAATTGTTCAATTTGAGGCTCAACCACACAAATGTCACACGAAATCCACAGCGATTCTCCACAGAGGAAAAGCCATGTGAGAACATTTCCTTAGAGATATTAGAAGAGACACACATCAGCTTTAGATGACGAGAATAGATCTGCAGGACCGGGTCCATTGGCCACATAAGTCATCTGTGGCTATTAGACAAGAGCCCTGAGAATCGCCTCTTACCTCACGGAATCCACAGCGCATCTCTTGATAAGCCTGTCTGGTGTAACGCCACATATCCATCATGCGGCAACGATGACGCTACACCAGTCCGGTAAATCTAAAGAAGAGCCGCATAATTATTATGCTTTGCGTATATAGCGCCACTATGTTCCCCAGCGATTTACAGATGTTATCATTGCTGTCCCCATTGGGGCTCACAATCTAAATGTCCTATCAGCATGTTCTGGGACACATTGATAATATAGTAATGTATCAATCTACTCAGCTCCTCCTGCTCTATATAACATGGTGCCTGCTGACTGAGATGCATTTTCATGGTTAAAGATCTTCTTTAATATTTCCACTATCATATATAATAAAGAAAACAATGACGTTCGTATACAGATGCATCATGCACTTACCTCCACCATCACCGCCGTGCTGCCCTCCTGAAGGAGACCCACAAGACCCTCTGCCGTCTTTCTTCCTTGTAACTTGGTGGCTTTATTCCACCCTTCCTTCTGTGCTTGTTGATGGAGCCATGTCTCTGCCTATAAAATAATGAACATTAAAAGTATACAGAAACGAGGGAGAATAAACGCTGGACCTGCCACAGTTCATGGAATTTATTTATACAGGTTTCTGTGGAAACTTGGTTTTAAAGCATTCACTTCTAAAGTTGTCATGAGAAGATTTATTTTTCATTTCTTACCTGTTTTGCATCATTGTTGAACTTTTCTAGCGCTTTCTTACAATTTATGAACGAGTATCCGGTTTTCTTTCTGAGTTTCACTAAAAGCTCCTTGTCACCTGCTAGTAACCGGCAACTGGAGTGGAATAGACCAGCCTGCTGCCAGGAGGAGAGCTGCCAAATACGAAAAAACATGGAAAAAAAAAAAATCAACATGGGAAAACTAACACCCAAGGAGGTGGTCAGTAAGAGCAGCATACACCTCCGGAACACAGCTACAGTCATGGCCAAAAGTTTGGAGATTACACAAATTTTGGTTTTGAAAGTTTCCTGCTTTCTGCTTTAGTGTTTTCACATCTTTTAGTTGGATGTTTCTATAACTAGTGAAATATAATTATCAGCATTTCATGGCAGTGTTCTTAAAGAAAATTGCAAGTGAGCCCACTCCTTTGGATGAAAAGCAAGCCCGCATGAGTGGCCGCTGGATGCACGAGCGGCCGCTGGATGCACGAGCATTGTCAAGAGACAGGACTCATGGTAGCATTCATCTTGCCTAAGAACACTGCCATGAATAAAGAACTGCATCTCAACCTCCTTTAACAGTAACTTATCCCAAAGGTCCAGGAGTAATATGGTGATGAACATTACTTTTTGCAGCTTGATGGAGCAGCCACTAAGCAGAGTGAGAAGTTGCAGTGCTCCTCTCGGTTCAGTGTTTTCACTCAGCCCCTGTTGGAGCTGGTATCTGATCGTAGGGGTGTCAGGTGGTGGACCCCCACCAATCTTGCACTGATGACCTATTTTAACACATTGACCTCATAGGTCATTATTGTCCCCCAATCAGCGACTATCTGCTGAAGACATTACTGAGACGCTAAGAGAAAGTTCCTAGGGCATTAATATTGTTCATATAACACCGTATAATTTTGATTCATTGGGGTACAGATATATCAGTGGGCAGTGCTGAAAGAATAAACTCAGCTACTGATATATAGGTGGGCAGCAGGCAATGTGCAGGGGATAAATGATTGAAGTATTGGAAAACTCCTTTAATGCACAGGCTATCAATATTTGCTACAAATACATATTCTTGATTTTCTACTTGCCAAACAGGAAGGTCAGATGGTGGCTGGGCTGGATGTAAGCCCGATTCACTTCCCAGTCACAGTTTCACCATTAGAACAAAAAGTAACGGTCAAGAGATAATAATAATTTTTCTAAAAAATATATATAAATATATACGCTGAAGAATAATAATAGGACTGTGCAAGTGCCTAATATAGCAAAAATAAAAGTGAAAGACCGGTACCAAGTATTTGAATGGCAGACCATTCGGTATTACAATGCAACAAGAACCCAAGCTATGGAAATCAATAACTATATGATAAAAAGAATGTATTGGTATAAATCCGTAAATAAAATATAATAGTAAAAGTGTAATAATACAGGAATAAATTACGGACAAGGAAAGGTACCATGCAATAAAAATGCTTTTATTGAAAATATTATACAAATATATATATTTGGGCAACAAATGGCAACCAACAAAGGTGTGCCTATAACTGGAGGAAAATAAAATATATATAATTCAGCAAAATAAGAATATTGAGCGGACATGCAGGAAACTAGGTATATATATATATATATATATATATATACAGGGAAAAAATAGAATAATAAGATATATATATATTTTTTTTAAAAAAAGGTAATAGTACAAAAATAAATGTACATAAATGGCCAGAATAGAAAGCACTCAGCAAATATAAGGAAAGCTACAATATATACAAATAATTATGTGTATAAATAAAAACGGTATAAAAACTACACTGTACAAAATAATGTGCAAAACCTAGCAAACAAGGTGCAAGAAAAAGTGCATGAAAAAGTGGCCCAAGTACATGTAATAGATATATGAGGGAACCCCCAGAGTTGAAAAAGCAAGTGCATACAGGTATACACCGTAGCATATAACAGGAGTGGACAATACGCCAGGTATGGCAGAAAGTGCTGAGTGCAAAATATATATAAGGCCAAGAAGATTACCTATTCCTACAGGGGGGTCCGATCCTCCAGGTACAGCGCACCCCGACGCGCGTTTCGGACTGTGTCCTTCGTCAGTAAGTTCAGGGTGCTAACAATTTTGTCTGGACCACCTGACGAAGGACACAGTCCGAAACGCGTGTCGGGGTGCGCTGTACCTGGAGGATCGGACCCCCCTGTAGGAATAGGTAATCTTCTTGGCCTTATATATATTTTGCACTCAGCACTTTCTGCCATACCTGGCGTATTGTCCACTCCTGTTATATGCTACGGTGTATACCTGTATGCACTTGCTTTTTCAACTCTGGTGGTTCCCTCATATATCTATTACATGTACTTGGGCCACTTTTTCATGCACTTTTTCTTGCACCTTGTTTGCTAGGTTTTGCACATTATTTTGTACAGTGTAGTTTTTATACCGTTTTTATTTATACACATAATTATTTGTATATATTGTAGCTTTCCTTATATTTGCTGAGTGCTTTCTATTCTGGCCATTTATGTACATTTATTTTTGTACTATTACCTTTTTTTTAAAAAATATATATATATCTTATTGTTCTATTTTTTCCCTGTATATATATACCTAGTCTCCTGCATGTCCGCTCAATATTCTTATTTTGCTGAATTATATATATTTTATTTTCCTCCAGTTATAGGCACACCTTTGTTGGTTGCCATTTGTTGCCCAAATATATATATTTGTATAATATTTTCAATAAAGGCATTTTTATTGCATGGTACCTTTCCTTGTCCGTAATTTATTCCTGTATTATTACACTTTTACTATTATATTTTATTTACGGATTTATACCAATAC
The DNA here is from genome assembly GCF_032444005.1 of Ranitomeya imitator. Lineage (NCBI taxonomy): Eukaryota > Metazoa > Chordata > Amphibia > Anura > Dendrobatidae > Ranitomeya > Ranitomeya imitator. The sequence continues at coordinate 703,359,241 of NC_091284.1, read as the reverse complement.
ATTCTTTTTATCATATAGTTATTGATTTCCATAGCTTGGGTTCTTGTTGCACAGTTTCACCATTATAGTGACAACCAGGGGGCTGATATCCCCATGGTAGTGTTATTTGTGGTGCCTAATCTTCAAATAGCCAATGCTATGAGCAGAGATCAGTGCTGGAGAAGATTATTTATCGGCAGTGGGCATTATAGCTGAAAGATGGAGATGGATCCAAGCAGGCCTCTAAGGCTGGAAGTACAGAGTAAAGTGTCATGTGACTAAGGTCATTTGTGTAACTTGTCTGTGACTTGCTGTTGGGTGAATATTTCAGAGATGCGATTTTGCTGTAAATAAAACAGTCAAGTCGCATGTTATGTGCGACTCGCACTGAAGTCTATGGCAAGTGTTTCATGCGTGACTTGCAACCAGCAACAGAAATAAGGAAACATTTGTCCCTGTGTCTTAGGAAAGGATTACATCCAATGTTGCATGTGTCACCATGTAACCCTAGACTAATGGCCAAACGTTGCACAGCTGTGACGAAAGGCCAGAGGCAGACCACCACAGTGTGTGCGCTATGTATATGACTTGCAGTCATGCAGCGATTTTAGAGCAACAAGTTAGGTTTTAAAAAAAGAAACACTGCAGACAGATTGCATGCGACTCATTGTGGTCTATGAAGGCACCGCTGCCTGCCACCTGCAAACAAGAACCAGCAGCTTTGCCTTGTCGACTGCCGTCACCTGATCACCTGACAACAGAAGACCCCCATATGGCTGTGGTCACGTTTTTGCAGCATTTTTTTAATGCGTGTTATTATGGAAATTTCCAGCTGCATTTCACAGTACCAGCAGTCCGAGATTTCAGATTGGTTTTTTTATCCTGTTTTGACGAAGCGCTGTGTTTTTGCAAAACGCAGCATGTCACTTCTTTCAACGTTTTTCACCCACTGAAAACAATAGGTAGTGCGAACACGGCAGAAGACACAGGCAGCAGGTTTTGCTGCTTTTTTTATGCCAAACCCTGATGAAGTTCTCACAGATTTTTTTATGCTCTAAACTTTATCAGACAAATGTACCCTGAGAAAAACGCAAAGAAAAAACGCAGTAAACACTAGCAAAACCTGTAATTTTGGCGCTGCTTCTTTACTGGCAGAGTTTGCCTGTAGGGAAAACTGCATCAGAAACATTATCGTCTCTAGATCGCCGTGTGTTCCCAAACTTAGAGGGAAGTCACATTTAGATTTCCCCAAATAGTGTCCGCCAGTGCAGAAATGGTTAAATCTGCCACTATCCCCAGCAGGCAGGGATTCCTTCTGTGACTGCAGGGAGCAGCAGAAATACTGATTTCCCCCTTATTTCCTGCCTGACAGGAAGATTCACATGAGATAACACCATGCAATGGATAATTCCACTGGCCCCCTCTGCCACACACTTGTTATCCTGCAGCCGCCATTACAGGCGGAGGAGCCTCATTATACCAGCGGGATTACACGTCTAACCTTGGAGCGCAGGAAACCGGACAGCCCAGCCATACTTCTGCAGGATGAATGACAGGGCGCGGAGAGATGACGTCACGCCAGAAGTTATCACTAGAGGGAGTTGCTTGGCTACGTCCGGTCAGTCAGCGGCCATTTTGTTGAAGACACAAGCGCCTTTGAGAGCCGCGCTCGGCGCCCAGTGGAGAGACCCTCGTAAAGTGATCGGGCAGGAACTTGCTGCCCCTGGTGGTGGGATGTGGTATGAGGCTACAGACTAATTCCTGTAGGTGTAGGCTCCGCTCTTCATGCTCCTAGGTTGTGTTCACATTATGTTTTTTTTTCAGGCAGATTTGAAGCTGGCCCGCTTCAGAAACCACCTGCAAAATGCCCCAGAAAACACTCAAAAGAATGTGCATATACATGTGTATGTGAGAAGCCACTCTGTTCAGCCTATTGTCAGAACTCCTAACTTTTCAAGAGCCGAAAGATGGACAAATTATGGACACAGAGCAGATTTCGTCTACACCCCTGGCCATACACCCAATCCACGGCCATTTACCCCTTCTTATTCCCCTGCCAGATGTCGCACGGGTGGTGGAAGGAGACATTCAGCAAACGCCAGAGACTGCGGGGCGTAGACCCCAATCCAGGACTGTCCACTGTGTCTGGGACAATTGGGACTAGAGATGAGCGGATGGATTCACGGGTCTCTGGTCCCGGTCAGTGGCACCGGACCGGAGGCTGCAAATCTCTTACCTTCCGGCACCCCGGCGCGGCTTTTGATCACATAGAGCTGGAGCGACGTCTGTGCGTCCGGCTCATCTTGAGTTGGGACCTGTGGATTTGTTCCCTCATTCACAGTCGGAGCCGTCAGAACTTTGTCATCTTTATGTAGCTTCACTATATGACATCCATCTTTTTTGTGTTTTTAAGGCTGTGCTTTCACACGTGGCTTAGATACCGTGGTTTTTTTTCTGCAGATGTCCGCACCAAACTACACAGTAACAATCTTCTCTGATTATTGCAGTATTGCTGCATTTTTATGCCCTTTCCCCTTATTTGATGCGTTTTTAAAGGGAACCTGTCAGGTCCCCCGTGACCCCAGAACCACCAGCAGTTGTGTCTGCATATGTACATTTATTGCCTAACAATCCCTGTACTGCATTAAACACATACACAGTTCTTTGGAAAAAGTATTTCTAAATCCGTTTTTGGTATGTAAATGAGGCCTTGACTAGTCAATAGGGTGTTAGTGTCCCCCAGACACTTAGCATGTTATCATGCCCCTGTAGGGGAGATCACCTGACTTACAAGTGTTGGCGTCATCACCACCACTATACAAACCTTGCACATGCTCACAGCTTCTGTCCCTCACTGCATTGATCCTCTGAAGCCGTGTGTACGTATCTCAGCTTCAGAGAGGAGCACTGCGCATTATTGGAAGTTTCCTTCACTGCCTATCATGTACAGTGCGCTTCACTGAAGCCAGGATGCGTACACCGGGCTTCAGAAGCTCAAGGATCTGTGGGAAAGAAGCTGTGTGCATTAGGGCCCCTTTCCACTTGTGAGAAAAACGGACGAGTGCAATCCGATAAAAAATCGGATTGCACTCGGACCAATGTATTTCAATAGGTGACATTCCATTAGCGATTTTTTTCCCAGCCGAAATCGGACTGAGAAAAATCTGTGTCGGCTGAGAAAAAAATCGCAGCATGCTGCGTATTGCTGAGATTCTCGGACGAGACTCGCCAATGCAAGTCAATGGGTGCGAGAAAAAAAACGCACAGCACTCGCACCATGCGAGTGCTGTCCGATTTTTACGCACCCGTGTCCTTAGAAAAGCCAGCAATTCAGCGCAGAGTACAGTAAAATCACACTGACATGTTAGATTAGAGTAGATATATACACATAGAATAGGTATATATACATATATGTATGTCAGGGAGACACCTATATATATATATATATATATATATATATATATTTATATTTAATGCAGCGTGAGAGAGCTTTAAAGCTGGTAATTCAATTACCGGCTTTTGCTTTCTCCTTCCTAAACCCGACATGATATGAGACCTGGTTTACATACAGTAAACCATCTCATATCACCATTTTTTTTTGCATATTCCACACTACTAATGTCAGTAGTGTGTCTATGCAAAATTTGGCCGTTCTAGCTATTATATTTAAGGGTTAAATGGCGGAAAAAATTGGCGTGGGCTCCCGCGCAATTTTCTCCGCCAGAGTAGTAAAGCCAGTGACTGAGGGCAGATATTAATAGCCTGGAGAGGGTCCACGGTTATTGGCCCCCCCCTGGCTAAAAATACCTGCCCCCAGCCACCCCAGAAAAGGCACATCTGGAAGATGCGCCTATTCTGGCACTTCGCCACTCTCTTCCCATTCCCGTGTAGCGGTGGGATATGGGGTAATGAAGGGTTAATGCCACCTTGCTATTGTAAGGTGACATTAAGCCTAATTAATAATGGAGAGGCGTCAATTATGACACCTATCCATTATTAATCCAATTGAATGAAAGGGTTAAAAAAAACACACACACATTATTAAAAATTATTTTAATGAAATAAAAACAAAGGTTGTTGTAATATTTTATTTAACGCCCAATCCAATCACTGAAGACCCTCGATCTGTAAATAAAAAAACATAATAAACCAACAATATACATACCTTCCGAGGATCTGTAAAGTCCAACGATGTAAATCCTTCTGAAGGGGTTAAAACATTTTGCAGCCAGGAGTTCTGCTAATGCAACGTTACTCCTCGCTGCAAAACCACAGGGAATGTAGGTAAAGTAGGTCAATGACCTATATTTACCTGCATTTGCGGTGAGGCGTCCTCTGCTGGCTGTTCATAGATCGTGGGAACTTTCCTAGAAAGCCTGGGAGCTTTCAAGGAAAGCTCCCACGATCTATGAACAGCCAGCAGAGGGCGCCTCACCGCAAATGCAGGTAAATATAGGTCATTGAATTACTTTACCTTCATTCCCTGGGGTTTTGCAGCGAGGAGTAGCGTTGCATTAGCAGAACTCCTGGCTGCAAAATGTTTTAATCCCTTCAGAAGGATTTACATCGTTGGACTTTACAGATCCTCGGAAGCTATGTATATTGTTGGTTTATTATGTTTTTTTATTTACAGATCGAGGGTCTTCAGTGATTGGATTGGGCGTTAAATAAAATATTACAACAACCTTTGTTTTTATTTCATTAAAATAATTTTTAATAATGTGTGTGTGTTTTTTTTAACCCTTTCATTCAATTGGGTTAATAATGGATAGGTGTCATAATTGACGCCTCTCCATTATTAATTAGGCTTAATGTCACCTTACAATAGCAAGGTGGCATTAACCCTTCATTACCCCATATCCCACCGCTACACGGGAATGGGAAGAGAGTGGCCAAGTTCCAGAATAGGCGCATCTTCCAGATGTGCCTTTTCTGGGGTGGCTGGGGGCAGGTATTTTTAGCCAGGGGGGGGCCAATAACCGTGGACCCTCTCCAGGCTATTAATATCTGCCCTCAGTCACTGGCTTTACTACTCTGGCGGAGAAAATTGCGCGGGAGCCCACGCCAATTTTTTCCGCCATTTAACCCTTAAATATAATAGCTAGAACGGCCAAATTTTGCATATACACACTACTGACATTAGTAGTGTGGAATATGCAAAAAAAATGGTGATATGAGATGGTTTACTGTATGTAAACCAGGTCTCATATCATGTCGGGTTTAGGAAGGAGAAATCAAAAGCCGGTAATTGAATTACCAGCTTTAAAGCTCTCTCACGCTGCATTAAATATAAATATATATATAGGTGTCTCCCTGACATATATATATATGTATATATACCTATTCTATGTGTATATATCTACTCTAATCTAACCTGTCAGTGTGATTTTACTGTACGCTGAATTACCGGCTTTTCAAAGGAGACCCGTGCGTAAAAATCGGACAGCAATACGGATGTCATACGGATGTTGCGATAAAAAAATCGCATGACACTCGCATGACACTCGCAGACGTTACATCAGTTTTTTCGGTCCATAAATCGGACCATTTTTTTCTCACACAAGTGGAAAGGGGCCCTTATAGAGGTTAATTAAATAAAAAATCATCCAAAATAAAGAAGGCACTTCAACAAAGTTCAACAACAAGGATTCCCATATATGCGGCCCCTGGAAGAAGCTGGCGGCGAAACGCGCGTCAGGGTGACGGGACGCCGAGCAGATCACTGTGGCCACCTGTTACCGGTAATGTAGCCTGTATTAGTACAACAAATCTAGCACGCAGTATACAGCCTAACTATAGCTATTATAGCGTTGTTATTATTATATCTGTTTGTTGCTAAGAGATTGTGATCAATATTGTCTCATGTTTACTGATTTTTCCGGTCTCTGATTGTGCCACATATAAGGGGTAATTACATAGAGGCGTTGTTTACATTAAGTCCTATAGTTCTGAGATTTTTTTTTGCTATTTTATAGGGTGGGCTATTACATGTGTGTTTTATACCCAATATAATTGCAATTATTAATATTTTGGTGCAATATTCCCCTCATTTTTCTGTCCCTTGGCGGCATTTTGCTCTTTTTATACTTTATTTTTTAACATATATTTAATAAAGTTGTATTTTAATAGTATCTGCATTGGATCGCTTAGTGTTCTCCCACATTTACCACATATGGGAGTCCTTGTTGTTGAGCATTAGGCCGGACTCACACTCAATGTATAAAGAAAAAAAAAAAAAAAAAATCGGTCTGATTTTGATGGCTGAGAATCACGCACATGTTCTCTGTATGGTGATCCATATGTAATCCGTTTTCAATGCGATGATGCGATTTCCTCGCATCTAAGTATCTGTGTGACATCCGTATGGCTTTACATTTCTCACTGCTTTTCCCCAATGAATTTAATGGCTCAATGGGCTGAAATGAGGAAAATGTGAGCGTATTTCTCGCAAGTCACACTGATGGTCAATGTGGTATCCGATTTTTTTCTCGCACCCATAGACTTGCATTGGCGAGACTCGGCTGACATACGCGGGAAATCGCAGCATGCTGCGATTTCTCTCGTACGTACAATATGGATGAGGAAAAAAAATGGTGATCTGAGTTTCCCCATAGATTAATACTGGTCCGAGTGCTATGCGATGTTTTATTGCATAGCACTTGTCCGTATTCAACGCTAGTGTGACTCCAGCCTTTTATAGATGTTGTTGGTTCAAGTTCTGGGGAGGCTCACAAAAAAGGGAAAATTACTTTTTTGCAATTGATTTTCATTTTTTTTAGTAGTATAGGAGCAAAAAAAAATCTGACTTTTTCATAACCTGTACAATACGAATATATAGAAATGCACTGCTGTATAGAATGTATCTCTATTTACATGTACAATCTGTTTCTCGGTTCACTGACTGCAATACATCTCAAGATACCAAATTCTCCTATCTACATCATTGTGGCTCGTCACTAGAGTTGCTACCTGCACACATGAAATCATCAGTTCAAGTCCGGAGAGCAGATCACAAGACAAGAAGGGGATCATTTAATTTATGCACTGAGCAGAAAAATGCTGCAAAACTGCACCCCATTAGCAAGCAGCTGTAAGGCTATGTGCACACGTCCGAAATTTACGCGGCGATTCCGGAACTCCCTGCCACGGGAAAAACGCATGCGAAAACAGCTGACATGTCCCTGCTTTGAGGTGGGCTCAGCTCCGGAGCCCACGTCAAAGCAGGGGATCCAACCTCCGCAGTAATAGTATGGAGGAGGTCGGTAAGGGGTTAATAGGACGCTTAATGGATGTGGTTTTTTAGGTTTTATGTTTTTATAGCGAAAAAACAGCAAAAAATCCGGAACGTGTGCGCACAGCCTAAGGCCTCTTTCACACGTCCAGATAATTCCGGTACCGGAATTATCCGTGTCAGTATGCTCACGTAGCACATCAGTGTGGCACACGTGCGGCAGCCGTGTGCCGACTGAGGACCACACGGACCGTGCAGGAGACAGCGCTACAGTTCAGCGCTGTCCCCTGCGTGCGGTGCTGAAGCCGGTATTCATCCCATTTCCCCAGCAGCGTTCGCTGGAGAGAAGGAATGAAAAATCAATTTTTTTCTATTTATTTTCCCTTAAAAATAAAGTTTGTGCGTCCCCTCCCGCCTCCCATCCCCTGTGCATATATTTCCCACTGTAATGAGCGGGACCATGTTACCGCTCATACAGGACCTGCTGCGAGCGGCCGCTGAGAGGAGACATCGCAAGAGCTGGGTATTTCCCGGCAGGCAAGCGGGGGGGGGGGGGGGGGGGGGAGTTGGGCGGGGCGGCGCACAGGGAATGGGAGGCGGGAGGGGACACAAACTTTATTTTTAAGGGAAAATAAATTAAAAAAACATTGATTTTTCATTCCATCTCTCCAGCGAACGCTGCTGGGGAGAAGGGATGAATATCGGCTTCAGCACCGCACGCAGCGGGGACAGCGCTTACTGTAGCGCTGTCTCTCCTGCGGGTGGTACGTGCACACGGAGGAGCGTGCACACTGTTTTCCGTGTGCACGTGTGCTGTCCATATTGTGGTCCGTGCTGCCGGTAAAAAAACGGACATGTCTACGTGTTATGCACACGGACACACAGTCCGTGTGAAAACACGCACATGTGCAGAAACACATAGATCCTAATGGGTCTACGTGTGTCAGTGTCTCCGGTACGTGAGAAAACTGTCACTACACGTACCGGAGACACTGACGTGTGAAAGAGGCCTAAAAGTGTGCTCACACAGGATTTTTTGTTGCAGGTTATAACTTGGTTTTTGTGATAGTTTTTTCTTTTGCCTTAATTTATTTTTTCACCTCTAGAATAGACTTGATGCTTCTTTTTCCATACTGAAAACAAAACACATGGAAAATATAGGTATTACATATTCTCCTCCGCACTTGTTAATGCTCTTCACAGACGCCGGGTAATGACAGCACTTAGAGCCGCAGAGTCTCGTTGAGCTCAGCAGGAGCCAGTGACGACAATGAGAGTTGAAGTTACTACTTGGTGCCTGTGAATAGTGGTCCTTCCCAGCCTGATAATATTATACTGCAGCTGTCTGCTTTACCTTGGCTGGTTATGAAGACTAGGGGGAACCCAAAGTCATTTTTTACAGGTTAAATAAGGCTAAATACATGAAAGGCACTAAAGGTGTTAATTTATTTATTGTTAGGGGGCTTGTGATATTAAATAGCTACAGGAAATCTATTTATCCTCATGGTTCTTATTGTGAATTTACTGTACTTGGCTGATGACATTTTGGGTTTCCTTTGAGATGGGTACATAAATAAAAAAAAAAAAAAAACAGGCAGCACATGCATGGTCCGTGTGCTGTCAGATTTTTTTTTTCTCACATTCATTGACTTGCACTGGCGAGTATCGTTCGATATACATGGCCATATGCAGCATGCTGCAATTTGTTTCCTCAGTCCAATTACAGCTGAGGAAAAACTCGCAAACGAGCACGGACTCATTTAATAATATTGGTGCGAGTGTAATGCAATGTTTTCTTGCATTAGACTCAACGATTTTATAAGCAAGTGGGAGCGAGGATTACAACCGAGACACACAACAGAAGATCTGACCTATGGTCTTGTTGAGATAATAACACTTAGGGTATGTTTCCATGTTCAGGATCACTGCGTGTTTGACGCTGCGTAGTGCCGCAGCGTCAAACACGCAGCGTCCAGATGTTACAGCATAGTGGAGGGGGATTTCATGAAATCCTGTCTCCACTATGCATTAAAAGACGCATGCGGCAGACCCGCGGAAACGGACATGCGGCACGTCTTTTCAGAACGCAGCATGTCCTTACAATGCTGAAATAACGCAAGAACAACGCACGTGACCTGCCAGTGACCTCAGGTGCAGATTTGGTCAGGAGTTTACCTGCGTAAAATCTTGACCAAATCCTGATGCAATCCTGAACGTGGACACATACCCTAAGGGTATGTGCACACGTTGCGGAATGGTGTGCTGATTTTTCCACACTGATTTTGGTAAATCTGCAGGAAAACTGCACTGCGGATTTGCCGCGTTTTTTCTGCTGTTTTTGTGCGGATTCCGCCAGCGGTTTTACACCTGCGGATTCCTATTGAGGAGCAGGTGTAAACTGCTGCGGAATATAAACCGCTGCGTTTCCGTGTTTTTTTCCGCAGCATGTGCACTGCGGATTTGGTTTTCCATAGGTTTACATGGTAAATTCATGGAATACTGCTGCAGATCCGCACCAAAATCCTCAGCGTGTGCACATACCCTTATTAGTGTTGAGCGAATAAACTCGTTACTCGAGACTTCTCGAGCATGCTCGGGGATCCTTCGAGTATTTTTTTAGTGCTCGGAGATTGTTTTTCTTGCCGCAGCTGAATGATTTACATCGGTTAGCCAGAATAAGTACATGTGGGGGTTGCCTGGTTGCTAGGGAATCCCCACATGTACTTATGCTGGCTAACAGATGTAAATCATTCAGCTGCGGCAAGAAAAACAATCTCAGAGCACTAAAAAAATACTCGAAGGAACCCCAAGCATGCTCGAGAAATCTCGAGTAACGAGTATATTCGCTCATCACTAACCAGTATACCTCTGTGTCACACCATAATTAACACAGAGCTAGAAAGAAAATAATTTTTATTTGAATTATGTAAAAATGCTGAACATACAGAGATCAACAGTTACTACATTCGTATAAAATATTTATTTTGCAGCTTATAAAAATTGTTATTAAGAAATAACTTTTTTTTGTTTCGCTAATATCCTTATTGTCTGTATATCACAACACAATTGTTAAGTGCTGCAAGATGTTTTGGCTCTATATAAAATTATTAATAAAGTAAGACTATGGGTTTAGGTATAGTGCCTGTAAGAGAAGGGGGCACAAGGTCTGTGCATTCTGAAGGAAAGCTTTGGGTGTCAGTACACTGCTAATGTGGAGCTCTGTGTGTCACTACAGTGGGGGCAGGGAGAGGGGGCTGGATGTGTCTTGAGACCCTGTCTCAGAGCTGCTTGTGTCTCTAAAGGTTGGGGAACACTGGTCTACTAGCTACTATATACAAATCCATACATCATCACGTAATAAAAAAAATGAGATCCATTCACTTCTATGAGTTAGTTTTATTATTACATACAGTTCGGGGCCATGGTGTAGCCTTTATCTTTTGTGCTATGAAAAAGAGCAAGAACTTTTATAAAAATGGAATGTAATAAAGAAGAAGCAGAAACCAGAAGAGGAATTCACATCATCCATGGACGTGGTCTGCATTCACTGTTCATGTAGATAAAATACGGCTCTAGATCAGTTCTGGAAGCAAGTCATTCTGTAGATATTTAGGTCATCTTTGGCATCTCTCTTAACAATCTCCACATTGAAATACTGAGGCAGGAGGTTCTGGAAAAAGTCCATGGTGCCGTGCTCCTTTCTCATTTTGGAAGACAATAATATGGTTGTCCGAGGGCCACAGAGATGCAGCAATGTCTGGATCAGAAGATCATAGGTTTCCTTCAAATATATAATGTCCGCTCCTAAGACAAAGTCGTAGTCTTGGGGAAAGTGTACTTGATCAATTCCCCATGACAATGCACAGACATTAGGAATGTGATCCGGGGGAACATTGGCCAATACATTTTTCTGGATCTGTGGAAGCGCATGTGGAAGATCTGTCACTGTTACATCGCCACCTTTAAGAGCACAAAGAAAGGGGTTAAACAACAGATAATAATAATAATCTTTATTTATATAGCGCCAACATATTCCGCAGCGCTTTACAGTTTAACAGTTTCAAACACAACAGACATAAGTAACAATGTTAACAATAAGTAATAAAGCAAAATAAGACGACCCTGCTCGTGAGAACTTACAATCTACAATGAGGTGGGGGAGATACAAAGTACAGGTGTGTATAGTAAGAAAACCTTCCATAGTAGTCTCAGGTAGTGGAAAGGTTAACCCCTTTGCCCCCAAGGGTGGTTTGCACGTTAATGACTGGGCCAAATTTTTACAATTCTGACCTCTGTCCCTTTATGAGGTTATAACTCTGGAACGCTTCAACAGATCCCGGTGATTCTGACATTGTTTTCTCATGACATATTGTACTTCATGTTAGTGGTAACATTTATTTGATGATATTACCTGCGTTTATTTGTGAAAAAAACGGAAAATTTGGTGAAAATTTTGAAAATTTCGCAATTTTCCAACTTTGAATTTTTATGCCCTTAAATCACAGAGATATGTCACACAAAATACTTACTAAGTAACATTTCCCACATGTCTACTTTGCATCAGCACAATTTTGGAACCAAATTTTCTTTTTTATTAGGGAGTTATAAGGGTTAAAAGTTGACCAGCAATTTCTCATTTTTAAAACACCATTTTTTTTCGGGACCACATCACATTTGAAGTCACTTGTGACATCATTCTAAAAACTGCACCCCTCAAGGTGCTTAAAACCACATTCAAGAAGTTAATTAACCCTTCAGGTGTTTCACAGGAATTTTTGGAATGTTTTTTTTTTTTAAATGAACATTTAACTTTTTTCACAAAAAAATGTACTTCTGATCCAATTTGTTTTATTTTAACAAGGGTAACAGGAGAAATTGGACCCTAAGAGTTGTTGTACAATTTGTCCTGAGTATGCCGATACCCCATATGTGGGGCGGAACCACTGTTTGGGCACATGGCAGAGCTCGGAAAGGAAGGAGTGCCATTTGACTTTTCAATGCAAAATTACCTGGAATTGAGATAGGACGCCATGTTGCATTTGGAGAGCCCCTGATGTGCCTAAACAGTGGAAACCCCCCCAAAAGTGACATTTTGGAAAGTAGACCCCCTAAGGAACTTATCTAGATGTGTGGTGAGCACTTTGAACCCCCAAGTGCTTCACTGAAGTTTATAATGTAGAGCCGTAAAAATAAAAAATCTTTTTTTTTTTTTTTATCACAAAAATGATTATTCGCCCCCAATTTTTTATTTTCCCAAGGGGGTCTGGAGAAATTGGACCCCAAAAGTTGTGCAATTTGTCTTGAGTACGCTGATACCCCATATGAGGAAGAAAACTACTGTTTGGACGCATGGCAGAGCTCGGAAGGGAAGAAGTGGTGTTTTGGAATGCAGACTTAGATGGATTGGTCTGTGGGCGTCACATTGCGTTTGCAGAGCCCCTGGTGTACCTAAACAATAGAAACCCCCAAAAGTGACCCCATATTGGAACTAGACCCCCAAAGGAACTTATCTAGATTGTGGTGATCACTTTGAACCCCCCAAGTGTTTCACTAAAGTTTATAACGCAGAGCCGTGAAAATAAACTTTTTTTTTTTTTGCACAAAATTGATTTTTCAGCCCCTAGTTTTGTATTTTCCCATGGGTAATAGGAGAAATTGGACCCCAAAAGTTGTTGTCCAATTTGTCCCAAGTACGCTGATACCCCATATGTGGGGGTAAACCACTGTTTGGACGCACGGCAGAGCTCGGAAGGGAAGGAGCACAGTTTTACTTTTTCAACGCAGAATTGTATAGATTCAGATCGGACGTCATGTTGCGTTTGCAGAGCCTCTGGTGTGCCTAAACAGTGGAAACCTCCCAATTCTAACTCCAACCCTAACCCCAACACACCCCTAACCCTAATCCTAACCCTAACCACACCCCTAACCCAACCGTAAACGTAATCCAAACCTTAACTTTAGCACCAACCCTAACCCTAATAGGAAAATTGAAATAAATACATTTTCTATTTTATTATTTTTCCTTAATTAAGGGGGTGATAAAGAGTTTTTATGATTGGCAGCTGTCACACACTAAAAGACGCTTTTTATTGCAAAAATATTTTTTGCCTTACCACATTCTGAGAGCTATAATTTTTCCATATTTTGGTCCATAGAGTCATGTGAGGTCTTGTTTTTTGCGGGATAAGTTTACATTTTTATTGGTATCATTTTCAGGCACATGACATTTTTTGATTGCTTTTTATTCCGATTTCTGTTAGACAGAATGAACAAAAACCAGCAATTTCTGAATTTCTTTGGGGGGAGGGGGGGGGAGGGCATTTATACCGTTCCGTGTTTGGTAAAATTGATAAAGCAGTTTTAGGGCCCCTTTCCACTTGTGTGAGAAAAAAACGGTCCGATTTACAGACCGAAAAAACTGATGTAACGTCTGCGAGTGCCATGCGAGTGTCATGCGATTTTTTTATCGCAACATCCGTATGACATCCGTATTGCTGTCCGATTTTTACGCACGGTTCTCCTTTGAAAAGCCGGTAATTCAGCGCAGAGTACAGTAAAATCACAGTGACAGGTTAGATGAGAGTAGATATATACACATAGAATAGGTATATATACATATATATATATGTCAGGGAGACACCTATATATATATATTTATATTTAATGCAGCGCTAGATAGCTTTAAAGCTGGTAATTCAATTACCGGCTTTTGCTTTCTCCTTCACAAACCCGACATGATAGGAGACCTGGTTTACATACAGTAAACCATCTCATATCACCATTTTTTTTGCATATTCTACACTACTAATGTTAGTAGTGTGTATATGCAAAATTTGGGCGTTCTAGCTATTATATTTAACCCCTTAAGCCCCGAGGGTGGTTTGCACGTTAATGACCGGGCCAATTTTTACAATTCTGACCACTGTCCCTTTATGAGGTTATAACTCTGGAACGCTTCAACGGATCTTGGCGATTCTGACATTGTTTTCTCGTGACATATTGTACTTCATTTTAGTAGTAACATTTATTCGATATAACTTGCGTTTATTTGTGAAAAAAACGGAAATTTGGCGAAAATTTAGAAAGTTTTGCAATTTTCCAACTTTAAATTTTTATGCCCTTAAATCACAGAGATATCTCACGCAAAATACTTAATAAGTAACATTTCCCACATGTCTACTTTACATCAGCACAATTTTGGAACCAAAATTTTTTTTTGTTAGGGAGTTATAAGGGTTAAAAGTTGACCAGCAATTTCTCATTTTTACAACACCATTTTTTTTTTAGGGACCACATCTCATTTGATGTCATTTTGAGGGGTCTATATGATAGAAAATACCCAAGTGTGAGACCATTCTAAAAACTGCACCCCTCAAGGTGCTCAAAACCACATTCAAGAAGTTTATTAACCCTTCAGGGGTTTCACCGGAATTTTTGGAATGTTTAAATAAGAATGAATATTTAACTTTTTTTCACACAAAATTTATTTCAGCTCCAATTTGTTTTATTTTACCAAGGGTAACAGGATAAAATGGACCCCAAAAGTTGTTGTCCAATTTGTCCTGAGTACGCTGATAGCCCATATGTGGGAGTAAACCACTGTTTGGGCGCATGGCAGAGCTCGGAAGGGAAGGAGCGCCATTTGACTTTTAAATGCAAAATTGACAGGAATTGAGATGGGACACCATGTTGCGTTTGGAGAGCCACTGATGTGCCTAAACATTGAAACCCCCCCACAAGTGACACCATTTTGGAAAGTAGACACCCTAAGGAACTTATCTAGATGTGTGGTGACCACTTTGACCCACCAATTGCTTCACAGAAGTTTATAATGCAGAGCCGTAAAAATAAAAAATCATATTTTTTCACAAAAATGATCTTTTCGCCCCCAATTTTTTATTTTCCCAAGAGTAAGAGAAGAAATTGGACCTCAAAAATTGTTGGCCAATTTGTCCTGAGTACGCTGATACCCCATATATGGGTGTAAACCATTGTTTGGGCGTATGGCAGAGCTCGGAAGGGAAGGAGCGCCATTTGACTTTTCAATGCAAAATTGACTGGAATTGAGATGGGACGCCATGTTGCGTTTGGAGAGCCCCTGATGTGCCTAAACATTGGAACCCCTCACAAGTGACACCATTTTGAAAAGTAGACCCCTTAAGGAACTTATCTAGATGTGTGGTGAGCACTTTGACCCAACAAGTGCTTCACAGAAGTTTATAATGCAGAGCCGTAAAAATAAAAAATCTTATTTTTTCACAAAAATGATCTTTTCGCCCCCAATTTTTTATTTTCCCAAGGGTAAGAGAAGAAATTAGACCACAAAAGTTGTTGTGCAATTTGTCCTGAGTGCGACGATACCCCATATGTGGGGGTAAACCACTTTTTGGGTGCATAGCAGAGCTCGGAAGGGAAGGAGCGCCATTTGACTTTTCAATGCAAAATTGACTGGAATTAAGTTGGGACGCCATGTTGGTTTGGAGAGCCCCTGATGTGCCTAAACATTAAAACCCCCCACAAGTGACACCATTTTGGAAACTAGACCCCATAAGGAACTTATCTAGATGTGTTTTGAGAGCTTTGAACCCCCAAATGTTTCACTACAGTTTATAACGCAGAGCCGTTAAAATAATTTATTTTTTTTTTTCGCAAAAATTATTTTTTAGCCCCCAGTTTTGTATTTTCACAAGGGTAACATAATAAATTGGACCCCAAAAGTTGTTGTCCAATTTGTCCTGAGTACGCTGATACCCCATATGTGGGGGGGAACCACTGTTTGGGCGCATGGCAGAGCTCGGAAGGGAAGGAGCGCCATTTGGAATGCAGACTTAGATGGATTGGTCTGCAGGAGTCACGTTGCATTTGCAGAGCCCCTGATGTACCCAAACAGTACAAACCCCCCACAAGTGACCCCATATTAGAAACTAGACCTCCCAAGGAACTTATCTAGATGTGTTGTGAGAACTTTGAACCCCTAAGTGTTTCACTACAGTTTATAACGCAGAGCCGTGAAAATAAAAATTCTTTTTTTTTTTCACAAAAATGATTTTTTAGTCCCAGCTTTGTATTTTTACAAGGGTAACAGAATAAATTGGACCCCAAAAGTTGTTGTTCAATTTGTCCTGAGTACGCTGATACCCCGTATGTGGGGGGGAACCACTGTTTGGGCGCATGGCAGAGCTCGGAAGGGAAGGAGCGCCATTTGGAATGCAGACTTAGATGGATTGGTCTGCAGGCGTCACGTTGCATTTGCAGAGCCCCTGATGTACCCAAACAGTAGAAACCACCCACAAGTGACCCCATATTGAAACTAGACCTCCCATGGAACTTATCTAGATGTGTTGTGAAAACTTTGAACCCCCAAGTGTTTCACTACAGTTTACAACGCAGAGCCGTGAAAATAAAAAATCCTTTTTTTTCCCACAAAAATGATTTTTAGCCCCCCAAATTTTTATTTTCCCAAGGATAACAAGAGAACTTGGACCCATAAAGTTGTTGTCCAATTTGTCTCGAGTACGATGATACCCCATATGTTGGGGTAAACCCCTGTTTGGGCGCACGGGAGAGCTCGGAAGTGAAGGAGCACTGTTTTACTTTTTCAATGCAGAATTGGCTGGAATTGAGATCGGACGCCATGTCGCGTTTGGAGAGCCCCTGATGTGTCTAAACAGTGGAAACCCCCAATTATAACTGAAACCCTAATCCAAACGCACCCCTAACCCTAATCCCAACTGTAACCCTAACCACACACCTAACCCTGACACACCCCTAATTCTAATCCCAACCCTAATCCCAACCGTAAATGTAATACAAACCCTAACCCTAACCCTAGCCCTAACCCTAACCCTAATGGGAAAATGGAAATAAATACATTTTTTTTAATTTTATTATTTTTCCCTAAGGCTAGGTTCACATTGCATTAGGGAAATCCGTTTAGCACTAGCGGATTGCGCTAACGCAATGTCTTTTTAGGTGTCGTGTTTAGTGGTCGCGTTAACGTCCCCGCTCTGGAAGATCGGGGATCGGACCTCGGGCGCGCCGCGGACGCTGCAAGCAGCGTCTGAGGCGCGCCACAAAAGAACGGCACCTTGCTAGCGCGAGCCGAAAATGGCACGCTCTAGCGATGCGCTACACCCGAAAATCACATTGCTGTCAATGGTTGTGCTAACGGACCCGTTGCACGGCGTTAATTGTGACATTTTCGCCGTGCAACGCTGTCCGTTAGCGTTAACCCATTAACGCAATGTGAACCTAGCCTAACTAAGGGGGTGATGAAGGGGGGTTTGATTTACTTTTATAGCGAGTTTTTTATATCGGATTTTTATGATTGGCAGCCGTCACACACTAAAAGACGCTTTTTATAGCAAAAAAGTTTTTGCGTCTCCACATTTTGAGACCTATAATTTTTCCATATTTTGGTCCACAGAGTCATGTGAGGTCTTGTTTTTTGCGGGACGAGTTGACGTTTTTATCGGTTACATTTTCGGACATGTGACAGTTTTTGATCGCTTTTTATTCCGATTTTTTGTGAGGCAGAATGACCAAAAACCAGCTATTCATGAATTTCTTTTGGGGGATGCGTTTATACCGTTCTACGTTTGGTAAAATTGATAAAGCAGTTTTATTCTTCGGGTCAGTACGATTACAGCGATACCTCATTTATATCATTTTTTTTATGTTTTGGCGCTTTTATACGATAAAAGCTATTTTATAGAAAAAATAATTATTTTGGCATCGCTTTATTCTCAGGACTATAACTTTTTTATTTTTTTGGTTATGATGCTATATGGCGGCTCGTTTTTTGCGGGACAAGATGACGTTTTCAGAGGTACCATGGTTATTTATATCCGTCTTTTTGATCGCGTGTTATTCCACTTTTTGTTCAGCATTATGATAATAAAGCGTTGTTTTTTGGCTTGTTTTTTTTTTTTTTTTCTTACGGTGTTCACTGAAGGGGTTAACTAGTGGGCCAGTTTTATAGGTCGGGTCGTTACGGACGCGGCGATACTAAATATGTGTACTTTTATTGTTTTTTTTGTTTTTTTTTTATGTAAAGAAATGTATTTATGGGAATAATATTTTTTTTTTTCTGCTTTATTTAGTAATTTTTTTTTTATTTTTTTTTACAAGTGTGGAAATTTTTTTTTTAACTTTTTCACTTTGTCCCAGGGGGGGACATCACAGATCACCGATCTGACAGTGTGCACAGCACTCTGTTAGATCGGTGATCTAACATACAGCCGGGCAGGATTAGAGCTGCAGCTGCAGCCTGATCCTGACCCGGAAGTGCTCCCTGCAGGACCCGGATGCAGCCCGGCGGCCATTTTGGATCCGGGGACTGCAGGGAGAAGACGCTCGGTACACGGTGAGCACATCACCGTGTACCGATCGTCTCAGGGAAGCCCGCAGGGAGCCCCCTCCCTGCGCGATGCTTCCCTGCACCGCCGGCACACCGCGATCATCTTTGATCGCGGTGTGCCGGGGGTTAATGTGCCGGGAGCGGTCCGTGACCGCTCCTGGCACATAGTGCCGGATGTCAGCTGCGATAGGCAGCTGACACCCGGCCGCGATCGGCCGCGCTCCCCCCGTGAGCGCGGCCGATCGCATATGACGTACTATCCCGTCCATGGGAATTAAGTCCCAGGTCACCTGGACGGGATAGTACGTCATATGGGATTAAGGGGTTAAGGGTTAAATGGCGGAAAAAATTGGCGTGGGCTCCCGCACAATTTTCTCCGCCAGAGTAGTAAAGCCAGTGACTGAGGGCAGATATTAATAGCCTGGAGAGGGTCCATGGTTATTGGCCCCCCCCTGGCTAAAAACACCTGCCCCCAGCCACCCCAGAAAAGGCACATCTGGAAGATGCGCCTATTCTGGCACTTGGCCACTCTCTTCCCATTCCCGTGTAGCGGTGGGATATGGGGTAATGAAGGGTTAATGCCACCTTGCAATTGTAAGGTGACATTAAGCCTAATTAATAATGGAGAGGCGTCAATTATGACACCTATCCATTATTAATCCAATTGAAAGAAAGGGTTAAAAAAATACACACACATTATTAAAAATTATTTTAATGAAATAAAAACAAAGGTTGTTGTAATTTTTTATTTAACGCCCAATCCACTCAGTGAAGACCCTCGTTCTGTGACAAAAAAAAAATAATAAACCAACAATATACTTACCTTCCACAGATCTGTAAAGTCCAACGATGTAAATCCTTCTGAAGGGGTTAAAACATTTTGCAGCCAGGAGCTTTGCTAATGCAATGCTACTCCTCGCTGCAAAACCCCGGGGAATGAGTCTAAATATAGATCAATGAGCTAGATTTAGCTTCATTTGCGGTGAGGCGCCCTCTGCTGGCTGTTCATAGATCGTGGGAACTTTCCTAGAAAGCCTGGGAGCTGGTGATATGAGATGGTTTACTGTATGTAAACCAGGTCTCATATCATGTCGGGTTTGTGAAGGAGAAAGCAAAAGCCGGTAATTGAATTACCAGCTTTAAAGCTATCTCACGCTGCATTAAATATAAATATATATATATAGGTGTCTCCCTGACATATATATATGTATATATACCTATTCTATGTGTATATATCTACTCTCATCTAACCTGTCAGTGTGATTTTACTGTACTCTGCGCTGAATTGCCGGCTTTTCTAAGGACACGGGTGCGTAAAAATCGGACAGCACTCGCATGGTGCGAGTGCTGTGCGTTTTTTTTCTCGCACCCATTGACTTGCATTGGCGAGTCTCGTCCGAGAATCTCAGCAATACGCAGCATGCTGCGATTTTTTTCTCAGCCGACACAGATTTTTCTCAGTCCGATTTCGGCTGGGAAAAAAAAAAAAAAATCGCAAATGGAGTGTCACATATTGATTAACATTGGTCCGAGTGCAATCCGATTTTTAATCGGATTGCACTCGTCCGTTTTCCTAGCAAGTGGAAAGGGGCCCTTATTCTTTGGGTCAGTACGATTACAGCGAAACCTTATTTATAAATTTTTTTATTTTTTTTTTGGCGCTTTTATACAATAAAAACTTTTCAGAATAAAGCGATGCAAAAATAATTATTTTTTCTATAAGACTATAATTTTTTTTTTTAGCTGACAACGCTGTATGGCTCGTTTTTTGCGGGACAAGATGACATTTTCGGCAGTACAAGGTTTATTTATATATGATCGCATGTTATTCCACTTTTTGTTCAGCAGTATGAAGATAAAGCATTGTTTTTTGCCTCTTTTTTTTTTTACGGTGTTCACTGAAGGGGTTAACTAGTGGGACAGTTTTATAGGTCGGGTCGTTACGGACGCGGCGATACTAAATGTGTGTACTTTTATGGTTTTGCTTTTTATTTACATAAAGAAATGTATTTATTGGAATAATATTTTTTTTTGTATTTATTTATTGAGGATTTTTTTTTTTTTACACATGTAAAAAAAATTTTTTAACTTCGTCCCAGTGTGGGACATCATGGTAAAGTGTCAGATCGCTGATCTGACACTTTGCAATGCACTGTGTCAGATCA
This sequence comes from Ranitomeya imitator, assembly GCF_032444005.1. Lineage (NCBI taxonomy): Eukaryota > Metazoa > Chordata > Amphibia > Anura > Dendrobatidae > Ranitomeya > Ranitomeya imitator. Next base: position 703,338,507 of record NC_091284.1, on the reverse strand, counting down.
GCGATCTGACAGGCACTGCAGGAGGCTTGCGTCTGCTCTGAGCATGATCATGTTTAATCGCAGTGTTCCGGGGATCAATGTGCCAGGAGCAGTCCGTGACCGCTCCTGGCACATAGTGCCGGATGTCAGCTGTGATAGTCAGCTGACACCCGGCTGCGCTCCCTCCGTGAGCCCAGTTCACCTCGACGGGATAGTACGTCTAAGGTCAGATAGGGGTTAATGCCACTCACTGGAGTTCTATGGCATATGTGGGTAATATGTTATACGGTTATTTACCATGTAATTCTGTAATATGGAGACAATTTAGAGAAGGGTCGTCAGCAGTAGCGATGTGTGGACCTGTGTATGCTCAGGTTTGCAGGGTTCGGACGGATTGTTTAAAAAGTCTGGTTCAGGACTTAAACTTGATCCCGCACACCGAACCCAATATAAGTCAATGGGGACCTGAACTTCAGTGCTGTAAAATGGTCGGAGTTAGGCTAGGTTCACATTGCGCTAGGTGAGTCCGTCTAACGGACACGTTTTTAAGTAGTGAAAACGCAATATAACGGACATACTAACGCACCCATAGACTTGCAAGAAGGCTGCAAAAAGAAGAGAAATGGGGGAATGAGCAGGACAATTGCTCTCCAACCAAATGTGGATAGGGAAATTACTTAAAGGGATTGTCTACTACTAGGACAACCTCTTCTTGATTAACCCCTTTACCCCCAAGGGTGGTTTGCACGTTAATGACCAGGCCAATTTTTACAATTCTGACCACTGTCCCTTTATAAGGTTATAACTCTGGAACGCTTCAATGGATCCTGGTGATTCTGACATTGTTTTCTCGTGACATATTGTACTTCATGACAATGGTAAAAATTATTTGATAGTACCTGCGTTTATTTGTGAAAATAACGGAAATTTGGCGAAAATTATGAAAATTTCGCAATTTTCCAACTTTGAATTTTTATGCAATTAAATCACAGAGATATGTCACACAAAATACTTAATAAGTAACATTTCCCACATGTCTACTTTACATCAGCACAATTTTGGAACCAAAATTTTTTTTTGTTAGGGAGTTATAAGGGTTAAAAGTTGACCAGCAATTTCTCATTTGTACAACACCATTTTATTTTAGGGACCACATCTCATTTGAAGTCATTTTGAGGGGTCTATATGATAGAAAATACCCAAGTGTGACACCATTCTAAAAACTACACCCCTCAAGGTGCTCAAAACCATATTCAAGAAGTTTATTAACCCTTCTGGTGCTTCACATGAATTTTTTGAATGTTTAAATAAAAATGAACATTTAACTTTGTTTCACAAAAAATTTAATTCAGCTCCAATTTGTTTTATTTTACCAAGGGTAACAGGAGAAAATGGACCCCAAACATTGTTGTACAATTTGTCCTGAGTATGCCAATACCCCACATGTGGGGGTAAACCACTGTTTGGGCGCATGGCAGAGCTCGGAAGCGAAGGAGTGCCATTTGACTTTTCAATGCAAAATTGACTGGAATTGAGATGGGACGCCATGTTTCGTTTGGAGAGCCCCTGATGTGGCTAAACAGTAGAAACCCCCCACAAGTGACACCATTTTGGAAAGTAGACCCCCTTAGGAACTTATCTAGATGTGTGCTGAGCGCTTTGACCCACCAAGGGCTTCACAGAAGTTTATAATGGAGAGCCGTAAAAATAAAACAAAAATTTTTTCCCACAAAAATTATTTTTTAGCCCCCAGTTTTGTATTTTCCCGAGGGTAACAGGAGAAATTCGACCCCACAATTTGTTGTCCAATTTGTCCTGAGTGCGCTGATACCCCATATGTGGGGGGGAACCACTGTTTGGGCGCATGGGAGGGCTCGGAAGGGAAGGAGCTCCATTTGGAATGAGGACTTAGATGGAATGGTCTGCAGGTGTCACATTGCATTTGCAGAGCCCCTAATGTACCTAAACAGTAGAAACCTCCCACAAGTGACACCATTTTGGAAACTAGACCCCCTAAGGAACTCATCTAGATGTGTTGTGATAGCTTTGAACCCCCAAGTGTTTCACTACAGTTTGTAACGCAGAGCCGTGAAAATTAAAAAAAAACATCTTTCCCCCCAAAATTATTTTTTAGCCCCCAGTTTTGTATTTTCCCGAGGGTAAGAGGAGAAATTCGACCCCAAAAGTTGTTGTCCAATTTGTCCTGAGTACGCTGATACCCCGTATGTTGGGGGAAACCAACGTTTGAGCGCATGGCAGAGCTCGGAAGGGAAGGAGCGCCATTTGGAATGAGGACTTAGATGGAATGGTCTGCAGGTGTCACATTGCATTTGCAGAGCCCCTAATGTACCTAAACAGTAGAAACCTCCCACAAGTGACCCCATATTGGAAACTAGACCCCCCCAGGGAACTAATCTAGATGTGTTGTGAGAACTTTGAACCCCCAAGTGTTTCACTACAGTTTATAACGCAGAGCCGTGAAAATAAAAAATCTTTTTTTTTCCCACAAAAAATATGTTTTAGCCCCGAGTTTTGTATTTTCCCAAGGGTAGCAGGAGAAATTGGACCCCAAAAGTTGTTGTCCTATTTGTCCTGAGTACGCTGATACCCCATATGTTGGGGTAAACCCCTGTTTGGGCACACAGGAGAGCGCGGAAGGGAAGAAGCACTGTTTTACTTTTTCAACGCAGAATTGGCTGGAATTGAGATCGGACGCCATGTCGCGTTTGGAGAGCCCCCGATGTGCCTAAACAGTGGAAACCCCCCAATTATAACTGAAACCCTAATCCAAACACATCCCTAACCCTAATCCCAACAGTAACCCTAACCACACCTCTAACCCTGACACACCCCTAACCCTAATCCCAACCCTATTCCCAACCGTAAATGTAATCTAAACCCTAACTGTAACTTTAGCCCCAACCCAAACTGTAGCCCTAGCCCTAACCCTAGCCCTAACCCTAGCCCTAACCCTAGCCCTAGCCCTAATGGGAAAATGGAAATAAATACATTTTTTTTTATTTTTCCCTAACTAAGGGGGTGATGAAGGGGGGTTTGATTTACTTTTATAGCGGGTTTTTTAGCGGATTTTTATGATTGGCAGCCGTCACACACTGAAAGACGCTTTTTATTGCAAAAAATATTTTTTGCGTTACCACATTTTGAGAGCTATAATTTTTCTATATTTTGGTCCACAGAGTCATGTGAGGTCTTGTTTTTTGCGGGACGAGTTGATGTTTTTATTGGTAACATTTTCGGGCACGTGACATTTTTTGATCGCTTTTTATTCCGATTTTTGTGAGGCAGAATGACCAAAAACCAGCTATTCATGAATTTCTTTTGGGGGAGGCGTTTATACCGTTCCGCGTTTGGTAAAATTGATGAAGCAGTTTTATTCTTCGGGTCAGTACGATTACAGCGACACCTCATTTATATCATTTTTTTATGTTTTGGCGCTTTTATACGATAAAAACTATTTTATAGAAAAAATAATTATTTTTGCATCGCTTTATTCTCAGGACTATAACTTTTTTATTTTTTTGCTGATGATGCTGTATGGCGGCTCGTTTTTTGCGGGACAAGATAACGTTTTCAGCGGTACCATGGTTAGTTATATCTGTCTTTTTGATCGCGTGTTATTCCACTTTTTGTTCGGCGGTATGATAATAAAGCGTTGTTTTTTGCCTCGTTTTTTTTTTTTTTTTCTTACGGTGTTTACTGAAGGGGTTAACTAGTGGGCCAGTTTTATAGGTCGGGCCGTTACGGACGCGGCAATACTAAATATGTGTACTTTTATTGTTTTTTTTTTTTATTATTTAGATAAAGAAATGTATTTATGGGAATAATATTTTTATTTTTTTTTCATTATTTTGGAATATTTTTTTTTATTTTTTTTTACACATTTGAAATTTTTTTTTTTTACTTTTTTACTTTGTCCCAGGGGGGGACATCACAGATCAGTGATCTGACAGTTTGCACAGCACTCTGTCAGATCACTGATCTGACATGCAGCGCTGCAGCCTTCACAGTGCCTGCTCTGAGCAGGCTCTGTGAAGCCACCTCCCTCCCTGCAGGACCCGGATCCGCGGCCATCTTGGATCCGGGGCTGGAGGGAGCAGGGAGGGAGGTGAGACCCTCGCAGCAACGCGAACACATCGCGTTGCTGCGGGGGGCTCAGGGAAGCCCGCAGGGAGCCCCCTCCCTGCGCGGTGCTTCCCTGCACCGCCGGCACATCGCGATCATCTTTGATCGCGGTGTGCCGGGGGTTAATGTGCCGGGGGCGGTCCGTGACCGCTCCTGGCACATAGTGCCGGATGTCAGCTGCGATAAACAGCTGACACCCGGCCGCGATCGGCGGCGCTCCCCCCGTGAGCGCTGCCGATCGCATATGACGTACTATTGCGTCCTTGGGAAGTAAAGCCCACCCCACATGGACGCAATAGTACGTCTAATGGCAGAAAGGGGTTAAAGTGTTGGCACCCATAAAATAATAAAGCGTACACTCGCTTCCAGTGCCAGCGCTGTTCCCGCGGTGTTGGCACTTGCTCTCCTGGAGCTCCCATGCGGTTGTTGTGACATGAGACCCCGGCACCCAATCAGCGTTAGCGTCACGGTCTCCGCCTTCGGACAAATCGAACATGAAGAGGACGTCCGGGCTGCAGCTGCTTTTTGACTTCCTCTTCATTATCAATTGGACAGGAGGCGGGTGCAGTGATGCCAGCGCTGACTGAGGGCCAATGTCACAACAGCATGGGAGCCCCGGGAGAGCTAGCATGGGAGGCGAGTATAAGATTTATTATTTTATGGGCGCCAAGCGAGGGGTATGACAAGAAGTTGTCATAGTAGTGGACAACTTCTTTTAAGGGGTTCTGTCACCATAGCAATCATGGTAAAATAGGAAGTATATGAATAACATTCAAATTTTAATAGTGTCCTCACAGAGATTGAGGTTTGCTACCACCAGTCTAATTAAACATTTCACGCACAAAGCATGGGGCTCAGGACCCCTTCAAAAGCAGCTTATAAATTTCACCCACAGTGCACAGTACCACACAGCTCCAAAATGTCAGCTTCATTAGGCTTCTTTCACACTTGCGTCAGTACGGGTCCGTCGCTAAGCGTCGGACCGACGTACGTTGTGAACATTTGGCACAACGTGGGCAGCGGATGCAGTTTTTCAAAGCATCCACTGCCCATTCTAAAGTCCCGGGGAGGAGGGGGCGGAGTTCCGGCAGCGCATGCGTGATCGGAAATGCAGGACCCGACATATGAAAAAACGTTCCCTTGAACGTTTTTTCGTGACGACTGTCCGCCAAAACACGACGCATCCAGTGCATGACGGACGCGACCTATGGCCATACGTCGCGATCCGTCGGCAATACAAGTCTATGGGAAAAAACGCATCCTGCGGGCACATTTGCAGGATGCGTTTTTTTCCCCAAAACGACGCATTGCGACGGAGGTCAAACAACGCAAGTGTGAAAGTAGCCTTAGCCTTCATTACAAATGCCACCGAGGGTAGTTTGCAGAGGACAGAAGCAGACGTGTCCTTACAAAGCTCATGTAATTCCCCTAAAAAAGCAACTTTAGCATACAAGAAAATTGGATTTTCTTGGGATATATAGCATTGCAACAACTTCTGGACCATGTCAGGAATGATGGACAAGAAACAAGTGGATTTATTGAAGAAAAAGGACTTTAAATGGAGGAAGAATGGAGGTGTTAGAGCCGGTAGCTCATCTCCTTTGTCTGCTGCTGGGATGTCATCAGCATGCAGGGAGAAGCATGCAGATTCCAATGGAAATGGCCATGGAGGCTCCTATTTCACTGGAGTTGAAAAGACAAATACTCAGAGACCTGGCTTTCATTCTTAAAGGGAACCTGTCACCTGAATTTGGCGGGACTGGTTTTGGGTCATATGGGCGGAGTTTTCGGGTGTTTGATTCACCCTTTCCTTACCCGCTGGCTGCATGCTGGCTGCAATATTGGATTGAAGTTCATTCTCTGTCCTCCATAGTACACGCCTGCACAAGGCAAGATTGCTTTGCGCAGGCGTGTACTATGGAGGACAGAGAATGAACTTCAATCCAATATTGCAGCCAGCATGCAGCCAGCGGGTAAGGAAAGGGTGAATCAAACACCCGAAAACTCCGCCCATATGACCCAAAACCATTCCTGCCAAATTCAGGTGACAGAGTCCCTTTAAAAGCCTTGTAAACATTTAAATACTATCTATTCCTGCGGTGGCGAGGCTTTTTGGGGCGTCGCCGGCACGCCTGACACCAGGTAGAAGAAATGGCAAGGGCACTGCAATCTCCACATCAGCCGAAGGAGAGCGGGGGTAACGCCGGGTTAATGCGGCCAGGACATCAGCTTGAGTGCAGGTGAGCACATCGCAGCCGCAGGATCCTGAGCGGAGAAGCACCGCTGATCAGATGACAGGGGAACCCTCCGGGGTTACCCCACACCAGTGAGGATTTCTTATGCCCCCTTGCTGGGCACAGAGAAGATGCCGAGAGAGTGCTGCCTTTACTGGTGGCGGGTCACCTCTGCAGAACACTGCGGGGTGCCCGCTCCTGTCTCAGCATTCGGGAGGCTAACAGGGAAGGCCAACAGGGATACCCTGGACCAGGGGCACCCGGGAGCGAGGCTTCTTAATAAGAGCAGTGCCTCCTCTCCAGGTGCTGAAGAAAATGACGGACATCAGCATAATGTGGTGGTGACCAGGAATGAGTCACCACTGCAGCATACTCCTGTCCCGATGCCTGAAGAGCCTTATGAAGCTTTGCCAGTGCACCGGGGGCAGGGACTGGAGACCCTTATTGTTAACACTCCATCCTCATCAGCTGATGGGTAGAGAAGAAGAGGCAGGGACACAAAAAGAGGCAGGGAGTGAGTCTCAGCTGCAGGAGCGCGGCAACGCACAGCTTCCCCCTTTTCTAATAAAGACTTGTGCCACCCCTAGATCACCAGGGATTTGTACAAAAATTGACAAACCTAGTGCTGGGCCCGGGCCACAAGATGGGACTATGCAGGAGTCCCTCAGACGTAGCCCCGAACCTGTCACAGCAAGAATTTACCTCCTCCCCCCTCTCAGACCAGGAACAATGATGCATAATGGCTCCCATTCCCCATCAGGGGTGTGTGCCACCCCTAAATCATCGTACATCACAGCCCAGGGTCCTTGTTGTGAATTCGGTGGCTGAATTCACTCCTGTGGTCACAAGTGGTACTGCAGCTTCTGAGCTTCCTCCCTCAGGTGTTCTGGTGAGCTCGTTAACTGCTTCATTACTTAACTCCGCCTGATGCTGCTATCCTTGCTCCTTGTCAATGTTTCAGTGTTGGATCTGAGCTTCTCCTGATTGTTCCTGTGACCTGCTGCTCTGTATAGCTAAGTGCTTTTTGCTTTTTTGTTGCTTTTTTTCTGTCCAGCTTGTCTTTTGTTTTGCTGGAAGCTCTGAGACGCAAAGGGTGTACCGCCGTGCCGTTAGTTCGGCACGGTGGGTTTTTTTTTGCCCCCTTTGCGTGGTTTTGCTTTAGGGTTTTTTGTAGACTGCAAAGTTCGCTTTACTGTCCTCGCTCTGTCCTAGAATATCGGGCCCCACTTTGCTGAATCTATTTCATCCCTACGTTTTGTCTTTTCATCTTACTCACAGTCATTATATGTGGGGGGCTGCCTTTTCCTTTGGGGAATTTCTCTGGGGCAAGTCAGGCCTATTTTTCTATCTTCAGGCTAGCTAGTTTCTTAGGCTGTGCCGAGTTGCCTAGGTAGTTGTTAGGCGCAATCCACAGCCGCTTTTAGTTGTGTTTAGGATAGGATCAGGTGTGCAGTCTACAGAGTTTCCACGTCTCAGAGCTCGTTCTTGTATTTTTGGGTATTTGTCAGATCACTGTGTGCGCTCTGATCGCTAAGCACACTGTGTTTCTGGATTGCCTTCATAACACCTGTCATTAGCAAACATAACAGGTCCTAACTGTAAGAAGGGACTCGAGTCCCTCAAATAAATCGCCTGACCTGTTACAGAGATATACCTCCCCCCATTCCCCAGACCGGAGAGAATGGAACAGTGGCTCACATAACCAAACTTTATAAAAGGCTTGTGCCACCCCTAAATCATTAAATAGTACACTAGGAATTAAGGGGATCACAGCCCATGGTCTTTACTGCTAGAAGGGACCATGCACAAGTCCCTTAGATAATTCACCTGACCTGTCAAGCTTGTTTTATAAAAGGAGAAATGTATCATCTCTAAGCATTTTAGTCTGGAAACTAAATCTACAGGAACCACTTTTGGGGACATCTTTTTATTGCAAGATGGCACAGAGTTCACCAATAGAGTAATGGACGTAATAGAACAAAGGATCTCTAATTCCTTTGCTACCGCATCTTTTGATTTTTCACGATTTGGTACACTTATACCATATGTTAAGGAGACTGGGACTGATGTGGGAAGCTCAAAAAATCTCCATGAAAGGGAATCTGTCACCCCATTTTTGGCCTATAAGCTAAGGACACCGCCATCAGGGGCTTATCTACAGCATTCTGTAATGCTGTAGATAAACCCCCCGATGTAACCTGAAAGATAAGCGAAACAAGTTAAATTATACTCACCCACTTGACGATAACTCTATATACATTGGCTATCATACAAGGGACAAATTGCCATATGATGAAAACCACAGCGTAAGTTCTTCTTTTGATTCAAATCGGGAAGGTTCAGAAACATTGGATTATTCTGAGATTTCATCAACACATAGTTCTGACAGGGAGAATTCACAAGACAGTATTGAGTGCACCTTTAGCCGGAGCATAATAAACCAAGATTGTATTTCTTTGGTCGACAATATAGTGGCCCCTGACGATTCACCTTCGGAAGAGTTTATAACAAATATCTGATACATTTTTTTTTTTAACAATTTTCAGCATTCCTCAGGACAACTTTGGGAACCGAGAGAGAGGAGAACAGAGACTAATGCAATATCATCTGGACATTCTCCAATAAACAAGAATAAAGCTTCAGAGAATTATATAAAAGAAATTATGAAATAAACCATTTCCATTACATGCAAAGGTACTGACACAAACCCTTACAACATCCTAGTCTCAATGTCGAACTCACCAAAAATAACGGAAAATATTCAAGACCAAAACAAATTTTCAATATCCAATGCTTTCCATATTCAGACAGCCTTTGAAGACTCTTTGAAACAACTACACAAGGATATTTTGTCTTTTAACCCCTTCATGATCTTGGGATTTTCTGTGTTCGTTTTTCGCTCCCCTCCTTCCCAGAGCCATAACGTTTTTATTTTTCCATCAATATGGCCGTGTGAGGGCTATTTTTTTTTGCGGGATGAGTTGTACTTTTGAACGACATCATTGGTTTTTACCATGTTGTGTACTAGAAAATGGGGAAAAAAATTCCAAGTGCGGTGAAATTGCAAAAAAGTGCAATCCCATGCATGTATTTTGTTTGACTTTTTTGCTAGGTTCACTAAATGCTAAAACGGACCTGCCATTATGATTCTCCAGGTCATTACGAGTTCATAGACACCAAACATGTCTAGGTTATTTTTTATCTAAGTGGTGAAAATTTTTTTCCAAACTTTGCTAAAAAAAAAAAAAAAAAAAAAATATTGCGCCATTTTCCGATACCCGTAGTGTCTCCATTTTTCGTGATCTGGGGTTAGGTGAGGGCTCATTTTTTTCGCGTCGAGCCGACGTTTTTAGGGATACCGTTTTGGTGCAGATAAGTGGCAGGAACATAAACTCTACATCCCCGGGACCACTAACCCTAATATATGACAATCCTCACTTTCCTGCAGGACTTCGTAGGGAGACCTACCTGAGCAAGAACAGGGCTTCAAGGCCTATCATACATGACTTCATAAATCAGACTGGTATTAAGCCCCTACATGAAATTTACCAGGGGGAGGAGCCTCCTGAGGGCTCCTGGTTCTACTATGAGCAGTTAAAAAGCTTTATAGGCGCGACATTCAAACATAATAAGTCCATGGGAACACTGACCCCTTTTGAGAAAATTTGTCTTGCTGGGGAGCACCCGACCCGCAAGGTCTCCTTGTTGTATAATCTTTTTCAGGAGAGTCAAACCCCAACACATGATTTTCCAATGTTTTTTTCGAGATGGGAGAGTGACTTGGGGATATCTTTGTCTCAAGAGGAGAGGGACAAGATTTTATTATTTACTTTTAGGACCTCGTTGTCTACTGTGTCACAGGAGAGGAGCTACAAGATTCTGTCGAGGTGGTATAGATGCCCTTGCCAGGTTCATGCTATGTTCCCGGTGATCCCAGATATCTGTTGGAGATGTGCAACAGAAAAGCCGGATTACTCACCGGTAATACTCTTTTAGTGAGTCCACGACAGCACCCTACAGGAGAGAGGGATCCGCCCCACAGGAACAGGAAACCTACAGAAAGATAAAAGAGGGCGGTCCGCCTTTCCTCCTCAGTTTTGATTTCAGAGTACCCGGAGGACCGCCAGTATTAGGCAAATATAATTTATTTCATTTTCAAACTTATTTGCTCATGTATGATTAAAAGAATTTTACTCAATAGTAAGTACTATATTAACCTAGGGAGGGATGTAATAGGGTGCTGTCGTGGACTCACTAAAAGAGTATTACCGGTGAGTAATCCGGCTTTTTACCCCTCGCCACGACAGCACCCTACAGGAGATCTTTCAGAGACCATCACCTAGGGGGGGACCACCGTGCTGAGGACAGTCCTGCCAAAGTCTAGGTCAGAAGTTGACGATAGGTCAAGCCTATAGTGGTTATAGAAAGTAGAAGGATCTGACCAAGTTGCCGCCTTACATATGGTTTCTATTGGGACGTCTCCTCTTTCGGCCCAGGAGGATGCCATAGCTCTGGTAGAGTGTGCAGTTATGCCTTCCGGAGGGTTTTCTTTCCTCGCGGAGTAAGCCAGTGTGATAGACTCCCTGATCCACCGGGATTAGGTGCTTTTTGTGACTGCATGACCCTTCTTGTGACCCTGAAAGGATATAAACAGAGCCCTACACTGTCGCCAGCTACTGGTCCTTTCAATGTATTTTAAAACTACTCTTTTAAACATCTAGAGTGTGATATTTACGTTCCTCAGGAGTGGAAGGGTTACTGAAAAAGGTGGGTAGGACTATTTCTTGTGACCTATGGAATTTCTTCGCTACCTTGGGGAGATAGGAAGGGTCTAATTTAAGAATCAACTTATCCTGAAAAGTTAGCAGGAAAGGTGGATCTATAGAAAGAGCTTGGATGTCACTGATTCTCCTAGCTGAAGTCAGTGCTACCAAGAGGACAGTTTTAAGTGATAAATATTTAATGGATACTGAATCTATTGGTTCAAATGAAGAGTCTGTTAGGGCTTGTAGAACTAAATTTAGATCCCAGGGTGGAATTCTAGGTATATTAACAGGATTTATCCTTTCACAAGCCGTGATAAATCGGGATACCCATCTATTTCCTGCAATATTATGGCCATAGAGGGCTCCCAGTGCTGATACGTGAACTTTTAACGTATTTACAGCTAAACCTAGTTCCCTCCCTTTTTGAAGGAATTCCAATATAGATTGTACCGGAATTTCTGATGTGTTGGGAGATTTATGGAACTGTAGGAATTTTTTCCAGATTTTTGTATAAATTTTTGTGGTAGAGCGTTTTCTACTTTGGAGGAGTGTGTCAATTAGTCCCTCGGAAAATCCCCTTAATTTTAGCATCTGCCTCTCAAATTCCAGGCCGTCAGATGGAGATTGTCCACCTGGGGGTGGAGAAACGGACCCTGGAAGAGAAGGTTGGGTGTCGAGGGGAGGACCCAAGGGTCCGAAACCGACATGGCTTGTAGGCATGAGAACCATGGCCTTTTGGGCCAGAATGGTGCTATTAGTACAACTCTCGCTCCATCCTCCCTGATCTTCCGAATGACCTGTGGTAACAATATTATCGGAGGGAAGGCGTACGCTAGACTGTATTGCCAAGGGGTTTGGAAAGCGTCTAGAATGTCCGGATGATCTGCTAACGATAGGGATGCAAATTTCTGGACTTGCCTGTTTTTTCTCGTGGCAAAGAGGTCTATTTGCGGACAACCCCATAGGGATACTATCCGTTGGAAGATATGATGGTTTAGGCACCACTCTCCCTGCCTTAGGGTATGTCGACTTAAGAAGTCTGCCTGCTGGTTGTTTTTCCCCCTTATGTGAACTGCAGTGAGGGATAATAGATGTTTTTCTGCCAAATCCAGAATTTTCCCAGCGGAAGACATCAGAGTCTCTGATTGAGTACCTCCTTGTCTGTTTATATAAGCCACTGTGGTGGTGTTGTCTGAAAGGATTCGAACGTCTTTTCCCCCGGAGCTGTGGGAGAAAATGACATAAGGCGTATCTTACTGCATTTAGTTCTTTCAGATTAGATGAGTTGTGGCATTCTTCAGTGTCCCATAACCCTTGGCAAAAATCATTCCCCATATGAGCGCCCCATCCATGAGGACTGGCGTCAGTGGTTATAATATGAGATGGTGTTATTACCCATGGAACACCACTCATCAAATGGTTAGAATCCAGCCACCACGTTAAAGAAGATAAAACTTCCTGGGACAACGTTATCTTTGCATTTAAGCTAAGTAGCCGTCTTTCCTCTTGGAGGATTTGGTGCTGCAGTGTCCGGGTATGGTATTGTGCCCACTGGACTGCAGGTATACAGGAAATAAGAGATCCCAGTAATGACATGGCTTTTCTTAGGGTCATGTGAGGATTATTTATTGCTGTTGTGACTTTATGTCTGATGAGTGAGATTTTTACCTGAGGGAGCAGACATTTTTGAGTTATGGAGTCTAGATGGAACCCCAGAAACGCTTGAAGTGACAGTGGAGTCAGTCTGGATTTGTCGACATTGATTATCCAACCTAGATCCTGTAGAGATGAAACTGCATGAGCTAAACGGTCAGCACACTGAGAAACTGAATTTCCGATGACTAAAAAGTCATCTAAGTAGGGCACAATTAATGTCTCTTTTTGGCGAAGATAAGCCATCACCTCTAGAATCACTTTGGTGAAAATCCTTGGCGCTGTAGAAAGGCCGAAGGGCATGGCTGCATACTGGAAATGACAAATCTTGCCTTTGATTGCCACCGCTACCCTGAAGAACTTCTGGTATCTGTCATGAATAGGGAGATGGTAGTAAGCATCTTTTAGATCAATGCCCCCCATCATACAGTTTGGAAAAAGTAACTTTATGGTGGATTTTATAGACTCCATTTTAAATGTATCATTTTTAATAAATGAATTAAGCTTTTTGAGGTTTTGGATTGTTCTGAATGAACCATCGGGTTTGGAAATTAAGAATAGAGGAGAATAGAATCCCCTAGTCTCTTGTCCTTCCGGAACTTGGACTAAAACCCCTTTTGATAATAGGGTTTGGATTTCACTCTCCAGGGCCTCCTGTTGTATAGGCGAGCTGAGAGATGTTATAATGTATGATTCGTGGGGAAAGCGAGAGAATTGTAATTTTATTCCATCTCTGATTATATTTAAAATCCACGAACTAGTTGTAATATTTTCCCACTGGGGAGTGAAAAATTTTAATCTGCCCCCTACTGGAATGGTTATATCCTCAGAATTTGCTGTCTTTTGGGGGGTTGGGTCTTCTGAACATGGTACCTCTTTGTTTATCTTCCTTAGGGAACCATGTTGCCGACCTGTCCGTCTGCCTTCTCTTGCCGAATGGCCTTCTCTTAAAGGCTCTCCTATAAAAGGGAATAGAGGTATCAGGAAAAGCCTTTTTCCTGTCTTTTGCCTTCTTGAGTATGTCGTCTAAGGTTTTTCCAAAGAGGAACTCACCCTCACATGGGATTGCGCATATCTTAGATTTTGATTGTGCGTCCCCTCTCCAGCTTTTCATCCATAATGCCCTTCTTGCATTGTTTACCAGACCTGCGGATCTAGCCGCTAGGCGGAGAGAATCTGCAGACGCGTCCGCCATAAAGGCTGCTGCACCTCGTATTAAGGTAATAGCAGCTCGTAGTTTTTCTCGTGACATTTTATTCTCAATGCTTTGGTCTAGCTGGTCAATCCAGATGAGCATTGACCTGGCGGTACAAGTGCTCGCTATTGCTGGCTTAAATATGCCTGTAGTTGCCTCCCAGGATCTTTTAAGGGACGACTCGGCTTTGCGATCTAGAGGGTCTGAGAGTAACCCCGCGTCTTCAACAGGCAATGTGGACGGTTTAGAGGTAGAGGCAACAGCTGCGTCAACCTTAGGGATTTTGGTCCACGTAAGTAACTCATCATCACTAAACGGGTATTTCCGTTTTGATGCTGAGGGCAAAAAACTTCTCTGATCTTGTTTCTCCCATTCTCTTTTTATTAATGCCTTCACTGCTGGAATGACTGGAAAGCATTTCCTTTTCCTTTCCGCCAAACATTATATCTTGCGTGGTTTGTGCGCCCTTTGTTTCCTCACACCCCATAGTGTCTCTTATTGATTTCACTAGATTATCCACACTATCTAAGGGGAAACATGAACGCCCCTCAATTTCTGAAGATGATGATGACGATGATGAAGAGGCTATAGAGATATCTGAGAGTACGGCTTGCTCACTATCAGAATCTGATAAAGGTGTTGGCTTTTTGGATTTACTTTTTTGTGGTTTATCGTGTGACATAGCCTTTAACTCCTCTCTTATAATGGCGCGTAAGTCCGTAATAGACACCGCTGCTCCTTGTGTGGTTTCTGCTATACAATCTTTGCAGAGTTTTTTGGGGTATGAGTCTGGTAGGGGCTGGCTACATAAGGCGCATTCTTTATGTTTGGTTTTCTGTCGTTTTTTGGCCTGGTCCAGATAAGACATAGCGAGAGGAGGAGAAAGAGAGAGAAAGGAGGGGAGACGGCGTCAGCTTAATAGGCAGAGTTATAAACTCACCCAGTGAAGCTTTCTATTACCGGATCAGACGGCCGAGATCCTTTGGATTTATCCACTGTGTCGCTCTTCCGACCGGCATCTGATGATCCTCTGCTGGAGCGGTCCTTGGAGGGAACTGAGTCTCCTGCTGCAGGATCCATGGCACCTGGAGATGACATCTTGCATCGCAGGTAACAGTGGTTAGCCAGTTTATATAGAGCGCCATTTTTTTATTTTTTTTTTTAAGCGGTACTGCGCATGCGCGAACTCGCACTACCCCCACCGCTGATCTCGGCCTGCTTACCCCGGATGTTTAGCATCTACTTCCGGGGTGAACTTACTAATGGCGGTCAGCGTGCGCGGAGCGGCCTCTAGTCCCCGGACCTCCATGCAGGAAGCTCCTCTCACTCACCCCTTCTGCCGGGCGAGGAACTCCCACGCTGAAGCCGCCGCATAAGGCAGATGCCGGGCGGCTTTCTCCGGACCCGGGCATCTGTATGCCTCCCAGACGAGGAGGGAGCCGTCTAGCGGAACTCCCCCGACGCTGCTTCCAGGCTGCAGCCCCTGCCGTTCCGAAGAGACTGCACAGGCGGCGTGCATGCCCAGGTACTTCCGTAGCTTCTTAGAGTCCTGTCGTTCCCGCAGGAACAGGAAACCTAAACTGAGGAGGAAATGCGGACCGCCCCCTTTTATCTTTCTGTAGGTTTCCTGTTCCTGTGGGGCGGATCCCTCTCTCCTGTAGGGTGCTGTCGTGGCGAGGGGTAAAAAGGGGACATATGTCCATATCTGGTGGGAATGCCCGCTAATAAAGAAACTGTGGACGTTAGTCTTTGATCTTTATAATAAATTATCTATTCGCAAAATACAGCCCAAGGCAGAACTAGCCCTTTTGTCTCTGTGTGACCTATCGATCTCTGGGTTTAGAAGGAGTCTTCTCAGACATTTTCTCACAGCAGTCAGGAACTTGATCCCCCGATATTGGAAGCAGGATTGTTACCCCTCAGATTTTGTTGCGGAACTGAACGATATTTACAGAATGGAACAATTGATAAACCATTCCACTGGGGATCCTGAAAATTTTTATAACGTTTGGGCTCCATGGATTGTATTTAGGGAGACCCCAGAGCTGTACACGTGGCTATCCGGATTCTAACCTACATTCGAAACCGCTCCAGATGCGTCCATAATGTGGATGCTGCCCCTTTACCCCAACTTGCCAACATGGCTTGAAATCAATGTCAACATTATATTGGCTTCTCCATTGCTTCAAGGGGACTGGGACCCACCTGGGGGAGGGACCGCATTCCCCATATTTATTGCACCCTTCTATTTTTACCCGCATTACCCTCTATCCCCTTCCTTTCTTCTTTCCTTTAACTTTCTCCCTTTCTAATTGCCTTTTCTACTTAGTGTCGTTCTCTTTTAAAATAAATGACTCAATATAGTGAGTAATGATTAGTTTTCTTTGTTATTGGTTACGTGTTATAATAATAATAATAACTTTTATTATTGTATCGAAAGTGATAACATTGGCATTGGCCAATAGCATTCGGAAACCGCTGGGACCTCATCTTCATGTCTGAATTATGGGTTGTATCCTAATGTTTTAACTAACTGTTTCAGCGTTGTTCCATTTCTGTATTGTTCATTTGCTTCAATAAACTTGATTTATACAAAAAAAATGTTGGTTACGCACAATAAAAAATATGAATCTTGAACCAGGTGGTAGATGTGGAAGAAGCAGGGAAGAATGGTGGCTCAGTGGTTAGCACAACAGCGCTGGGGCCCTGGGTTCAAATCCCACCAAGGACAACATCTGCAAAGAGTAAAGGTACCGTCACACTCAGCGACTCTGCAGCGATATAGACAACGAGCCGATCGCTGGAGCGTCGCTGTTTAGGTCGCTGTAGAGACGTCAAACACAGAAACTCCAGAACGATGCAGGAGCGATCCAGTGACGTAACGGCGACTCACTTATCGTTCTCGCTGGTTGTTAGCTCCATGTAAAACGTTCCTGGCATCGTTGCTTTTGCTGTCAAACACGACGATACACGCCGACCAAATAAAGTTCTGGACTTCTAGATCCAACCAGCGATGGCACAGCGGGATTTAGATCGCTGCTGCGTGTCAAACAACGAGATCGCTATCCAGGACGCTGCAACGTCACGGATCGTTGTCGTTCTCGTTGTAAAGTTGCTGAGTGTGAAGGTACCTTTAGTATCTTTTCCCAGTGTTTGGAGTGTGGG
This sequence comes from Ranitomeya imitator, assembly GCF_032444005.1. NCBI lineage: Eukaryota > Metazoa > Chordata > Amphibia > Anura > Dendrobatidae > Ranitomeya > Ranitomeya imitator. The sequence continues at coordinate 703,321,372 of NC_091284.1, read as the reverse complement.
ATGAAACTGGAGAACCCAGGGGAAACCACTGCAAAGACAAACTGATAAGAAATTTAGATTGTGAGTCACAATGGGGACAGTGCCTATAATGTCTGTAAACGATGTGGAATTAATGGCGCTATATAACTGAGTAAAATAAATAGAGTCAAGGGAGGAGTAATACAACACTATTTTATGTGTTTTTTTTTTTTCTTTTTCGTTGTCTATTGCTTTTTTTCTGGAAACGACTTAAAACCACCTAGAATTTACAAAACTAAAACTAGCAATCTATAACCAGAAGACATAGGTCCAAGTGGAGGAAGAGGTGGATGTAGCAGTATAAGTGAAAGAGTCAAGGGAGGAGTAATCCAAAAAGTTTTTTTAATGTATTTTTCCCCCCTTTTTTTTTTTTTTTTTTTTTTAAATTTAAATTTTTCTCTTAATTTGTTATGGAAATTACTTAAAACAACCTAGAATTTACAAAACTAAAACTATCTATCTAGCACCACGATGCTGCACACTTGTCATTGTCAAAAGTTTTTTAAAACCCAAAAACATTAATATGGCCCAAGTTTCAATAAAGGGGTTTCCCCATGAACACTACATAGGTGATCAGTGCCCCGGACCTATGCCAATCACGAGAACATGGTACCTGTATTCACCATTTCAATGGGACATTAGTGTGCTTGCGCAAATACTACTTAATTCATAATGTTTGGGATTGACAAAGAGCCAAGTGCTGTACTCCCGCACCTGTCATTTCGGCGCACACTTTCAACATCTGCTTCATTCAAATGGCTGACTTGGGACGTCTCGTCATCAGTGGGGCTCCAGCAGTGGAAAGGCGATACATTGGGATTATGGGAAAACCCCTTTAAAATTAACTTGCAGTGTTCACTAACATTTTAGAATCATAGACAAGAAAACTAATACGGTTAATGCTGAAAGGGGGTTTCCCATTGTGACAAAATCACTGGCATAGTGCTAGGGGAGAGATACGTTTCACTGAGGCCATTAGCCTCCTCCAGCACACTGTGTTGAGAGGGGTTAATCTGCCATTTTATGATCTGGGTTTTTGTGGACAACCATATAGCGGGTGGGAGGTTGTCCACCTCATCTCCACAAAAGGGTGCGGTCTGGGGTTTTAAATAGACCGACTCCAGAGGCATTCAGTGTGTCTGTAGAGTGGAACTCAAGCGCTATGTGTCCTGACAAGGAAGCTGAACCATATGTGAATTTTCTTAACGGGCGAATCCCCGCAACCATACGGACTGTGTTGTATGTTCTGTTTTCTCCTTAGGCCAGCAAGGCCTTGTTTATTTTTGCTACCTCTTCACTGGGTTATGCAGCACTATTAATAAACCAGTGAGTCTTAAAGAGACAGTGTTCCTGTGTACCTCCATGTGCAGGTGATCTACCAACACTACAAACAAAGTTAATTTTAATTAACAAGTCAATTGATAGATTTTTGAATAATAATAAGTTCCACAATTGGATGTGTTTAAAAAAAAAAAAAGAAAAGGTTCCTGTGCCGAGCTAATCTTATGAATGTGTCCCTGCTATGTACTGTGTAATTGCTGTGTCTGATTGTGCAGGAACATGGTCTGATCATACCACATCATACATTTTATTCTAAGATCTACTAATTAAAATGTACTCTGTTTGCGAGGAAAATCCTTTTAACCCCTTCATGACCTTAGACTTATCCATACATCCTGGCTGGGAAGAGGTTCCCAAACTTGGATGATCGCCACCGGGTGTTCAGCTAACATGAAAGCTTTCAGCTAGCCCTTAAGGTTACACTTAGCGACTTACCAACGATCACGACCAGCGATACGACCTGGACATGATCGTTGGCAAGTCGTTGTGTGGTCGCTGGGGAGCTGTCACACAGACAGCTCTCTCCAGCGACCAACGATCAGGGGAACGACTTCAACGATGAAAACGGTCTTCAACGATGCCGAAGTCCCCGGTAACCAGGGTAAACATCGGGTTACTAAGTGCAGGGCCGCGCTTAGTAACCCGATATTTACCCTGGTTACCATTGTAAAAGTTAAAAAAAAAAAAAAAAACAGTACATACTCACATTCCGATGTCTGTCACGTCCCCCGCCGTCAGCTTCCCGCACTGACTGTCAGCGCCGGCCGTAAAGCAGAGCACAGCGGTAATGTCACACACATATTGCTCCCTTGCTCGAGTTCATATGAGGACAACCAGCAGAGGGCGCCTCTTATGATCTCGAGCCAGGGAGCTTTCTAGGAAAGTTCCCACGATCTAGGAACAGCCAGCAGAGGGCGCCTCACCGCAAATGCAGGTAAATATAGATCATTGACCTACTTTACCTACATTCTCCGGGGTTTTGCAGACATGAGCTGCTGCATTAGCGGAGCTCGTGTCTGCAAAATATTTTAACCCCTTCAGATGGATCTACATCGTTGGACGTGCCAGATCCTCGGAAGGTATGTATATTCTTGGTTTATTATTTTTTTTTTATTTACAGATCGAGGGTCTTCAGTGAGTGGATTGAGAGTAGAATAAATTAATACAACAGCCTTTGTGATTTTTTCAATAAATTAATTTTTAATAATGTGGTTTTTTTAACCCTTTACTAGTATTGGATTATTAATGGATAGGTGTCAGAATTGACGCCTCTCCATTATTAATCTGGCTTAATGTCACCTTACAATAGCAAGGTGGCATTAACCCTTCATTACCCCATATCCCACCGCTACACGGGAATGGGAAGAGAGTGGCCAAGTGCCAGAATAGGCGCATCTTCCAGATGTGCCTTTTCTGGGGTGGCTGGGGGCAGGTGTTTTTAGCCAGGGGGGGGGCCAATAACCGTGGACCCTCTCCAGGCTATTAATATCTGCCCTCAGTCACTGGCTTTACTACTCTGGCGGAGAAAATTGTGCGGGAGCCCACGCCAATTTTTTCCGCCATTTAACCCCTTATTTTACTAGCTAGAACGGCCAAATTTTGCACATACACACTACTGACATTAGTAGTGTGGAATATGCAAAAAAAAAATGGGGATATGAGATGGTTTACTGTATGTAAACCAGGTCTCATATCATGTCGGGTTTAGGAAGGAGAAAGCAAAAGCCGGTAATTGCATTACCGGCTTTTCTCTCCAACAGCTGGTCCGTGTGTAATCCGTATTTTTGGGGCTTCCATAGACTTTCATTGACGTTTTATTTGCGCAATACGGTGACAAACACAGCATGCTGCGATTTTCTACGGCCGTAGAAAGCCGTATAATACGGATCAGTTTAATACGGCAGATAGGAGCAGGGGCATAGAGAATAATTGTGCCGTATTTTTTGCGAGTTTTACGGACGTAGTTTCTGCGCTCTTACGTCCGTAAAACTCGCAAGTGTGACAGCGGCCTAAGGCTCGGCTCGCATTTATCTTTCGCTCTACAATGAGTGGTTACACTGGGGTTTCCGTGTAAATCTCTAAAGTCCGCAATTCACACAGATCCCCCGGAGGAAGATTCCCTATAATGAGGCAGACAAACAATGTGGACGACGTCTGACCTGTGATACGGTGGTGTCTGTCTTTTGAAGCATGCATAAAAGTGCGGTGAACCACAGTTTTGTTTACTTCATAAAAGAGGTCAGACAGAGTCCAGAGTAACTCTCATGTCTCATTGTAGTGAGTGGATCTCTAGGGGGTATCATCTGAATCATTATAATAAACACACCAGCGCTAAATCACGAGAACAATACCCTTAGCTGCTGGAATCAAAGACAGGTGGACGTCAGACCTGAATCAAAGAAATATATTTATATTTTTTTCTTTTTACATGCATGCTTCTTTTTTATGTACTTTTCAGATAAAGTTTCACTATTCTCTACAACGACCATTTGTTATGTGGTAATTACCCCCCTTTTCTAACATTATTAGTACATTTGCTGTAAAGTTCCGCTCTGTGATACATAATACACTTCTATGAGTATGTATTTGTCTTCCCGGTGTATTGAGTGGATGGGCGGGGTCTCCCTGGGGTGATTGACAGAGGACCAGCTTAGAATCTTCGGAGTTAATGGGGCGGGTAACCCTGACGAAGAAGGACGCTGTTCCTTCGAAACGCGTTGGTACAACTTTGTCCCAGTGCCGCTCCGTAGTTCCCCAGCTGTGACGCCACACGCTCAGTCCTTTGTCGGCCATCTTTTCTTTTGCGCTCGTATCCAGGGACGCCACCGGCCGGGGCTTTCCCTGGCTCTGCGTAGCCTTCTGCTGCACTCTGTGCGGCGCACCTCCACGCTTGCTGACCCACTGCTGCATCTACTCATCCGACGCCGGACACTCCATCGGACAGCTCTATATTCCACTTTGTATCTGGCACCGTAGTGTCCGGACCCCGGCTGCGTACCTTCATACCCACGCAGTATATCCGCGGCCTCTTATGTACATAAGCACGGACTACAGGTACGTTTACCACCCATCCTGACGGGACCATTGTTATAGCACTGCTCTTATACCAGCATACACTAGCAGTACCTGTTCTATTGGATTTTGTGTTGCGATTTTTTTCTGTCTAGGGTATATATTGATTGTAGGCATCCACGGCTCCCGAGGGTTGTTGTTTTTTACCATATGTCTTCTTAGTTGGTATTCAGGCATCTCACTCTATCCCTTATGCGCGGTCTCAATCTGTGCTTGTCATCATCTGAATCATGTTACTTGGAGATTTAGATGGAAACGCAGATGTAAGTGCTCAGTGTAGATGACAGGACAAATGTGATCCAAATTATGTAAAATGTGCCCAAAAGCTTCAAATCAATCCACAAAAACTCAGGTCCTTCATCTGTTAACGGAAATCTAGTGGGTTTCCATGTTACTGGTAGCACAAAGGCTCTCCAAAAGCAAAATGGCTTCTCGCCTATAACAGAAATTCAGCAAATTCTGCACTCTCACATCCAAATGCTCCAGTGTGCGCAGACCACACATTTATCGTCCACATGTGTCACAACTCTGTCCTCGGGTGTCCAGGGACTAGGGGCTCCGTCCCTGTCCCTAACACTAGGGGCGCCCTAGCTCTCCCTGCTTCCCAGATTACTTCTGATGGTGAACACGCCAGGGCCACGTACCTTGCCTTAACTCCTGAATCTGCCCTCCGTCTGTTTTCTTACCCCACAAAAGGGAAAAGGGGAGTAATAGTGTACCGCAATACACCAACCAGACTTAACAAGGTAATACGAACAGGGGTAGAGGAAAATACTAAACATACAAATATACATACATAAACAACAGAGGTTTAACCCCATCCTCCACTCCCCTGTGTTTACCTAAGTAAGAGAAGAAAGGGAATTATCACACACTCAAAACCAAGCAACAGTCACAGATTAATCCACCAACCGCTTTCTACGATAACCACCAGCAACAGCCTCCCAGACATGCAGCTAAAGCTAGCTATGACAAGGAGTACTAGCCAGGGCCCAGATTATATAGGAGATGGGAGTGGCTAACAGTGCACAGCTAAGAGCCTTAGCTCCAAGAACTCAGAGATTAACCCCTGCACTGCCCAAAGAAATTCACAGCATTTAATATGAAGGTGAAGTGCTTCTATTCAGCACAGGAGAAGGAGGAATCAGATGCTGCGGTCTTCTGTTGCAGTAAACCAGTGACAACATAATTGGCATTTCTGTAGCAGTGAGAGCTCACCTAATTTATGAGTGCATGTCTCCAGAAGAATGAGCTGGGCATAATGTACTGGGCACTACAATGTATGAGCACTACAATAGCAGATTTGCAATTTGTACTCAGCAACATCCACTGCTGCTAGTTTCTGAAAAGCACCCATGGAGTCAAATCATCATTGCACCTGTCGAATTCCAAAAGGGATATAATTTCCAAAATGGGGTCATTTGAAGGGTGGCTGTAGTTTTGTACTACTTAGGGTCTCTATATGTGGTGTCCGCTAACTAGTCTAGGAAAATCTGTGCTCTGGGAGGCAAATAGCGCTCAGTCCCTCCTGAGTCTCACCTTGTGGCTAAGCAGTACTGTACAAATATTTACATATAGGGTATTTCTACGTTCAGAAGAAATTGTGGAACAAATTTTGGTGCCATTTTTACCCAGTTCCCCATGTCACAATATAAAATCTGGGGTTAAAACAATTTTTTTTTGTGGCAAACATGTAATTTTTTCTTCAAAGGCCAATCGTATAAAATTATGTGACATACCAGTGGTGTCACTATGATCACTGCACCCCTAGATGAATACATTGAGAGGTGTAGATTGTAAAATGAGGTTACTTATGGGGGCTGTAAGGCAGCTATTGGACACGTAGCTGATTGGAGGTATGCATCACAGAATTGGTGGTCATCTGTGATATAATCCTGGAGTATTGCTCTAGTGCACATAGCAATATGAGGATTGTGTGGTGCATCTGGGCCAGGTTTTACGGGCAGCCTGATAGACAGGCAGGTCTGGCTGCCCACATACCTCACCTCAGGGTGTGGTTAACATATTAAAATTGAGTTCCTTATTGGCACATGGTTGTGTGTGGAGAAGGCCTCCTGTGTGGTATATCCAGACTTTATCAAAAGGAACCGTTTACTTTGTTTCGCCTCCACTGAAGGTTGTTTATTTTTCCTCTGCTTGTGACAAGGTTTATGAAGCAGCAATAAACCACCATGGACATTTAAATGGAAACGCTTCCCATTTTGCATCCAAACGTACCCACATGAGTAAAATCTCTAAAGGGGGTTCTGCTGTTGTGGCAACTCAGGGGCTCTCTCATTGGGTCCTGGCATCCGCAAACCATAAGAGTAAAATCTGCACTAATATAGAGCTCCTTCTCTTTTGATATTAGCACTGCGCCTGAAAAGAAGTTCCCAATTACATCTAGGGTATTGTGCAATTTCTCCTGTATGCACCAACAAACTGAGGTCCATTTTTTCCTATTAGCCCTTAGAAAAATGTAGAACTTGGGGCTAAAACAACGTTTTAGTAGTGAAAATGTAATTCTTTTTTTTCAACACACAATGGTATAAAATTCTGTGAGGCACATGTGTCAACATGCTCACTGCACTAATGGATGAATTTAATGGGGGCGTGTAGTTTGCAAAATGAGATCACTTATGCGAGGTTTCCACTGTTTAGGCACATCAGGGGCTCTCCAAACGCAACATGGCATCCGCTCTCGATTCCAGTCAATTTTGTGTTCAAAAAGTCAAACGGTGCTCGAGCCCTGCCATGCGCCCAAACAGTAGTTTTCCCCCACATATCGGGTATCTGCTTACTCAAAATTAATTGCACGTCAAATTTTGGGGTTTATTCTCATCTGTTACCCTTGTGAAAATGAAAGGGTAAAGGGCTAAAGTAACATTATGCTAAAAAAGTAAAATGTTCCTTTTGTTCCCTTCCAAATTGCTTTAATTCATGTGAAGCACTTGAAGGGTTAATAAACTTCTTGAATATGGTTTTAAGCACTTTGAGGGTGTAGACTTGAACGGTGTCACTTTTAGTTGTTTTCTGTCATATAGACCCCCCAAAGTCACTTCAAATGTGATGTGGTCCCTAAAAAAAAAAAAATATATAGTTTTGTAAATTTTGCTGAAAAAAATTTGAAAGTGCTAATCAAATTTTAACCCTTCTAACCTCCTAACAAAAATTATGCTTAAAAATGATGCAGATGTATAGTAGACATGTGGTAAATGTTAGTAATCAACCATTTTGTGTGACATAACGCTCTGGTTTAAGGGCATATGAAGTAAAAGTTTGAAAGTTTTCAAAATTTCCATTATTTTCACAAATACATGCAAGCTATATTGAACAAGTTTTACCACTATGATAAAAAAATATATATATGTCATGAAAAAAAAACTTCTCAGAATCAGTGGGATCCACTGAAGCGTTCCAGAGTTATTACATCATAAAGTGACAGTGGTCAGAATTGTAAAATTTAGCCTGATTATAAAAGTGAAAACAGGCTTGGAGGCTGAAGTGGTAAAAAGGCATTTCCAACATATACATAGATATCTCCTAACACAAATTTATGTTTTATTATATTTATTTTACATGCTTATATGGCTCCATTAATTAAGCAGCACTTTATAGACATCATCATCATCTGTAACAGTATTTCTTCTTCTAGTTAAAGGGGTAATCCTATAAACAAAATGTATCAATTATCCAAAACTCTGGCTGCCGGGAGCAAGTGGCCCAAAGTCCAAAATTGTGTGCGAGAGGGGTGGTAGTGAACATGTGTGGTCACCACTCCTACAGACAGTGGATGGAGCCAGTGGTTGCACGCCTACTAATGGTCCATTCACACGGGATACCCGTTGTAGTTATTTATTTGGGGTTCCGGGGGGTTAGAATCCTAGAAATGATTAAATAGTTTATGGGAAAATCCCTTTTAAAAAAAAACACTTTAAAAAAAGTTATCCAGTTGTCATGTCACATAAGCAGCTTGTTTACCACGACAGTGTAATCTTTAAGCCCATTACTGCAAACACCCTAGTAAAACAGGTGACACTGTCTGCCAGATGCCTGACCGAACACAACCTTTACAAATCATCCCTAACCGGGACATGAGACGCGACTAAGCTAAATGCAAAAATAATAATAAGAAAACAACTTTTGCCAAAGTCATCCTGTAGGGAACAGAAGAGCGCTATTGCTACCAGAGATGATGGATAACATGGAGTTAACCAGCCCAATATGGCTGACTCTTCACAATCACATTCTAGCAATACTGGGTAATATAAAGGCACGCTACAAGGGTAAACTGTGTAGACATCTCTTGTTAACATCTCTTTATGTCACTTCAATTCTCCAATGTTCAATGCTCTGAGTAATACAACACGTGGGAAAATCTCCCATAAACCAGATGGAAAATGTTAATGGGTCCATTACTTGCATCAAACAAGAACAGGTCTGTTCAAGCTTTAAAAGAAGGAATGGGAATGGCAAAGACAGCAGTACCTTCAGCTAAGTGCCACTTAAAATTCTCATCCGCTCACCAACAGGTTCAAAAGAGGGGAGGCAGCTCTCAGGCTTGTTACGGCTAATATAGCGGGACCACAGCGGTGCTTCCATGCTGCAGAGCGTTGCCAAGATGTGCGCTGTAGTCTTAGGCTTTTATTTCTTTCAAATCGTATTTGTTATCGCAGCCTGGGCTCTTTACATAAGCACCAAGGTAGTGACGGAAATGTTTATTTTTCTGATTATTTATTTGTTTATACTCATTAGGGGGAAATTTAACAAAACTTAGTGTTTCATAGTCCAATCTTGTACCAAAAGCCTGCTAAAGTTAGGTGTGGAAGTTTTATTAAGCAGCTTCTTAGTAAATTTGGCTGATCATTTCAGCAGCCTATGCACCCGAAAATGAAGCCTATGCTGGCTATGAGGTGGCGTTTTCAGCCACAATATACCGTACATCAGTTTTCTGGTGTACAGTATAGTAAATGTGTCACGCAGTAGTAGCCCACATCCTTTAGCCAAGCTCATTCCCTTTTTATAAAAAGTATGTAAATAACACTTGCAGAAAGTTGGCAACTTTATGATGCCAGAAAGCTGGTTTAAAAGAAAAGATGATACCTGCACCTTGTTGTAAAAACAAAAGAGCAGTAACTTGTCCAAAAAACAGAGATTTACTAAGCTAAATACGTTACTATTCTAGACAAGTTTGCATTAAAACACAGGTGTGTGCTCAGACTCCATAGACAACTTGATGCATCTTAGGGCTCATACAGACGTCCGTGCAAATGTGTCAGCGATCAGACCGCAATTCACAAACTGGCTGCAGCTCTCCGACTCCTGACAGCTTCAAAAACATACATTTATGTGCATTACGGTCCAATTTGCACAAGTGCATGAATGAGCCCTTAGAGGGAGACCACAAAACGCACTCAATTATGGTGGCAAATTGACATGATTTTGTTTCATAATCATGTGGCCATTGGCCCATACAATGGGCTGAGTTTCGGCAGTGTGGTCAGCTACACTATGTTGTCTTAACCATAAAGGTGAAGAGGTGCGTTGCGGGTGACAGGTCTATATGAGGTTAGAATCATATGCAACTTTTATAGCAGCTTTATGATCTAAAGCAGTGGATTAAAAGCGAATTGGAAACATAAAGGCAAAGGATTTCTGCTGGTTTCAATTTTTACTTTCCCTTACAAAAACTGCAGATCTGAAGGAAGTTGTTCAGTCCCTGTAGAAAGTGTAACCACTGTACATTTACATTACTCTTAGGCTACTTTCACACTTGCGTTTTCACGCTTCCATCACAAGTCGTCGTTTTGGGCAAAAAACAGATCCTGCAAAGGTGCATGCAGGATGCGGTTTTTGCCCATAGACTTGTATTGCCGACGGATCGCGACGTATGGCCATAGGTCGCGTCCGTCGTGCACTGGATGCGTCGTGTTTTGGCGGACAGTCGTCACGAAAAAACATTCAAGGGAACGTTTTTTCGTACGTCGGGTCCTGCATTTCCTACCGCGCATGTGCGGCCGGAACTCCGCCCCCTCCTCCCCGGGACTTTAGAATGTGCAGCGGATGTGTTGAAAAACTGCATCCGCTGCCCACGTTGTGCTGAAATTTCACAACGTACGTTGGCCCGACGCTTAGCAACGGACCCGTACTGACGCAAGTGTGAAAGAAGCCTAATGAAGCTGACATTTTGGAGCTGTGTGGTACTGTGCACTGTGGGTGAAATTTATAAGCTGCTTTTGAAGGGGTACTGAGCCCCATGCTTTGTGCGTGAAATGTTTAACTAGACTGGTGGTAGCAAACCTCAATCTCTGTGAGGACACTATTAAAATTTGAATGTTATTCATATACTTCCTATTTTACCATGATTGCTATGGTGACAGAACCCCTTAAAAGAAGTTGTCCACTACTATGACAACTTCTTGTCATACCCCTCGCTTGGCGCCCATAAAATAATAAATCTTATACTCGCCTCCCATGCTAGCTCTCCCGGGGCTCCCATGCTGTTGTGACATTGGCCTTCAGTCAGCGCTGGCATCACTGCACCCGCCTCCTGTCCAATTGATAACGAAGAGGAAGTCAGAAAGCAGCTGCAGCCCGGACGTCCTCTTCATGTTCGATTTGTCCGAAGGCGGAGACCGTGACGCCAGCCAGCTTTATGATCTAAAGCAGTGGATTAAAAGCGAATTGGAAAGAAAGGAAAAGGATTTCTGCTGGTTTCAATTTTTACTTTCCCTTACAAAAACTGCACATCTGAAGGAAGTTGTTCAGTCCCTGTAGAAAGTGTAACCACTGTACATTTACATTACTCTTAGGCTACTTTCACACTTGTTTTTACGCTTCCGTCACAGTCACAATTCATCGTTTTGGGCAAAAAACGGATCCTGCAAATGTGCCTGCAGGATGTGTTTTTTGCCCATAGACTTGTATTGCCGACGGATCACGACGTATGGCCATACGTCGTGTCCGTCGTGCACTGGATCCGTCGTGTTTTGGCGGACTGTCGGCACGAAAAAAGTTCAATGTAACGTTTTTTTCGTACGTCGCGTCCGCCATTTCCTACTGCGCATGCGCAGCCGGAAGGCCGCCCCCTCCTCCCCGGACTTCAGAATGGGCAGCGGATGCGTTGAAAAAAATGCATCCGCTGCCCACGTCGTGCAAAATTTTCACAACGTGCGTCAGTACGTCGCGCTGACGCTTAGCGACGAAGCTGTAGCGATGCAAGTGTGAATGTAGCCTTAGTGCCTGAAAAGTCTTAAATTAGGCCTCTTTCACACTTTCATCTTTTAGCTCCTGTCGAAATCCTTCGATTTTTGAAAAACAGGATCCAGCAAATTTTTCTGCTGGATCCTGTTTTTTCCCATAGACTTGTATTAGCGACGGATTGCCATCAGTTTCATCCGTCGTGCACTGGATCTGTCGGAAAATCGCTGTCCGTCAGGCAGAGAAAACGTTCAGAGCAACATTTTTTCTGCACGTCGGAAAATCGCTCAGTGATGGGTCCTGCCCTGCACGTCGTTGGCTATAATGGAAGCCTATGGGCACAAGATCAGTCACTGTCAAAAGCAGGAATCCAGCACGGGTTCCTTCTTTTGAAACTGAGCATGCGTGGAAGAATTTCCAGTCAGGGAAATTCTCTCTCGCACTCTCTTTACTATTATAGTAACAAGATAGTATGAAAAAAAACAAAAACATCGCAATATTCTTACTGTAAATACATCATTGTAAATACACACCTGTACTTTGTATCTCCCCCACCTCATTGTAGATTGTAAGTTCTCACGAGCAGGGTCATCTTATTTTGCTTTAATTATTGTATTGTTAACGTTGTTACTTATGACTTTTGTGTTTGAAACTGTTAAACTGTAAAGCGCTGCGGAATATGTTGGCGCTATATAAATAAAGATTATTATTATTATTACCTTCCGGCGTCCCGCGCAGCGTTACCGATGCTCCCGGCAGCTGCCGTTCCCAGTAATGTATTGCGAAATGACCCGATGACGTCGCAGTCTCGCGAGACCGCACGTCATCAGAGGTCATTGCACGCAAGGCATTACTGGGAACGCCTGGAGCATCAGTAACACTGCGCGGGACACCGGAAGGTAAGAATTGCGATTTTTAAATTTTTTAAATTATTTTTAACCTGGGTTTTGTTGTGTATGCGTTTTCACAACAGGTGCACATAGCCTCGACGGGTATGTCAAAAAAAGGGCCCAGTGCATCCGTGTTGTACAGTCTGCACAGGATCGGTCATTTCAACATTTTGACGGATCCTGTGCAGATTGTAAAAACGGAAGTGTGAAAGAAGCCTTAGGTGAAGGTTTTGTACCTGAAGTAGGCTATTAAACAAATAAGCACTGCATCAACATGAATTTACCAATCGCTCATAAGCAATATTCCATACCACTATAACCACAGCAGGTGAGGTTATTAGCCTCCGAATGACAACTAAATTACACCCATTTGAAATAAGACTAAAAAATATAGAGGTCATGGATCCTTAAAAAAAGTGGTTGAGAAAGTGAGAGATTTCATAGAATCATATAGAATGATAGTTAGAAGACAAAGCCAGGGTCATCATGCCCAACCCCCTGCTCAATGCAGAATTCACTAAACCATCTCAGACAGATGTCTGTCCAGCCTCTGTTTGAAGACTTCAATTGAAGGAGAACTCCCCACCTCTCGTGGCAGCTTGTTCCACTGATTCACCCTCACTGTCAAAAAGTTTTTTTGAATATATAATCGGTATCTTCTCCCATTTCAGTTTCATTCCACTGCTTCTTGTGTTTCCATGTGCAAGTGAGAATAAAGATGATCCTTCTATACTGTGACATCCCTTCAGATATTTGTAGACCGCTATTAAGTCTCCTCTTAGTCTTCTTTTTTGCAAGCTAAATATTCCCAGATCCTTCAACCGTTCCTTGTAGGACACAGTTTGCAGTCCGCTCACCATCCTGGTAGCTCGGATATTGCTCCAGTGGACCTACACCAGCAGATGACATGGCTCCCCAAACCATCACTGATTGTGGATACTTCATACTAGACCTTGGAAATAAAGGTCCCAGAGTCTGGAGGAAGAGTGGAGAGGCCACAATCCAAGCTGCTTGAGGTCTAGTGTGAAGTTTCCGCAATCAGTGATGGTTTGGGGAGCCATGTCATCTGCTGGTATCAGGGACACTGTGGTTTATCAAGACCAAAGTCAGCGCAGCCGTCTACCAGGAAATTTTAGAGCACTTCATGACTCCCTCTGCCGACAAGCTTTTTGGAGATGGAAATTTAATTCTCCAACAGGCTTTGGCACCTGTCCACACTGCCAAAAGTACCAATACCTGGTTTAAAAACAACGGTATCACTGTGTTTGATTGGCCAGCAAACTTGTCTGACCTTAAACCCCATAGAGAATCCATGTGGTATTGTCAAGAGGAAGATGAGAGACACCAGACCCAACAATGCAGACGAGCTGAAAGCTGCTATCAAAGCAACCTGGGCTTCCATAACACCTCAGTAGTGCCACAGACTGATCGCCTCCATGCCACGCCGCATTGATGCAGTAATTGATGCAAACAGAGCCCAGACGAAGTATTGAGTGCATTTACCGAACATACATTTCAATAGGCCAACATGTCGGATGTTAAAATCATTTTTTCAAGCTGGTGTTATAAAGTATTCTAACTTACTGAGATAATGACTTTTGGGTTTTCATTGGCTGTAAGCCATAATCATCAGCATTAACAGAAAAAAACACATGAAATAGATCACTCTGTTTGTGATGACTCTAATATATGTGTTTCACTTTTTGTTTTGAAGAACTGAAATAAATTAACTTTTTGATGATATTCTAATTTTGTGAGCTGCACCTGTAGATGAAGATCATAAATAACATTTTCACAGGCCAGCTCAATGTCGACCCTTGTCATGTGACAAGGCTCGTTAAAGGGTCGACATTGACTGTTAGGATCACTACTTCCAGTAGGTGGCACTAGAGTTCTAGTCCTCTTCCTCTCTGAAGAGACAATTTGCATATTTCCCAGAGGAGCATTGCGGCTTCAAGTCTCCTCACCTCGGCATGCTTAACATGTCACTCTCTGCAAGGAGAAACGATACTCCTAGGGGGCTACTTAAAGGGAACCTATCACCCCCCTCAGGCGTTTGCAACTAAAAGAGCCACGTTATGCAGCACTAATGTTACATTCTGACAAGGTGCCTTTTTAATTACAAACGCCTGCACACGCTGAAACAAACACTTATAAAATTTGCCCCCACATACCGTGAAATCGTCCCGGGAGCGGGACTTTCCTTCCTAATTAGACGCAGCACAGCCGTCACTCCACAGCTCTGCGCGTCGCCTCCTCTTGCTGCATTATCGTCCCGGCGCCTGTGCTGTAAGTACAAAGGGTAGCGCAACTGCGCATGCCCGGAAAAAAAAAAACAAAAGAAAAAACTTATAGCGCAGGCGCTGAGGACGATAATGCAGCAAGAGAAGGCGGCGCGCAGAGCTGCGGAGTGACGGCTGTGCTGCGTCTAATTAGGAAGGAAAGTCCCGTCCCCGGGACGATTTCAGGATATGTGGAGGCACATTTTATAAGTGTTTATTTCAGCGTGTGCAGACATTTGTAACTAAAAGAGCCACCTTGTCAGAATGCAGCATTAGTGCTGCACAAGTTGGCTTTTTTAGTTACAAACGCTTGAGGGGGGTGACAGGTTCCCTTTAAATGTTAAGGTTTTTCTCTGACTGATAGCCAACAAAGGACAAACAAAACGCTTCCTACACTGGGCTGAACAGAACTCACCCTTTAAAATTAATGGGTCAGTAAAAATAATATGGAAAAAACACACAGACTGCCTTTGTGTGCTGACCTTTTGTTTAACTGATTGCTTGCTGGCAGAAGCTTCAGAAACCATCAATGTTTTCTTAAAGGTACCGTCACACTAAGCGACGCTGCAGCGATACCGACAACGATCCGGATCGCTGCAGCGTCGCTGTTTGGTCGCTGGAGAGCTGTCACACAGACAGCTCTCCAGCGACCAACGATGCCGGTAACCAGGGTAAACATCGGGTTACTAAGCGCAGGGCCGCGCTTAGTAACCCGATGTTTACCCTGGTTACCATCGTTAAAGTAAAAAAAAACAACCGCTACATACTTACCTACCGCTGTCTGTCCCCGGCGCTCTGCTTCTCTGCACTCCTCCTGTACTGGCTGTGAGCGCCGGTCAGCCGGAAAGCAGAGCGGTGACGTCACCGCTCTGCTTTCCGGCCGCTGTGCTCACAGTCAGTGCAGGAGGAGTGCAGAGAAGCTGAGCACCGGGGACAGACAGCGGTAGGTAAGTATGTAGTGGTTGTTTTTTTTACTTTAACGATGGTAACCAGGGTAAACATCGGGTTACTAAGCGCGGCCCTGCGCTTAGTAACCCGATGTTTACCCTGGTTACCAGCGAAGACATCGCTGAATCGGCGTCACACACGCCGATTCTGCGATGTCAGCGGGAGATCCAGCGACGAAATAAAGTTCTGGACTTTCTTCCCCGACCAGCGACATCACAGCAGGGGCCTGATCGCTGCTGCCTGTCACACTGGACGATATCGCTAGCCAGGACGCTGCAATGTCACGGATCGCTAGCGATATCGTCTAATGTGACGGTACCTTAACACTTCTGACTCATAGTAGGATCTGTCCCATTTTGTCAAGGAGTCTGTCAAAAATGATTGAACTGCAAATCTAACAGAGCGCCCAGTGCTGATGTGAACAGACTTAGATCCAGGCCGTACAAAGCAGTTTGATGATGTTTTTCTGTTTATTTTTCACCCAAAGTAAGAAGTGAACATTAAAGTACAAAAAGAGATATATATATATATATATATATATATTTGGCTTTGCCTCAACAGAAAAAAAAAACTAAATTGGGGTCATAATTGCACAGTGTGAGTGTGGTTTTACTTTTTTTCCCCCAACTCTAGTCATATTTGTATCACTTCATATTAAGTCTTATACAATATACAGTCATGGCCAAAAGTATTGACACCCCTGCAATTCTGTCAGATAATACTCAGTTTCTTCCTGAAAATGATTGCAATCACAAATTATTTGGTATTATCTTCATTTAATTTGTCTTAAATGAAAAAAAAAAAAAGACTTGTCCTAAAGCCAAATTGGATATAATTCCACACCAAACATAAAAAAGGGGTGGACAAGGGCATTGGCACCGTTCGAAAAATCATGTGATGCTTCTCTAATTTGGGTAATTAACAGTACCTGTAACTTACCTGTGGCACCTAACAGGTGTTGGCAATAACTAAATCACACTTGCAGCCAGTTGACATGGATTAAAGTTGACTCAACCTCTGTCCTGTGTCCTTGTGTGTACCACATTGAGCATGGAGAAAAGAAAGAAGACCAAAGAACTGTCTGAGGACGTGAGAAACCAAATTGTGAGGAAGCATGAGCAATCTCAAGGCTACAAGTCCATCTCCAAAGACCTGACTGTTCCTGTGTCTACCGTGCGCAGTGTCATCAAGAAGTTTAAATCCCATGTCACTGTGGCTAACCTCCCTAGATGTGGACGGAAAAGAAAAATTGACAAGAGATTTCAACGCAAGATTGTGCGGATGTTGGATAAAGAACCTTGACTAACATCCAAACAAGTTCAAGCTGCCCTGCAGTCCGAGGGTACAACAGTGTCAACCCGTACAATCCGTCGGCGTCTGAATGAAAAGGGACTGTATGGTAGGAGACCCAGGAAGACCCCACTTCTTACCCCGAGACATAAAAAAGCCAGGCTGAAGTTTGCCAAAACTTACCTGAAAAAGCCTAAAACGTTTTGGAAGAATGTTCTCTGGTCAGATGAGACAAAAGTAGAGCTTTTTGGGCAAAGGCATCAACATAGAGTTTATAGGAGAAAAAAAAAAGAGGCATTCAAAGAAAAGAGCACGGTCCCTACAGTCAAACATGGCGGAGGTTCCCTGATGTTTTGGGGTTGCTTTGCTGCCTCTGGCACTAGACTGCTTGACCGTGTGCATGGCATTATGAAGTCTGAAGACTACCAACAAATTTTGCAGCATGATGTAGGGCCCAGTGTGAGAAAGCTGAGTCTCCCTCAGAGGTCATGGGTCTTCCAGCAGGACAATGTGGGTCATTGGGTCAACACACTTCAAAAAGCACTAGAAAATGGTTTGAGAGAAAGCACTGGAGACTTCTAAGGTGGCCAGCAATGAGTCCAGACCTGAATCCCATAGAACACCTGTGGAGAGATCTAAAAATGGCAGTTTGGAGAAGGCACCCTTCAAATATCAGGGACCTGGAGCAGTTTGCCAAAGAAGAATGGTCTAAAATTCCAGCAGAGCATTGTAAGAAACTCATTGATGGTTACCGGAAGCGATTGGTCGCAGTTATTTTGGCTAAAGGTTGTGCAACCAATTATTAGGCTGAGGGTGCCAATACTTTTGTCTGGCCCATTTTTGAAGTTGTGTGAAATGATCAATGTTTTGCTTTTTGCTTCATTCTCTTTTGTGTTTTTTCATTTAAGACAAATTAAAGAGGATAATAATACCAAAGAATGTGTGTTTGCGATCATTTTCAGGAAGAAAATGAGTATTATCTGACAGAATTGCAGGGGTGTCAATACTTTTGGCCATGACTGTATAACAAGTCGGATGTTCATTTGTTCTCATCACTTATACTGTACATACCAAGTAATGATACCAGTATGCCCACTATACCAGTCCCGGCACCAAGCTCAATGACTTTTTTTCCTTGGAAATTCAGTTTCTGTTCTTCAAAGTAGGTGCAAAGATACAAAGCCTGAAAGAGAAAAATGAGAAATATTGGGTGTTCTCTGCACAATAGGATGTGGCACAACTGATAACAGGGATAGCACTGTGAGGTCTTAACCCCCTAAAGACGCAGTTTTTAGCCTAAGGCCCAATTCACATTGTATTTTTGCTCATGTTCAGTGGTCCTGTCAAGGCTTGTGTCCAAAGCCCCTACAAGATGTGATTCGGACGTTTGCACCGAAAGGACCATTTACTATAATATTTACTATAGTTGTAAAACCGCAGTAAAAACCACAGAAAAACCGCGGTAAACCCGCGATAAATCTGTAGAAAAAAAACGCAGCGTTTTTGCCCTGCAGATTTATCGAATCCGCTGCGGAAAAATCCGCAGTGGACCATTCTACGTGTGCACATAGCCTTAGAGTCAGCACTCAGAATCAGAGTCAGCAGAAATCAGTCAGGAAAGGCCAGCGTGATGTCACTGAAAAGAGAGGAAGATGTCTCACCCAAACTCACTCCACTGTTCCCTGTACTCAGCAGTGTGGCGGAGAGCGGCTCCTGAAACACTAACCAGCACCCACAATGAAGCAGGATGATGTGTGCGGCACCAAGCTGGCAGAAGGGGCAGAGCTCACCATCTTCTGCGCACACCTACGCCAATCATTTTCATGACAAGAAGACGGCCGTGAAGTGGATGCATTTTCTATTACAGTCACCGTCCTGGGATGGGCGATCTACTAGTAAATTAAATTATATTTTAATGAAAATATAATTAAAAAAAAAAAAAGTAGTTTTTTTATTTTGATTTTTTTTATTTTATTCACAGATTAAATTACAGGAAATTAGTTATACAAAAAAAAAAATTAGAAATCTTGTGAGCCACTAATTCACGGCAAACTGGCCTAAATATGCTGCTTTATTAATAATGTGTGACCCACCTGAAGAGTTACATGCAGGGTTCATCAGCTTCTAATATATCCTAAGCATTAAAGGGAATCGGTCACCAAGTTTTTGCCACCTTTATCTGATAGTAGCATGAAGCTGAGAAAGAGACCCTGATTCCAGTGATGTGTCACTTACTGAGCTGCTTAGTGTGGTTTTCATAAAATCAGTTTTATCAGATTATCTCTAGCGGACTAGTAAACCTATATTCAGTGTACCCGGGAAGTTGACAATCAGTGGTGTGGGTGGTGTAATACAGAGCTCTGCAACTGTGATTTTATCAAAGTTGCAGCAAGCAGTGGCATCACTGGAATCAGGGTGTCTGCCCCTACATCAAGCTGTTTTCAGATTCATTTAGGAAAAAACCTGGTGACAGAGTCCCATTAATGACTGCCAATTTGAGGCCAGATAGCAGCTCAGGGTTGTCCTTGAATGACCCAATTCAGATCAGTTGTTTTTGCGAATAAGGAGGAAAAAAATGTCATTATTTTGCTGCATCTGATTTTTGATCCGTGTTAACTTTTGCCAACAATGTGTCAACTATTATTACTTTTATACAATTTTTTTTTCCCAATACTTCTACCCATTTACAATATAATAAAAAAACTTGAACACCACATGGACATCATCCGAGTGCTAGCATTTTTTCCATGAAGTGAGTCAATTGCAAAGTGCGTCCCTTTTTTTTTTTTTTTTGGAGGGGGGGGGGGGGCACTAACTGTCCGCATACAAAACAGAAATGTGAACATGCCCATAGACTATGTGATGACAGCGAACATCACAGCTATAGCATTTTATGAAAAATGGAAGCCTGAATGAGACCTTTGGCTGGGTGCTCTGATTTAATATGTTTAGGCAGAGAGTTTTTAGGCCATGTTCACCTGTTCCACACTGGCACAGGTACTCGCACAGATTAGCCCAATGTAGAGGGGCTGTTCCACGTACAGACGGTTACCCGCTGCACTTTCCTGGACAGAATCTAAGTGGGAAATACTTTAATATGTCACTTATTGAATCAGTTTTACAAACTGTCGAAGAAAAATCTGTGGCTGTATGGATGGCAATGTAGATGTCTCACTGAAAATAACGAGAGATGACTTGTAGACAGTTTTCAGTATAAAAAATCCCATGTGAATGAATTCTTCTGTAACAACCGCTCGGCTTACACTAGATTATAGTCCTGCGTGTGAAGAATTAAGGAACATATGGCCCAGCCCTGTACTTCCCCATACCTTGGTGTTTCCATGCATTGGTGAGGTCTCATCATAGAGCTGGGCTCAGCGGTGATAGCAATGTGGTCATTTCATTTATTGCGATACCAAGATCTCTATCGCTAGCCATGAAGGCCTGGCAATGACTGAAGTCGGGATGTATTATATAGGTCTTTGGCAGTGAAAAAAGCTTAAAAAGGTACAAAAACGCTATTTACCTGCACATGTAGGTTAATTTGTAGCAAAATAATGCTGTGAGGCTGGCTGCCTGTAAGAGTGGCTACAGGGATAAAATGGACTTATAGTCTCCCTCGCTTCCCGCCATTGGGATGGTGCAGGGGCGGATCACTCTCCGGTACATTGACTGGCTGGGGCTGTCAAATGCCCGGGAGGGGTTGTGGCATAAATTAGGATATTCCATATCGTAACACAACCTCCCAGGCAAGCTCTGCTCATTTTTCAAACAGTTGGCGCAAACTGACAAAGACCGGAGGAAAATCACCAAGAGTCCAATTTAGGCTACGTTCACATTTGCGTTGTGCGGGGCTGCATCGGCAACGCACAACGCAAACAAAAACGCAACAAAACGCACGCTAAAACGCTGCGTTTTGCGACACATGCGTCCTTTATTGACGAAATTGGAACGCAAAAAAAAATGCAACTTGCTGCGTTTTCTGCGCCCCACGCTTGCGGCCAAAAAAACGCATGCGTCGCAAAACGCAGCACAACGCATGTCCATGCGCCCCCCATGTTAAATATAGGGGTGCATGACGCATGCGTCGCCGCAGCGTTTCCCGACGCTGCATCGGGAAACGATAATGTGAACGTAGCCTTACTGAATTTCCACCAGTTTTTGGTGTGAATAACTCTCAAATCGTGATCTTTTTTAATTTGTAACAAATTCAAGCCATTGGCACCTTTTGTCTTTTGGTTAATTTTCTGTTTTCTTCAACAATGTAGCTTTTCCAAATTTTAGTTTTAACCGTTTCATCAAATATAACTGTAACCCCTTCACCCCAGGGCGATTTTCCATTTTTTCCTCCCCTTCTTCTAAGAGCCATAACTTTTTTATTTTTCCATCCACATAGCTGTATGAGGGCTTGGTTTTGCTGGACAAGTTATATTTTTGAATGACATCATTCATTTTATCATGTGATGCATTGGAAAACAGGAAAAAACTTCCAAGTGCAATTTGGGTTTTTTTCTTCAAGGGATGGGTTTTTTTTTAACCAATACGGTAACATAGGCCCAACAATATAGAAAACGTGTAGTTTTCTTTTTTTTTTAAGTACATTTTTTTTAATTAATAAAAAACAACAACTTTTCTTGTGTCGCCATTTTCCAAGACCCATAACGCTTTCAATTTTCGGGATATGGGGCTGTGTGAGGGAATTATTTTTTGCACCCTGAACTGATGTTTTTACGCATGTCATACGGATATCATATGGATGCTGTGTGAGAAAAATCGCATTGTGCTCGCAAGACACTCGCATGGCACTCGTTCATTTTCTTTCTTGCAAATGGGTATGAGCCCTTACTGAAAACTAGAAATAAAGATTTAGCACAAGGAAGACGAAGATATGGACTAATGCCAGGTATGACCAGGAAACATTTGAGATGGACAACGATGAACTGGAAGTTGTAAAGGACTTCAAGCTACTCGGATCAATCATCACTCAAGATGCAGTAATGACATCAGAAGTCAATAGAAGAGCTATGATAAAATTAACAATGAAGTCACTGGACAAGGCCTTCAAATTGAGAAACTTTTCACTGGCGACGAAGACACGGCTCGTACATAGTTTGGTCTTTTCTGTAGTAATTATCAATACCATGGGTGGCTAGAAGAACAAACAATCAAACCAAGTTACGACTCGCCTACTTTGGACACATCATATGAATAGAACAATCACTGGACGACATGAGGGTCGCAAGAATAAAAGGAACAAGGTGAAGCGAAAGACCAGCACCCCGATGGCTTGATACTATCAAGAAAACATCGGGAAAGACCCTGGTGGAGCCATCTAAGCTTTCACAAGGTTGATGTTCCGACACAGAATTCATCCATGGCTTGAGATATTTAAATGAGTTCTGCTCTAAAACAATTTTTAATTAGCTAGTATGGATTTTTTCCTCTTTACGCCTTTCACTTTTATACTTTGATAAACTGGTCTTTTCCTAATGCAGCGATAACAAATATTTGTATCTATCTTTCACGTAGCGCAGGCAGAGCGCGGCTCCGTCCCCCGCATGTGGCGCAGGCAGAGCGCGGCTCCTTTCCTCGCATGTGGCGCAGGCAGAGCGCGGCTCCTTTCCTCGCATGTGGCGCAGGCAGAGCGCGGCTCCTTTCCTCGCATGTGGCGCAGGCAGAGCGCGGCTCCTTTCCTCGCATGTGGCGCAGGCAGAGCGCGGCTCCTTTCCTCGCATGTGGCGCAGGCAGAGCGCGGCTCCTTTCCTCGCATGTGGCGCAGGCAGAGCGCGGCTCCTTTCCCCGCATGTGGCGCAGGCAGGGCGCGGCTCCTTTCCTCGCATGTGGCGCAGGCAGAGCGCGGCTCCTTTCCTCGCATGTGGCGCAGGCAGAGCGCGGCTCCTTTCCTCGCATGTGGCGCAGGCAGAGCGCGGCTCCTTTCCTCGCATGTGGCGCAGGCAGAGCGCGGCTCCTTTCCTCGCATGTGGCGCAGGCAGAGCGCGGCTCCTTTCCTCGCATGTGGCGCAGGCAGAGCGCGGCTCCTTTCCCCGCATGTGGCGCAGGCAGGGCGCGGCTCCTTTCCTCGCATGTGGCGCAGGCAGAGCGCGGCTCCTTTCCTCGCATGTGGCGCAGGCAGGGCGCGGCTCCGTCCCCCGCATGTGGCGCAGGCAGAGCGCGGCTCCTTTCCTCGCATGTGGCGCAGGCAGAGCGCGGCTCCTTTCCTCGCATGTGGCGCAGGCAGGGCGCGGCTCCGTCCCCAGCATGTGGCGCAGGCAGAGCGCGGCTCCGTCCCTATGGCCGTCCCCCGCATGTGGCGCAGGCAGAGCGCGGCTCCTTTCCCCCCATTTGGCGCAGGCAGAGCATGGCTCCGTCCCCCGTATGTGGCGCAGGCAGAGCGCGGCTCCTTTCCCCGCATGTGGCGCAGGCAGGGCGCGGCTCCTTTCCTCGCATGTGGCGCAGGCAGAGCGTGGCTCCGTCCCCCGCATGTGGCGCAGGCAGAGCGCGGCTCCTTTCCCCGCATGTGGCGCAGGCAGAGCGCGGCTCCTTTCCCCGCATGTGGCGCAGGCAGGGCGCGGCTCCTTTCCTCGCATGTGGCGCAGGCAGAGCGCGGCTCCTTTCCTCGCATGTGGCGCAGGCAGAGCGTGGCTCCTTTCCTCGCATGTGGGGCAGGCAGGGCGCGGCTCCGTCCCCAGCATGTGGCGCAGGCAGAGCGCGGCTCCGTCCCTATGGCCGTCCCCCGCATGTGGCGCAGGCAGAGCGCGGCTCCTTTCCCCGCATGTGGCGCAGGCAGAGCGCGGCTCCTTTCCTCGCATGTGGCGCAGGCAGAGCGCGGCTCCTTTCCTCGCATGTGGCGCAGGCAGAGCGCGGCTCCTTTCCTCGCATGTGGCGCAGGCAGAGCGCGGCTCCTTTCCCCGCATGTGGCGCAGGCAGGGCGCGGCTCCGTCCCCAGCATGTGGCGCAGGCAGAGCGCGGCTCCGTCCCTATGGCCGTCCCCCGCATGTGGCGCAGGCAGAGCGCGGCTCCTTTCCCCCCATTTGGCGCAGGCAGAGCGTGGCTCCGTCCCCCGCATGTGGCGCAGGCAGAGCGCGGCTCCTTTCCCCGCATGTGGCGCAGGCAGGGCGCGGCTCCTTTCCTCGCATGTGGCGCAGGCAGAGCGCGGCTCCTTTCCCCCCATTTGGCGCAGGCAGAGCGTGGCTCCTTTCCCCGCATGTGGCGCAGGCAGGGTGCGGCTCCGTCCCCAGCATGTGGCGCAGGCAGAGCGCGGCTCCGTCCCTATGGCCGTCCCCCGCATGTGGTGCAGGCAGAGCGCGGCTCCTTTCCCCGCATGTGGCGCAGGCAGGGCGCGGCTTCTTTCCCCGCATGTGGCGCAGGCAGAGCGTGGCTCCTTTCCTCGCATGTGGCGCAGGCAGAGCGCGGCTCCTTTCCTCGCATGTGGCGCAGGCAGAGCGCGGCTCCTTTCCTCGCATGTGGCGCAGGCAGAGCGCGGCTCCTTTCCCCGCATGTGGCGCAGGCAGGGTGCGGCTCCGTCCCCAGCATGTGGCGCAGGCAGAGCGCGGCTCCGTCCCTATGGCCGTCCCCCGCATGTGGTGCAGGCAGAGCGCGGCTCCTTTCCCCGCATGTGGCGCAGGCAGGGCGCGGCTTCTTTCCCCGCATGTGGCGCAGGCAGAGCGTGGCTCCTTTCCTCGCATGTGGCGCAGGCAGAGCGCGGCTCCTTTCCTCGCATGTGGCGCAGGCAGAGCGCGGCTCCTTTCCTCGCATGTGGCGCAGGCAGAGCGCGGCTCCTTTCCCCGCATGTGGCGCAGGCAGAGCGCGGCTCCTTTCCTCGCATGTGGCGCAGGCAGAGCGCGGCTCCTTTCCCCGCATGTGGCGCAGGCAGAGGGCGGCTCCTTTCCCCGCATGTGGCGCAGGCAGAGCGCGGCTCCTTTCCCCGCATGTGGCGCAGGCAGGGCGCGGCTCCTTTCCTCGCATGTGGCGCAGGCAGAGCGCGGCTCCTTTCCTCGCATGTGGCGTAGGCAGAGCGCGGCTCCTTTCCTCGCATGTGGCGCAGGCAGGGCGCGGCTCCGTCCCCCGCATGTGGCGCAGGCAGGGCGCGGCTCCGTCCCCAGCATGTGGCGCAGGCAGGGCGCGGCTCCTTTCCCCGCATGTGGCGCAGGCAGAGCGCGGCTCCTTTCCCCGCATGTGACGCAGGCAGGGCGCGGCTCCTTTCCTCGCATGTGGCGCAGGCAGAGCGCGGCTCCTTTCCCCGCATGTGGCGCAGGCAGGGCGCGGCTCCTTTCCCCGCATGTGGCGCAGGCAGAGCGCGGCTCCTTTCCTCGCATGTGGCGCAGGCAGAGCGCGGCTCCTTTCCTCGCATGTGGCGCAGGCAGGGCGCGGCTCCGTCCCCAGCATGTGGCGCAGGCAGAGCGCGGCTCCGTCCCTATGGCCGTCCCCCGCATGTGGCGCAGGCAGAGCGCGGCTCCTTTCCCCCCATTTGGCGCAGGCAGAGCGTGGCTCCGTCCCCCGCATGTGGCGCAGGCAGAGCGCGGCTCCTTTCCCCGCATGTGGCGCAGGCAGGGCGCGGCTCCTTTCCTCGCATGTGGCGCAGGCAGAGCGCGGCTCCGTCCCCCGCATGTGGCGCAGGCAGAGCGCGGCTCCTTTCCCCGCATGTGGCGCAGGCAGAGCGCGGCTCCTTTCCCCGCATGTGGCGCAGGCAGGGCGCGGCTCCTTTCCTCGCATGTGGCGCAGGCAGAGCGCGGCTCCTTTCCTCGCATGTGGCGCAGGCAGAGCGTGGCTCCTTTCCTCGCATGTGGCGCAGGCAGGGCGCGGCTCCGTCCCCAGCATGTGGCGCAGGCAGAGCGCGGCTCCGTCCCTATGGCCGTCCCCCGCATGTGGCGCAGGCAGAGCGCGGCTCCTTTCCCCGCATGTGGCGCAGGCAGAGCGCGGCTCCTTTCCTCGCATGTGGCGCAGGCAGAGCGCGGCTCCTTTCCTCGCATGTGGCGCAGGCAGAGCGCGGCTCCTTTCCCCGCATGTGGCGCAGGAAGGGCGCGGCTCCGTCCCCAGCATGTGGCGCAGGCAGAGCGCGGCTCCGTCCCTATGGCCGTCCCCCGCATGTGGCGCAGGCAGAGCGCGGCTCCTTTCCCCCCATTTGGCGCAGGCAGAGCGTGGCTCCGTCCCCCGCATGTGGCGCAGGCAGAGCGCGGCTCCTTTCCCCGCATGTGGCGCAGGCAGGGCGCGGCTCCTTTCCTCGCATGTGGCGCAGGCAGAGCGCGGCTCCGTCCCCCGCATGTGGCGCAGGCAGAGCGCGGCTCCTTTCCCCGCATGTGGCGCAGGCAGAGCGCGGCTCCTTTCCCCGCATGTGGCGCAGGCAGAGCGCGGCTCCTTTCCTCGCATGTGGCGCAGGCAGGGCGCGGCTCCTTTCCCCGCATGTGGCGCAGGCAGAGCGCGGCTCCTTTCCCCGCATGTGGCGCAGGCAGAGCGCGGCTCCTTTCCCCGCATGTGGCGCAGGCAGGGCGCGGCTCCTTTCCTCGCATGTGGCGCAGGCAGAGCGCGGCTCCGTCCCCCGCATGTGGCGCAGGCAGAGCGCGGCTCCTTTCCTCGCATGTGGCGCAGGCAGAGCGCGGCTCCGTCCCCCGCATGTGGCGCAGGCAGAGCGCGGCTCCGTCCCCCGCATGTGGCGCAGGCAGAGCGCGGCTCCGTCCCCCGCATGTGGCGCAGGCAGAGCGCGGCTCCTTTCCTCGCATGTGGCGCAGGCAGAGCGCGGCTCCTTTCCTCGCATGTGGCGCAGGCAGAGCGCGGCTCCTTTCCTCGCATGTGGCGCAGGCAGAGCGCGGCTCCTTTCCCCGCATGTGGCGCAGGCAGGGCGCGGCTCCGTCCCCAGCATGTGGCGCAGGCAGAGCGCGGCTCCGTCCCTATGGCCGTCCCCCGCATGTGGCGCAGGCAGAGCGCGGCTCCTTTCCCCCCATTTGGCGCAGGCAGAGCGTGGCTCCGTCCCCCGCATGTGGCGCAGGCAGGGCGCGGCTCCTTTCCCCGCATGTGGCGCAGGCAGGGCGCGGCTCCTTTCCTCGCATGTGGCGCAGGCAGAGCGCGGCTCCGTCCCCCGCATGTGGCGCAGGCAGAGCGCGGCTCCTTTCCCCGCATGTGGCGCAGGCAGAGCGCGGCTCCTTTCCCCGCATGTGGCGCAGGCAGAGCGCGGCTCCTTTCCTCGCATGTGGCGCAGGCAGGGCGCGGCTCCTTTCCCCGCATGTGGCGCAGGCAGAGCGCGGCTCCTTTCCCCGCATGTGGCGCAGGCAGAGCGCGGCTCCTTTCCCCGCATGTGGCGCAGGCAGGGCGCGGCTCCTTTCCTCGCATGTGGCGCAGGCAGAGCGCGGCTCCGTCCCCCGCATGTGGCGCAGGCAGAGCGCGGCTCCTTTCCCCGCATGTGGCGCAGGCAGAGCGCGGCTCCTTTCCTCGCATGTGGCGCAGGCAGAGCGCGGCTCCTTTCCTCGCATGTGGCGCAGGCAGAGCGCGGCTCCTTTCCTCGCATGTGGCGCAGGCAGAGCGCGGCTCCTTTCCTCGCATGTGGCGCAGGCAGAGCGCGGCTCCTTTCCTCGCATGTGGCGCAGGCAGAGCGTGGCTCCTTTCCTCGCATGTGGCGCAGGCAGGGCGCGGCTCCGTCCCCAGCATGTGGCGCAGGCAGAGCGCGGCTCCGTCCCTATGGCCGTCCCCCGCATGTGGCGCAGGCAGAGCGCGGCTCCTTTCCCCGCATGTGGCGCAGGCAGAGCGCGGCTCCTTTCCCCGCATGTGGCGCAGGCAGAGCGCGGCTCCTTTCCTCGCATGTGGCGCAGGCAGAGCGCGGCTCCTTTCCTCGCATGTGGCGCAGGCAGAGCGCGGCTCCTTTCCTCGCATGTGGCGCAGGCAGAGCGCGGCTCCTTTCCCCGCATGTGGCGCAGGCAGGGCGCGGCTCCGTCCCCAGCATGTGGCGCAGGCAGAGCGCGGCTCCGTCCCTATGGCCGTCCCCCGCATGTGGCGCAGGCAGAGCGCGGCTCCTTTCCCCCCATTTGGCGCAGGCAGAGCGTGGCTCCGTCCCCCGCATGTGGCGCAGGCAGAGCGCGGCTCCTTTCCCCGCATGTGGCGCAGGCAGGGCGCGGCTCCTTTCCCCGCATGTGGCGCAGGCATAGCGCGGCTCCGTCCCCCGCATGTGGCGCAGGCAGAGCGCGGCTCCTTTCCCCGCATGTGGCGCAGGCAGAGCGCGGCTCCTTTCCCCACATGTGGCGCAGGCAGAGCGCGGCTCCTTTCCTCGCATGTGGCGCAGGCAGGGCGCGGCTCCTTTCCCCGCATGTGGCGCAGGCAGAGCGCGGCTCCTTTCCCCGCATGTGGCGCAGGCAGAGCGCGGCTCCTTTCCTCGCATGTGGCGCAGGCAGGGCGCGGCTCCTTTCCCCGCATGTGGCGCAGGCAGAGCGCGGCTCCTTTCCCCGCATGTGGCGCAGGCAGAGCGCGGCTCCTTTCCCCGCATGTGGCGCAGGCAGGGCGCGGCTCCTTTCCTCGCATGTGGCGCAGGCAGAGCGCGGCTCCTTTCCTCGCATGTGGCGCAGGCAGAGCGCGGCTCCTTTCCCCGCATGTGGCGCAGGCAGAGCGCGGCTCCGTCCCCCGCATGTGGCGCAGGCAGAGCGCGGCTCCTTTCCTCGCATGTGGCGCAGGCAGAGCGCGGCTCCTTTCCTCGCATGTGGCGCAGGCAGAGCGCGGCTCCTTTCCCCGCATGTGGCGCAGGCAGAGCGCGGCTCCTTTCCTCGCATGTGGCGCAGGCAGAGCGCGGCTCCTTTCCCCGCATGTGGCGCAGGCAGAGCGCGGCTCCTTTCCTCGCATGTGGCGCAGGCAGAGCGCGGCTCCGTCCCTATGGCCGTCCCCCGCATGTGGCGCAGGCAGAGCGCGGCTCCTTTCCCCCCATTTGGCGCAGGCAGAGCGCGGCTCCGTCCCCCGTATGTGGCGCAGGCAGAGCGCGGCTCCGTCCCCCGCATGTGGCGCAGGCAGAGCGCGGCTCCTTTCCTCGCATGTGGCGCAGGCAGAGCGCGCCTCCGTCCCCCGCATGTGGCGCTCGCCGCCTCCACGTTGTACTGTGTACTCACCGCGTCCCACACCGGCGCAGCTACCCCGAGATTGGCGCCAAAGTGCTGTGTGATCCGCAGCTCTCGGCCGCAGAACTCATAGCCGCTCTCCTCTGTGTATGTGTCCGAGAAGAGCGCGCAGACATCCCGCGGCAGCTCGTCAGCCAGGCCGCTCTCCTCCTCCATGGCTGCAGACTGCGGCTTCCTGGTTGTGCCTGCTGTGCGGTGCCCCATAGGCCGAGCCTCGCAGGTGAGAGGTGGCGGAGCTGCGAGCACTACAGGGAGGCTGCAACGTTCTTTTTTTGCAGGTTTATTTAGAATGTATTAACCCCTTATTGAGACAACGTGGTTTAGTTACTGAGGGGTTTTACAGGCAAAGCCATGATGGGCTGTACAGTCGTCAAGGCAACCGGTCACTGCCAGATGAATATTTTGGACAGATGTGTGACACTTGTCAGGCGACAGCTGCGGCCTATATGGGTATGTGCTGGCGGTCAGGCTACGTTCACATTAGCGTTTCCCGACGCGCCCCTATATTTAACATGGGGGACGCATGGACATGCGTTGTGCGACACATGCGTTTTTTTTTGCCGCAAGCGTCGGGCGCAGAAAACGCAACAAGTTGCATTTTTCTTGCGTCCAAATTTCTGCAAAAAACGACGCATGCGTCGTTTTTGCATGCGTTTTGGTGCGTTTTTATTTGCGTTGTGCGTTGCGTCGCCGACGCAGCGGCGCACAACGCAAATGTGAACGTAGCCTAAACGCTACCTACTTGCACAGCGTTCAACCCACTGCATCCAGATGCTACAGCATTGTGGATGGGATTTCAAGAAATCCCATGCTCATTAGGTGTTCACAGACGCCCGCAGCTCACCCATGGAGATGGACATGCGGCGCGACTCTACAGACCACAGCATGTCTATTTATCTTGCGGAGATGCAAGATGAATTTCATCCTTAGGCCGGCGTCACACTAGCGTGTTTTACGGACATATGAGAGGAGCGGAAAATACGGATTGCATACGGTACAATGCTTCTCTATGCCCCTGCTCCTATCTGCCGTATTTTACTGATCCGTATTATACGGTCTTCTACGGCCGTAGAAAATCGCAGCATGCTGCGTTTGTCACCGTATTGCGCAAAAAAAATCGCCAATAAAAGTATGGCAGCGAGAAAATTACGAATTACACATGGACCAACAGTGACTTGCGAGAAATACGCAGCAGTGTTCTATAGAAAAGCCGGCAATTCAGTGCGGTGTACAGTAAAATCACACTGACAGGTTAGAATAGAATAGCTAAGATAAATGTCTACACATAGCATAGGGGTATATATATATATATACTAGACTGTGGCCCGATTCTAACGCATCGGGTATTCTAGAATATGCATGTCCTCGTAGTATATGGACAATGATGATTCCGGAATTCGCGGCAGACTGTGCCCGTCGCTGATTGGTCGAGGCAACCTTTATGACATCATCGTTGCCATGGCAACCATTATGACATCTACGTCGATACTGTGCCCGTCGCTGAATCAGAAACGTGGGATTTCTACGTCCTTTATGACATCATCGTCGCTGTGCCTGTTGCTGATTGGTCGAGGCCTGGCGGCCTCGAACAATCAGAGACGCGGGATTTCTACGTCGATACTGTGCCCGTCGCTGATTGGTCGAGGCCTGGCGGCATCGACCAATCAGGGACGTGGGATTTCCAGGACAGACAGACAGACAGATAGACAGACGGAAAAACCCTTAGACAATTATATATATAGATATATATATAGTCAGTGAGACACATATGCATATATATTAATATTTCATACAGATATAGATAGCTTAAAAGCCGGTAATTCAATTGCCGGCTTTTCCTATCTCCACAAACCCGACATAATATGATACATGGTTTACATACAGTGAACCATCTCATATCCCTTTTTTTTTGCATATTCCACACTACTAATGTTAGTAGTGTGTATGTGCAAAATTTGAGTGCTCTAGCTATTAAATTAAAGGGTTAAATTGCGGAAAAAATTTGCGTGGGCTCCCGCACAATTTTCTCCGCCAGAATGGTAAAGCCAGTGACTGAGGGCAGATATTAATAGCCCGAAGAGGGTCCACGGTTATTGCCCCCCCCTGGCTAAAAACATCTGCCCCCAGCCACCCCAGAAAAGGCACATATGTAAGATGCGCCTATTCTGGCACTTGTCCACTCTTCCCATACCCCATATCCCACCGCTACACGGGAAACTAAGGGTTAATGTCACCTTGCTATTGTAAGGTGACATTAAGCCAGATTAATAATGGAGAGGCGTCAATTATGACACCTATCCATTATTAATCCAATAGTATGAAATTGTTAAAACAAACACACTATTACAAAGTATTTTAATGAAATAAATACACAGGTTGTTGTAATATTTTATTATACTGGTAATCCACCTGAAGACCCTTGTCACCTGGAACAAATGTAAAAAAAAAAAACAATATTCCATACCTTCCGACGATCAGTCTCGTCCCACGCTGTAAATCCATCTTAAAGGGTTAACTAATTTTACAAGCAGAAGCCTGCTAATGCAGCCGCCCCTGCCTGTAAAAACCCAGCGAATGAATGGAATGTAGGTGAATGACCTGTAGTTACCTCGAGTGATGCGCCCTCTGCTGGATGTCCTCATATGAACTCAAGCCTGGGAACTTTTCAGAATATTTTCCCACGCTAAAGCCCCAATGCAATCTTGCTTCGGCTGTAGATAGCCACCAGGTACAACGCCAGGGCAGTCCCTGGTACGGCGGCAGCTGACCCCAAGGGGCAGGATCGCAGACATAGACTCAGAGTCCTAGACAATATAGACACTGGTGCTGGTTCAATAAATATCAAAGAGTAACCATCAATTCCAAACATAAAACAAGTGTGAACAGCCGCATGATGAGAGTAATCACCTTCGTATGTAAGTAACAAATAAAGCTGCACTCTGTAACACTATAGCATGCAAACATGAAATTGGATTTGCATTACTGCTCTTGAAAATAGATTAAAGTGAAGATACTTAGCGCATGAATTGGCCAATTCATGTGTGCTCAAGCAGCCAACGACAAGGCAGAACAATTGACCTGCAAACAAATGTGGAAAGGAGAATGATTTAAAATAACAGAATAAAAAAAAAAGAAAATTATAATCTTGAACCAGGGTCCAAGTGGAGGAGGAGGCTGATGAAAAGGTGGAGGTGGATGTGTAGATGGAAAAGGCAGAGGAGGAGGTAGCCAACACTGTTTTTGTGTTTTGTTTTTTTGAAGGGGGTACTCTGAAAACAGTCTCAGCGTTATTATCCCACTTCTATGCCTCAATGAAAAAACGCTTCAGGTGATGGCACAGGAGGAAGAGGAGGAAGAACAGGGACCATTCACACCATTAGCAGGCTAGTCATCCACACATGGCTCGGAGGGTGGGTTCCTATACTAACAATGGTCAGGTAAACAACTGTCTAGCCAGGGATCAGTTTTGGAGGAGAAGGAATCGTGTTCATAGCACAGTGGCACTCAAAGCATCTAACTGGCATCTCTGGAGCATGACTGGGGGCATACTGAGGACACAGACACTACACCTCCCACCTAGGACAGCTTGATGTTGCCTCTGGACAGGCTGGCACACATGAGCAAATACCTGCTGATGTGCATGCACAATAACCACCAAGTTGCCCGGATTTTTACCAGTGCAAATTAGTGGATGGCCACTCTGCTTAACCCCGCTACAAGAACAATGTGCCATTCTTACTTCCATCACAGGAGCGTGATCGAGAAATGAGGGAATAAAAGTGCATGCGGGTAGACACACTACTGACCACAACCCCACCTGACAACGAGCTCAGTGGAAGCAAAAGGCAGAGGAGGAAGTCGCCAATGCATCTGTGGCACGTGCACCACCTCTGAAGGAGGGTTAGCATGGCTGAAATGTGGCAAACCTTCCTCAGCACGCAACAAATCCAGCACCGCCATGTGACATGGTCCATATTGAACAAAATTGTGGAAGAGTATTTGTTCACATGTTTCCACGTACTGACTGATGGGTCTGTCCAATTTGACTTCTGGGTCTCCAAATTGGACACATGTCCTCAACTTGCCCTTTATGCCTTGGAGGTGCTGGCCTGCCATGCGGCAAGTGTACTGTCAGAACATGTATTTAGCATGGCAGGGGGTGTTTTCACAGACAGGTGCATCCACCTGTTTATAGCCAACGTGGGCAAGTTCACCTTCATTACAATGAACCAGGCATGGATCCCACAGGACTTGTCCATACCTTTGGCTGAATAGAGAAGTATGCCAGCCGTACCCAGCCATTGTTATATTCTACCGCAGTTTTTTTGTTCTATTTGCTATTCCCAATGTTTTGGGGCCTCCACAAATTAACAAAATAACGAAGCAGTTTTGCAGAGTACGCTCACAGAGGCTCATTTCGGAGTTCTCCTACATAGGTTGTATGGCAAAGTACCCCCATAAAGGCTGTTTTACAGATGTGATGCAGTGACCCCTGTTACAGGTAGGGGGCGCTGCATGGTCTCCTCAGAATATGCACAGAGACCGTGTGTCCCCCCCCCCCTTCCCTCCCTTCGACTTTCCCTAGTCTGTTTGTTGACCCCTCCCCCCTCTTTTTTGTTTTTCATTTTTTCTCTAGCTATAACTTCCCCTCTCTCATCATTTGGGGTTATCTAGTTACAGAGTGGTAGTCCACTCGTATTGTATTTCCATGTTGAATTCTATGTTTTTAGCCTTATGTTTATCTTGATTGAGAGGTACTTTGCCTTAAAGGGAACCTGTCACCTGAATTTGGCGGGACTGGTTTTGGGTCATATGGGCGGAGTTTTCGGGTGTTTGATTCACCCTTTCCTTACCTGCTGGCTGCATGCTGGCTGCAATATTGGATTGAAGTTCATTCTCTGTCCTCCATAGTACACGCCTGCGCAAAGCAATCTTGCCTTGCGCAGGCGTGTACTACGGAGGACAGAGAATGAACTTCAATCCAATATTGCAGCCAGCATGCAGCCAGCAGTTAAGGAAAGGGTGAATCAAACACCCGAAAACTCCGCCCATATGACCCAAAACCAGTCCCGCCAAGTTCAGGTGACAGAGTCCCTTTAATTTGCAAATTGGAACGCTAAAATAGTTACCGTCTTTAATAATGGGCTTCTGTAATACCGGAAAGAGGGAGGTAATTCCTTGTACCTATGTTTGCATGTTAATATACTAATGTTGAAAATGTTTAATTGAAAATGTTTAATAAAAACAGTTTGGAAAAAAAAAAAAGAATATGCACAGAGGCGTATTGAGGCCATAGGAATGCATGGCAGTCGCAGCCATAACTGTGGTGATGAGACAAAGTCTGGCATTATTGTGAATAGCCGGTATGTGTCACAGAGGAAGATACTCTACGCGTAAGCCTGAAGTAAGGTTGTTCTGGGACCTGTAGTCCCACAAGTATTTGTGTACTTTTGAAGGGAAGCTTGCAGGGCTAGTTTGAGAGCTGGGTGGGTCGAACTAGCCACACTCCTCCCACCTATGGGAGTGGTTACAACTATGTAATGTGACCAGGGTGTGGGTCACATGGTTCCTGTGTATGGACCTGAATGGGTCTTTTCTGTAAGGTCCTGTGAGAGGAAAGGCCTGGGTGTTGGGAGGTCCAGAGTGGGGACCGGATCCCTGAAGAGTACCTGGTGAGGCCATGATCCTGTGTGGCCATTGTGTTGGGAGGTCCTGTGTTTGGACCGGATCCCTGAAGAGCACTAGGTGAGGCCATGGATCTGCAGAGCTATGACGGCTACTGTGTGGGGGAAGCTACCGTCCTTCAGTGGGTCTGGAACTGACTGGTGTATCTCTGTCAGGCAAGTTGGTGATCCCCGTTAGGCAGCTTCTCCAGTGGATATAATGAACTGTTCGGCGTGTGGTCTCCTGTGGAACCTGGGCAGAGAAGTCTGGCGTATTTAGAGACCCCGTATTAAAGCCGAGTACTAAGAAGCGTTACGAACTGTGCGGTCAGCCTTGGAAACTGGACGAACTGAGGTCCAGCATGTTTAGTGACCGCAACTTAATGTCATGTTCCGATACAGTGATGTAATCAACTGTTCGTGGTTGCGGTTTATGATACCGGAATAAACCGGATAGACTATTTTGTGTTAAAAACCGTGCCTGTGTGCATTTATCTCGTTGCCAAGCGAGTATTCCCCAACCCATTCCTGATCGCTGCATCACACAGAGTACAGCCACACAGGATGTTTTGCACTGTACACCCACACAGGATGTGTTGCAGAGTAAGGAACCTAATTAGAAAGACAGCACAGAGATCAAAGGTAACCCTGAAGGAGCTGCAGAATCCCCAAGCACAGACTTTGAGTATCTGTCCACATGACCACAATAAACCGTACAATCCATAGAGGTGGCCTTTACTTACACACAAAAATTGCAAGGCTCATTGTGAGTTTGCCAAAAGATACGTGGGAGGCTCCTCAAATGTATGAAGGAAGGTGCTGTAGTCACATGAGACCAAAATTAAACTTTTCAGCCACCGAAGTAAACGCTGTGACTGGCGACCAAACCAACCCGGCTCATCACCCCAAGAACTCAATCCACACACTGAAATATGTTGGTGGCACCATCAGCTGTGGGGATGTTTTTCAGCAGCATGGACATGGAAAATGGACGGAGTTGAGGGGAGTTGAGGGGAAGATGGATAGAGCGAAACACAGGTATATTCTTGAGCAAAACCTTCTTCAGACTGTCAGTGATTTGAGACTGGATTAGAGGTTCACCTTCCAACAAGACAATGACCCAGAGCATACTGCTAGAGCAGCACTCGAGTGGTTTAAGGGGAAATGTGTAAATGTTTTGGAGTGGCCTAGTCAAAGACCAGAACTTGATCCAATTTAAAATTTTTGCTTAGACTTAAAGATTGCTGTTCATCAGAAGAACCCATCTAACTTGAGGAATGGGCAAAAATCCCAGTGGCAAGATGTGCAAAGATGATAGAGACTTATCCAAAGTGACTTGCAAGTGTAATTGAAGCCAAAGGAGGCCCTACACAGTACTGACTTTAAAGGGTGAATAGTTAGGACAAAATTATTGAAAACATCAGTATACGTATTGGTTGTTTTCTTCACAAAAAAAAAAAGAAAACCAAATGTTCACAGTTATAGGCATGTTCTTTAAATGAACTGATGCAAACCCTCGAAAACAGTGAAATTCCTGGTTGTGAGGTAGCAAAACACAGAAAAATGCCAAGGGTTGAATACTTTTGCAAGCCACTGTATATTTTCTGATATACTATGTGAATGCACAACATGTTTAATGAATAACTTAAAGTTTGAAAGTTAGGCAGCCCAGAGAGGAAGACAAAATGACACTGTTTACTGAGCTTGTTAATCAGCTATATATATATATATATATATATACCGTATATACAATGCAAAAGTTTGGACATTCTTGGAGATATGTGCGCTCAGGTAACTTTGACCCAGGTTTCAAACCTTAATTAGCATGCTAGGGTTATGGCTTGTTCACTATCATCGTTAGGAAAGGTCAGGTGAGGCAAATTTCTCAGCTTTATAAGGGTATGTTTCCACGCGCAGGAAACGCTGCGCGTCTGACGCTGCATAGAGCCGCAGCGTCAGACACGCAGCGTCCAGATGTTACAGCATAGTGGAGGGGATTGAATGAAATCCCGTCTCCACTATGCGTGGTAACACGCACGCGGCGGCCCTGCGACTCCAGACATGCTGCGCGTCTTTTCAGATCGCAGCATGTCCGTATATCTTGCGGCGACACTGCGCCGCAAGATATAGCACAGGGCCCTATGGTGGGGAGCGATGATCCCGGATGTGTGCTATGAACACATCCGGCATCATAGTGTCCCAGAAAGGGGGCGGGGCTTACCGCAGAGCGGCTAAGCCGCTCCGACGATACCGCCGGCCATCCTGAAAGTGGACACATACCCTAAATGTAAAAAATGAAGAAAAAAAAAAGAATATATACAGTACAGACCAAAAGTTTGGACACACCTTCTCATTTAAAGATTTTTCTGTATTTTCATGACTATGAAAATTGTAAATTCATACTGAAGGCATCAAAACTATGAATTAACACATGTGGAATTATATACTTAACAAAAAAGTGTGAAACAACTGAAAATATGTCTTATATTCTAGGTTCTTCAAAGTAGCCACCTTTTGCTTTGATGACTGCTGTGGGTGGAGATAAGGGGAGGGGGAAAAAATAATAAATTACTGATAGGGGTTTGTTATAAATCTCCAAAAATAATGGAAGCAATGGAGAATATCCTCGTAAAGCAAATAGATGAAGCTGCGACTCAAGGAGAAGTCATTATTATGGGGGACTTCAACTACCCTGAAATAGATTGGGTAACAGAAACCTGCAGTTCCAGCAAAGGTAATCGGTTTTTGACAATTATGAGAGACAATTACCTTTCACAACTGGTTCAGGACCCAACAAGAAGGGGGGCACTACTAGACCTAATATTAACCAACAGGCCAGACCGCATATCAAATATAAGGGTTGGGGGTCACTTGGGAAATAGCGATCACAAAATAATAAGTTTTCATGTATCCTTTAAAAAGATGTAGTAGAGGGGTTACAAGGACACTAAACTTCAGGAGGGCAAATTTCCAACGGATGAGAGAGGATCTTGGTGCAATTAACTGGGACGATATCCTGAGACACAAAAATACACAAAGAAAATGGGAGACGTTTATTAGCATCCTGGATAGGACCTGTGCACAGTATATACCGTATGGGAATAAACATACTAGAAATAGGAGGAAACCAATATGGCTAAATAGAGCTGTAAGGGGCGCAATAAGGGACAAAAAGAAAGCATTTAGAGAATTAAAGGAAAGTAGGTAGTGAGGAGGCATTAAATAAATACAGAAAATTAAATAAATTCTGTAAAAAGCAAATCAAGGCAGCAAAGATTGAGACAGAGAGACTCATTGCCAGAGAGAGTAAAAATAATCCTAAAATATTCTTTAACTACATAAATAGTAAGAAACTAAAAAATGATAGTGTTGGCCCCCTTAAAAATAGTCTGGGTGAGATGGTGGATGAGGATGAGGAAAAAGCCAATATGCTAAATGACTTTTTTTCACAATGTATTTACACAAGAAAATCCCATGGCAGACAAAATGTCTAGTGATAAAAATTCCCAATTAAATGTCACCTGCTTAACCCAGCAGGAAGTGCGGCGGCGTCTAAAAATCACTAAAATTGACAAATCTCCGGGCTCGGATGGGATACACCCTCGAGTACTGCAGGAATTAAGTACAGTCATTGATAGACCATTATTTTTAATCTTTAAAGACTCCATAATAACAGGGTCTGTGCCACAGGACTGGCGTATAGCAAATGTGGTGCCAATATTCAAAAAGGGAACAAAAACTGAACTCGGAAATTATAGGCCAGTAAGCTTAACCTCTACTGTGGGTAAAATCCTGGAGGGCATTCTAAGGGATGCTATACTGGAGTATCTGAAGAGGAATAACCTCATGACACAATATCAACATGGGTTTACTAGGGACCGTTCATGTCAGACTAATTTGATCAGTTTCTATGAAGAGGTAAGTTCCGGATTGGACCAAGGGAACCCAGTGGATGTAGTGTATATGGACTTTTCAAAAGCTTTTGATACGGTGCCACACAAAAGGTTGATACATAAAATGAGAATAATGGGGATAGGGGAAAATATGTGCAAGTGGGTTGAGAGCTGGCTCAGGGATAGGAAACAAAGGGTGGTTATTAATGGAGCACACTCGGACAGGGTAGTGGTTAGCAGTGGGGTACCACAGGGGTCACTATTGGGCCCTCTTCTTTTTAACATATTTATTAATGACCTTGTAGGGGGCATTCAGAGTAGAATTTCAATATTTGCAGATGACACTAAACTCTGCAGGGTAATCAATACAGAGGAGGACAATTTTATATTACAGGATGATTTATGTAAACTAGAAGCTTGGGCTGATAAATGGCAAATGAGCTTTAATGGGGATAAATGTAAGGTCATGCACTTGGGTAGAAGTAATAAGATGTATAATTATGTGCTTAATTCTAAAACTCTGGGCAAAACCGTCAATGAAAAAGACCTGGGTGTATGGGTGGATGACAAACTTAAATTCAGTGGCCAGTGTCAGGCAGCGGCTACAAAGGCAAATAAAATAATGGGATGCATTAAAAGAGGCATAGATGCTCATGAGGAGAATATAATTTTACCTCTATACAAGTCACTAGTTCGACCACACTTAGAACACTGTGCACAGTTCTGGTCTCCGGTGTTTAAGAAAGACATAGCTGAACTGGAGCGGGTGCAGAGAAGAGCGACCAAGGTTATTAGAGGACTGGGGGGTCTGCAATACCAAGATAGGTTATTACACTTTGGGCTATTTAGTTTGGAAAAACGAAGACTAAGGGGTGATCTTATTTTAATGTATAAATATATAAGGGGACAGTACAAAGACCTTTCTGATGATCTTTTTAATCATAGACCTGAAACAGGGACAAGGGGGCATCCTCTGCGGTTGGAGGAAAAAAAGTTTAAGCATAATAACAGACGCGGATTCTTTACTGTAAGAGCAGTGAGACTATGGAACTCTCTGCCGTATGATGTTGTAATGAGTGATTCATTACTTAAATTTAAGAGGGGACTGGATACCTTTCTGGAAAAGTATAATGTTACAGGGTATATACACTAGATTCCTTGATAGGGCGTTGATCCAGGGAACTAGTCTGATTGCCGTATGTGGAGTCGGGAAGGAATTTTTTTCCCCAATGTGGAGCTTACTCTTTGCCACATGGGGTTTTTTTGCCTTCCTCTGGATCAACATGTTAGGGCATGTTAGGTTAGGCTATGGGTTGAACTAGATGGACATATAGTCTTCCTTCAACCTTAATAACTATGTAACTATGTAAAGTTAAAAAAATGTGAAAAAAATATAAAAGTTTAAATC
This sequence comes from Ranitomeya imitator, assembly GCF_032444005.1. Taxonomy (NCBI): domain Eukaryota; kingdom Metazoa; phylum Chordata; class Amphibia; order Anura; family Dendrobatidae; genus Ranitomeya; species Ranitomeya imitator. The sequence goes on along the minus strand of NC_091284.1, from coordinate 703,281,281 downwards.
ACCCCCCTTTCGCCCCAATCAAAATAAATCAATAAAAAAAAAAATCTACACATATTTGGTATCACCGCGCTCAGAATCGCCCGATCTATCAATTAAAAAAAAAGCAGTAACCTGATCGCTAAACGGCGTAGCGAGAGAAAAATTCGAAACGCCAGAATTACGTTTTTTAGGTCACCGCGACATTGCATTAAAATGCAATAACGGGCGATCAAAAGAACGTATCTGCACCAAAATGCTATCATTAAAAACGCCAGCTTGGCACGCAAAAAATAAGCCCTCAACCGACCCCAGATCACGAAAAATGGAGACGCTACGAGTATCGGAAAATGGCGCAATTTTTTTTTTTTTGTTTTAGCAAAGTTTGGAATTTTTTTTCACCACTTAGATAAAAAAAATACCTAGCCATGTTAGGTGTCTATGAACTCGTAATGACCTGGAGAATCATAATGGCAGGTCAGTTTTAGCATTTAGTGAACCTAGCAAAAAAGCCAAACAAAAAACAAGTGTGGGATTGCACTTTTTTTGCAATTTCACCGCACTTGGAATTTTTTTCTCGTTTTCTAGTACACGACATGCTAAAACCAATGATGTCGTTCAAAAGTACAACTCGTCCCGCAAAAAATAAGCCCTCACATGGCCAAATTGACGGAAAAATAAAAAAGTTATGGCTCTGGGAAGGAGGGGAGTGAAAAACGAACACGGAAAAACGAAAAATCCCAAGGTCATGAAGGGGTTAATAAGTGGGATTTCTTGCCTTATAAATGGTGTTGGGACCGTCAGTTGTGTTGTGCAGAAGTCTGGTGGATACACAGCTGATAGTCCTACTGAATAGACTGTTAGAATTTGTATTATGGCAAGAAAAAAATCAGCTAAGTAAAGAAAAACGAGTGGCCATCACTACTTTAAGACATGAAGGTCAGTCAGTCTGAAGAATTGGGAAAACTTTGAAAGTGTCCCCAAGTGCAATTGCAAAAACCATCAAGCGCTACAAAGAACCTGGCTCACATGAGGACTGTCCCAGGAAAAGAAGACCAAGAGTCACCTCTGCTTCTGAGGATAAGTTTATCCGAGTCACCAGCCTCAGAAATCACAGGTTAACAGCAGCTCAGATTAGAGACCAGGTCAATGCCACACAGAGTTCTAGCAGCAGACACATCTCTACAACAACTGTTAAGAGTACACTTTGTGCAGCAGGCCTCCATGGTAAAATAGCTGCTAGGAAACCACTGCTAAGAACAGGCAACAAGCAGAAGAGACTTGTTTGGGCTAAAGAACACAAGGAATGGACATTAGACCAGTGGAAATCTGTGCTTTGGTCTGATGAGTCCAAATTTGAGACCTTTGGTTCCAACCACCGTGTCTTTGTGCGATGCAGAAAAGGTGAACGGATGGACTCTACATGCCTGGTTCCCACCGTGAAGCATGGAGGAGGAGGTATGATGGTGTGGGGGTGCTTTGCTGGTGACACTGTTGGGGATTTATTCAAAATTGAAGGCATGCTGAACCAGCATGGCTACCACAGAATCTTGCAGCGGCATGCTATTCCATCCGGTTTGCGTTTAGTTGGACCATCATTTATTTTTCAACAGGACAATGACCCCAAACACATCTCCAGGCTGTGTAAGGGATACTTGACCAAAAAAGAGAGTGATGGGGTGCTACGCCAGATGACCTGGCCTCCACAGTCACCAGACCTGAACCCAATCGAGATGGTTTGGGGTGGGCTGGAGCGCAGAGTGAAGGCAAAAGGGCCAACAAGTGCTAAGCATCTCTGGGAATTCCCTCAAGATTGTTGGAAAACCATTCCCGGTGACTACCTCTTGAAGCTCATCAAGAGAATGCCAAGAGTGTGCAAAGCAGTCATCAAAGCAAAAGGTGGCTACTTTGAAGAACCTAGAATATAAGACATATTTTCAGTTGTTTCACACTTTTTTGTTAAGTATATAATTCCACGTGTTAATTCATAGTTTTGATGCCTTCAGTGTGAATTTACAATTTTCATAAACATGAAAATACAAAAAAATCGTTACATGAGAAGGTGTGTCCAAACTTTTGGTCTGTACTGTATATATATAAAAAAATATATGGGAACACTAAAATGCCTCATCCTAGATATCACTGAATGAGATATTTCAGTTGCAAATCTTTAGGGTATGTGTCCACGTGCAGGAAACGCTGCGTGTCTGACGCTGCATAGAGCCGCAGCGTCAGACACGCAGCGTCCAGATGTTACAGCATAGTGGAGGGGATTTAATGAAATCCCGTCTCCACTATGCGTGGTAACACGCACGCGGCGGCCCTGCGACTCCTGACATGCTGCGCGTCTTTTCAGATCGCAGCATGTCCGTATATCTTGCGGTGACGCTGCGTCGCCGCAAGATATAGCACAGGGCCCTATGGTGGGGAGCGATGATCCCGGATGTGTGCTATGAACACATCCGGCATCATCGCGTCCCAGAAAGGGGGCGGGGCTTACCGCAGAGCGGCTAAGCCGCTCCGACGATACCGCCGGCCATCCTGAAAGTGGACACATACCCTTATTCATTACATAGTGGAATGCGTTGAGAACATTAACACATAAAAATGATCAATGTAAATCAAAATGAATATCCCATGGAGGTCTGGATTTGGAATGATACTCAAAATCAAAGTGGAAAATCAAATTACAGGCTGATCCAACTTCAGTGGAAATGCCTCAAGACAAGGAAATGATGTTCAGTTGTGTGTATTGCCTCCATGTGCCTGTATGACCTCCCTACAATGCCTGGGCATGCATCTGATAAGGCGGTGGATGGTCTCCTGAGGGATCTCCTCCCAGACCTGGACTAAAGCATCCGCCAACTCGTGGGCAGTCTGTGGTGCAACGTGGCGTTGGTGGATGGTGTGAGACATGATGTCCCAGATGTGTTCAATCAGATTCAGGTCTGGGGAATGGGCAGGCCAGTCCATAGCTTCAATGCCTTCATCTTGCAGGAACTGCAATCACATTCCAGCCACATGAGGTCTGGCATTGTCCTGCATTAGGAGGAACCCAGGGCCAACCGCACCAGCATATGGTCTTACAAGGGGTCTGAGGATCTCATCTTGGTACCTAATGGCAGTCAGGCTACCTCTGGAGAGCACATGGAGGGCTGTGCGGCCCTCCTAAGAAAGGCCCCCCCACACCATTACTGACCCATTGCCAAACCGGTCATGCAGAAGGATGTTGAAGGCAGCAGATCACTCTCCACGGCGTCTCCACACTCTGTCATGTCTGTCACATGTGCTCAGTGTGAACCTGCTTTCATCTGTGAAGAGCACAGAGCGCCAGTGGTGAATTTGCCAATCCTGGTGTTCTGTGGCAAATGCCAAGCGTCCTGCATGGTGTTGGGCTGTGAGCGCAACCCCCATCTGTGGACGTCGGGCACTCAGACCGTCCTCATGGAGTCGGTTTCTAACCGTTTTTGCAGAAAAATGCACATTTGTGGCCTGCTGGAGGTCATTTTGCAGGGCTCTGGCAGTGCTCCTTCTGTTCCTCATTGCACAAAGGCTGAGGTAATGGTCCTGCTGCAGAATTGTTGCCCTCCTACGGCCCCCTCCACGTCTCCTGGTGTACTGGCCTGTCTCCTGGTAGCGCCTCAAGCCTCTGGACGCGACGCTGACACACAGCAAACCTTCTTGCCACAGCTCGCATTGATGTGCCATCCTGGATGAACTGCACTACCTTAGCCACGTGTGTGGGTTGTAGAGTCCATCTCATGTTACCACGAGTGTGAAAGCACAACCAACATTCAAAAGTGACCAAAACATAAGCCAGAAAGCATTGGTACTGAGATGTTGTCTGTGGTCCCCATCTGCAGAACCACTCCTTTATTGAGTGTGTCTTGATAATTGCCAATAATTTCCATCTGTTGTCTATTCCATTTGCACAACAGCATGTGAAATTGATTGTCAATCAGTGTTGCTTCCTTAGTGGACAGTTTGATTTCACAGAAGTTTGATTTAATTGGAGTTATATTCTGTTGTTAAAGTGTTCCCTTTATTTTTTTGAGCAGTGTATATAAGGTGCAGACTATGCAAAGAAACCTCAGAAACCGTCCAACACATGGTGGCAGGATGCAAAATGCAAGTAGGAACAGCGTATACCGAACGCCACAGCCAAGTAGTGGGGATTGCATACAGGAACATCTGCACTGCATATGGGCTAAGCCCCCCTAAGTCCATATGGGAGACCCAAGAAAAAGTGGTGGAGAATGAAAGGGCTAATATCCTGTGGGACTTCAAGATCCAGACGGATAAGCAGGTGTTGGCTAACCAATTAGACATTGTGGTAGTAGACAAGGATCAGAAGACAACAATGATAATAGATTTGGCAGTGCCAAGTGACAGCAAAATCAGGAAGAAGGAATATGAGAACTGGAGAAATACCAGGGCCTCAAAGGTGAACTGGAGAAGATGTGGAAGGTGAAGGCAACAGTGATTCCAGTGGTGATAGGAGCACTTGGAGCAGTGACCCCCTAAGTTGGAAGAATGGCTACAACAGATCCCAGGAGCAATATCTGAGCTCTCTGTCCAGAAAAGCGCAATGCTGGGAACATGCTGGGAATATCCTGCGCAGAACTCTCAAACTCCCAGGTCTCTGGTAGGGGAACAGAGAATGAGAAAGGACAACAAAGACCACTCCCATTGGGAGAGGCAATGTGTCATCTTTAACTTTAGGTTTTTTAGAGATCATTTCATCTTCAACGTGCATAACTCTTCACAATAAAAGTAATTTTGACCAGCGGTGTCCAAATGCTTACATGCCACTGTAACCATCTTCCCTTCCGAGGGTGAGAGATCAGTAATGAAATCCATGAAGAAGTGGGTCCAAGGACTCATGGGATCGAGTAGTCACTGGAGAACTCCTGTAGTATGGGTTTTGTGTGTCTTAGCTGAGGCACATGTTTCGCAAGTATTTCTTACAGTCCATAGCTATTGTTGGCCACTAAAAATTTCTGATTACCAGACGAATAGTATTGTTAATTATTGAGTTACCTGCAAACACAAAATCATGTGACTTCTAAAGAATACGTAGACAAAACAAATAATTTTTTAATTAGACTAGTGTCAGGGGCTAACCCTTGGTATCTATGATCTTCTCTACAAGATTTAGGCAAACTAAAGATATAACTATATCATCGCGGCTAAAATAGTAACTGGTTCAAAGTCCTCTGACTGAGATGGACAGAAACTTTGGTGAGTGCTTCGGCTTTCATGTTCTTAGTACTAGTTGTATCCTATTGGATAAGGCTGGGAGCTGATTACTCCATCTTGACAGCACACATCTACTTTATACTACCAGACTGGACAGGACTCAGGCAGTCCAGCTCAGTCGCTGAACAAAGTCTGCTTTGCCTAGGGCTTCTGGTTCCAATGTCTCCCCCATTACTAGTGCTGCTATCAGACTGAATACAGCGATGCCTGGTGACAAGAGCAGATATAGCATGAAACATGTCAGAGAAACCGCTTTTTCTTTGACTGAAAGCAAACATACTAAACCAGCCATTTATAATATCTGTGGTGGTCTATGTGGTTAAAACAATACCACTGTAATAAGACAAATATCCATTGAGAGTTAGAAATAATATAATAATAATAATCTTTATTTTTATATAGCGCTAACATATTCCGCAGCGCTTTACAGTTTGCACACATTATCATCACTGTCCCCGATGGGGCTCACAATCTAGAATCCCTATCAGTATGTCTTTGGAATGTGGGAGGAAACCGGAGTGCCCGGAGGAAACCCACGCAAACACGGAGATAACATACAAACTCTTTGCAGATGTTGTCCTGGGTGGGATTGGAACCCAGGACCCCAGCGCTGCAAGGCTGCAGTGCTATCCACTGCGCCACCGTGCTGCCCACGGAGTTTTAGTGGCTATTATCTCTGCTGATCTGAGGTCTAATAATTAATATTGTTAATAGTTTAGGATTGTTTAGAAACTACTTTTCAAATTTTGTGGAGGTTGTAGCTAATAATATTTCCTGTGACTGTAATATGAAAAATAAACGGGGTGGTCTAGAGATAAATGAATAATATGTCATTAGGTGCCGGCAACGTTCATCAGTGCTAGATTTTCTATTTTTGTAGTGGCTAGAATTTGTTTTCACCTTTTCTATGGTTTGTAGCTCAGGAAGCCAGCCTGATGCCTCCATGGACCGCTCCATCATCTCAGGTATCACACCAATGAACTAAATGAGAGCTCCTCCTTTTTCTTTTTTAAATGACTCACATAACTCAACAACATTTGGGAGAAAAGTGTGTGTGGGGGGGGTGTCTTATAGTTCGAATGCAGCTTACCTGGCTCGCTGTTGGAGGGGGCGGCGGTGGTTGAGTGAAGTTATAGGAGGCAGGTGCCTCTGGTAATCTCCTACAAAATGGTGCCGATGGCGGCGTATGAGCAGATCAAGATTTCAGTTCGCATTGAGGCGAAATCCCAATCTGCGCATGCTTAGCCACCGGGCCTTTTTTTTGGGAGACAGTGGTGAATTTGAGCATACGCCGCACCCAGTGCCATTTTACTGCAGACTGCAAAGACATGAATGTGCGCATGCGACGCCCACTCCAAGGGCGACGCTAGCGCAGCATTTTAAAAAGTGGCTCATACAAATGCAGAGCTGCAACGACAGAGCCAAGGACCCTACCCACAGTCCCACCCTGATGCACGAAGAGGCTATTGCACCAAAACGTCAAAGTAAATTAAACAAGAACCAGGCTACAGATTTTTTTACTACAGGTATCCACTAAATTAGTATAACAGTGTTATTATGGACCTTTATATTGACAGGTTAAATCATGATGACAGGTTCTTTTTAACCCCTTAACCCCCGAAGCTTTTTTGTGTTTTGCGTTTTTGTTTTTCACGCCCCTCTTTCCCAAAGCCATACATTTTTTATTTTTCTGTCAATATGGCCATGTGATGGCTTATTTTTTGCGAGACGAGTTGTACTTTTGAACAACACTTTTGGTTTTACCATGTCGTGTACTAGAAAACAGGAAAAAAATTTCAAGTGCGGTGAAATTGAAAAAAAGTGCAATCCCACACTTGTTTTTTGTTTGGCTTTTTTGCTAGGTTCACTAAATGCTAAAATTGACCTGCCATTATGATTTTCCAGGTCATTACGAGTTCATAGACATCAAACATGTCTAGGTTCTTTTTTATCTAAGTGGTGAAAAAAAATTCCAAACTTTGGTAAAAAGAAAAATTGCGGAATTTTCCGATACCCGTAGCATCTGCATTTTTCATGATCTGGGGTTGGATGAGGGATTATTGTTTGCATGCCGAGCTGATGTTTTTAATGATACCATTTTGGTGCAGATACAGTACAGGCCAAAAGTTTGGACACACCTTCTCATTTAAAGATTTTTCTGTATTTTCATGACTATGAAAATTGTACATTCACACTGAAGGCATCAAAACTATGAATTAACACTTGTGAAATTACATACTTAACAAAAAAGTGTGAAACTACTGAAATTATGTCTTATATTCTAGGTTCTTGAAAGTAGCCACCTTTTGCCTTGATGACTGCTTTGCACACTCTTGGCATTCTCTTGATGAGCTTCAAGAGGTAGTCACCAGGAATGGTCTTCCAACAATCTTGAAGGAGTTCCCAGAGATGCTTAGCACTTGTTGGCCCTTTTGCCTTCACTATGCGGTCCAGCTCACCCCAAACCATCTCGATTGGGTTCAGCTCTGCTGACTGTGGAGGCCAGGTCATCTGGTGTAGCACCCCATCACTCTCCTTCTTGGTCAAATAGCCCTTACACAGCCTGGAAGTGTGTTTGGGGTCATTGTACTGTTGAAAATTAAATGATGGTCCAACTAAACGCAAACCAGATGGAATAGCATGCCGCTGCAAGATGCTGTGGTAGCCATGCTGGTTCAGTATGCCTTCAATTTTGAATAAATCCCGAACAGTGTCACCAGCAAAGCACCCCCACACCATCACACCTCCTCCATGCTTCACAGTGGGAACCAGGCATGTAAAGTCCATCCGTTCACCTTTTCTGTGTCGCACAAAGACACGGTGGTTGGAACCAAAGATCTCAAATTTGGACTCATAAGACCAAAGCACAGATTTCCACTGGTCTAATGTCCATTCCTTGTGTTCTTTAGCCCAAACAAGTCTCTTCTGCTTGTTGCCTGTCCTTAGCAGTGGTTTCCTAGCAGCTATTTTACCATGAAGGCCTGCTGCACAAAGTCTCCTCTTAACAGTTGTTGTAGAGATGTGTCTGCTGCTAGAACTCTGTGTGGCATTGACCTGGTCTCAAATCTGAGCTGCTGTTAACCTGCGATTTCTGAGGCTGGTGACTTTTTTGTTAAGTATATAATTCCACGTGTTAATTCATAGTTTTGATGTCTTCAATGTGAATGTACAATTTTCATAGTCATGAAAATACAGAAAAATCATTAAACGAGAAGGTATGTCCAAACTTTTGGTCTGTACTGTACGTTCTTTTCATCGCTCGTTATTGCATTTTAATGCAATGTCGTGGCAACCAAAAAAAATGTAATTCTGGCGTTGTGAATTTTTTATCGCTGCGCCATTTAGTGATCAGGTTAATCCTTTTTTTATCGATAGATCAGGCGATTCTGAATGCAGCAATACCAAATATGTGTAGGTTTGATTTTTTTTTTTCTTATTATTTTGAAGGCGGTGATTTGAACTTTTATATTTTTTTATTTTTTTCATATTTTTAAAAACATTTTTTTACTTCATGGGAGGCTAGAAGGTGCCACAACTTGATTGGCTCTGCTACATAGAGGCGATGTTCAGATTGCTTTTATGTAGCTGAATTGCTGAGTTGCTATGTGCGCCAACCACACGGTGGCGCTCACAGCAATCCGGCATCAACAACCATAGCGGTATCAAGGAGACCTCTGTTTGTCATGCTGATGCATCGGCACGCGCATTTCCAGCCGGAAGGCCCTGCAGCTGTTGCAAAACTATAACTCCCATCATGCGTGGACAGGATGAGATGATGTGAGCTATAGATTGGCAACAGCTGCAAATCCACACTGGTATATAAGGTAATGGAACAATAGTAGTGGACAGTATTAAATCAAATGGGTAAAATTAAAAATAAAAACAATAAAGGTAGAAATGGTGCGTATGTGCCCAAGTGCAGAATAGAATGCACGTGAAAAACCGTCCCTACTAAATAGATGAATGGCAGACCATTCGGTTATTAAATACAACAAGAAAACCTATGTATGGAGATCAATGTATGTATAGATATGAATAGAATACCAATAGAAAATGACCAAAAATATAAATAATAAATAAAATAAAAAATAATAAAAAAATATAAAACAAAACGAAGTCAAACAGTGACAATCTAATAAAATGCCTTTATTAAAAAATATCTTTATTAAAAAATATAAATATACATATGTATTTGGGCAAAAAATGGCAACAAAAGAACAGTTACAGGCACATTCTGTTGTTGCCATTTTTTGCCCAAATACATATGTATATTTATATTTTTTAATAAAGGCATTTTATTATATTGTCACTGTTTGACTTCGTTTTGTTTTATTTTTTTATTATTTTTTATTTTATTTATTATTTATATTTTGGTCATTTTCTATTGGTATTCTATTCAAATCTATACATACATTGATCTCCATACATAGGTTTTCTTGTTTTATTATATAAGGTAATGGCAAACATAATTACTATCTAGTTTGATCTCCATTGCACAGAACAACTTGGAGGATATTCAGGAACATCCCTAAGGAGAAGGTAGCATATCTCCTACGAAGTAAATTACAGAAAACATCTTGATTACTCTAACTTACCAGGACATTATTGATCCTATTTTTTGTCTCTTGGTTATGCAATATTCAAACTTAGTAATAGGAAAGTCTGTGTCACGATTCAGGTTTGGATTCGTGACAGCTCTGGTTCAGCTATAATTTAAATGTAGCTTTTTTTCTTTCAGGCCAGCAAGGGTTAATGTCAGTTTCTTTGCTGGCCAGCTGATGTGGGTGGTGATCACTCTCACTATCCTTTAAATAGTCACAGGACTCATCAGCTGACTGTTGGTAATAGAGTTTTCTATGTATGCCAGCCTTAGAGTTGCATCTCTCTGGTGTCAGCGCTGAATCAGCTACTTCTGTGGAGTTTTGGGTCTTGCTTCCGTATCCAATGCGGTCTGTAGCTTGGCAGCAGAGCCTGGAGCTAAGTTGCTTGATTATATACCTTGTCCGTCTTGTGCTTGTCACTATCCCCTGTGTTTGTACTATGTGCAGTAGTGAGGCTAGCATCCTTGCCGGCCAGTGCACTAGCCAGGGTTTAGTGAGGTGACAGCTAGGGATGAGGTACGTGACGGCGGTGGGGGGAAGAACCCGCATAGGACCTTAGGGAAGCTTAGGGATAGGCACAGGCTGCATTAGGAGTTGCCCCATCCCTTGTTCCTTACTATCAGGGACTTCCTCCCCTTTTCCCATCCCGTTGTTGATGTTTGTTGTGCCGTCCGCTGGACCGACCCTTCTGGCCGTGACAGTCTGTTACTGAGGACAGATTCTACAGCTATTACCTGTGAATTGAGAATTAAAGAAGCAGATTTCTCTAATAAGATATATCACATAGCTTCTTATTTTGTACATGTGTACTATTGATTAATAAAAATTAAAACAATGGTTACTCTTAATGAATACACCACCTTGTGGATTGCCCCCAGTGTAGGGCAATGGGGTACTCGGATCCGGGCCCTTCTGTAGTCGGTGGGGATGTCACGGTGGCTGGACCCGGTCCGTGGCCCTTTGAGGGGCGTCCAATAAAAGAACAACAGTTTATAGGATAGTGTTCGTGACGCCACCTGTAGTATTCGGTCAGGTTGACCGACGCTGCTTAGGGGTCCACTGGGGTGATGTTATGGCAGCTAGATGGTATACTTTCCCACAGGTGAAGTATGTCCCCAGGGATTCCCAGAGTGTAGATGGTGGATGGTGCAAGGCGCAGTGGATAACAAGGACACAAGGGAGTAGTCTCTTTACCTTTACTGAAGGCTTCAGCATCCACAGTCCAGGGTAGGGACCACAGGGTCAGGGCAGAGTCCGGCTGGTCTGAAGGCAAATCCAGAGTCCCCTTATCCAGGAGGAATTCAATAGCCTTCCCCTAGCGCACAGTAACACAGTAGGTCCCTACTTGCATAAGCTCCAATAAGGTCCTCACTGTTATTACTCCTCTCACTGTTCCCCGTGGTCGGATAGAACAAAACACGTATGACCGGTGGCCTGAGGCTTTTTATAGGGACCCTAGAGACGCCCCGGCCCCCACAAGTTGCCACCGTGCCTCCTGTGTGAATGGTCGGGCAGCTAACGTGGAATTAACTGTCCTGTCAGTCTCTGAAGTAACGGCATAGAGCTCTTTACTCCCTCGGTGTTCTGGCTACCAGCTCTGCGCTTCAGAAAGAGGCAGCCTGCTTCTAGCTGGTCTCCCTCTGATGTTTCACTCCTGTTGCTATGACTTCGTTGCTCACTCACTGCAACACACTTCCTTTCGTGTCCTCCTCAGACCGCAGTCTGGATCTGACTGGAGATCACTCCTGCCAGCTCGACCTGGAGACCTTTCCTCGTCGGTCCCCAGCCAGGGACTCCCTCTAACTTTCCCTCCAACTACCAGTTTTACCCAAGTGTGAGGAGTGGCCTAGTAGATAGAACCTTTGCTCCCCCTGGTGGTCTGGAGTGTGAAGTGTATGTGGTGGTTGTGATACCTGGACAGAAGAGCTCCTTCATTGCCTTCAGACGTAACATCACTACCCCTGGTGGAAGAATAACATTACTGCAACGAACCAGGACTCTGGGGCGCTGCACTTGCATATGTGGTAGAACTAATGACTAACTCCTAACATACACCTGTCACTTATAAGACCACCTGAAGATCCAGTTTATGATTAGTGAACATCTTTTTTCCTGCTTCCTCAGGTGACCCTATCAAGAGATTTGAATAAATTGTTATTCAGATAGGTTTTCTTCCAGTCTTTCTACCAGAATACACGTTTAACTGGAACATGTTAGATCTTGTAATGCTAATAGTAAGGGCGTAGTAAGACATTCGTAGTACTCATGTGAGGATCGCACTGCAATCCCTGGACTGGTCGTCGGCTCTCCTGTACTGAGCGGTAGCTGACAGCACGACAGAAACCGGGATGCAAGTCCTAATTCCACTGGACCCGGTGGAAAAAATACATACCCAGAAAAAAAGCATGCTTGAAAAAGACCTTTGTGGTTGAAACGTTGCACTTGGCACAATAAAGGAAAATGTGATACTTTCACCTGGATTGGATGCTGTTCTTCACTTTTTTTTCTTGGTAAGCATGCATTTCTTATGTCAGGAGAGCCAATGGCCAGTTCGAGTATTGCGATGTTATTCTTGTGTGAGTAATACGGCTGTCTGACTGCTCCCTAAAGGGGTTACTTGAGTTTGAGAAACTGCAGAGAGGGATGTTTTATAAATATTAGGTTTAGGGTCCCATCAAAAAAAGATCACCTTGCAGTGGTTGATGGGCTCACATGAATTGGCCAATGTATGCACTAAGTACCTTCATGTTTCTAGGTATATTCTATAGACCAGTAATCCGGTTCACATTTTGTATAGTCAATGTTTGCAGACATCTTAGCACTTGCACAGCGCTGCTGGGTTCTCTTGATTGCAGTTTATGCATTCATGGCAGTTTGCACCTGTTCACACTTGCTTTATCCTGTTCGGAGTTGCTGGTTAGATTTTTGGTTTTTGTGTTTGAGAAATAACACCACGTTTGCACATTACCTGTGTCTGCAATTGCAGCTCTCTCCAATGCATTTTAAGGCCACGTTCACACGTTCAGTATTTGGTGAGTTTTTTGCCTGAGTATTCGTAAGCCAATACCAGGAGAGGAACAGACGAAAAGTATAATAGAAACACGTCACCACTTCTGTATTTTACAACCCACTCCTGGTTTTGACTTATACATACTGATGTAAAACACTGACTTATATTGAATGTGTGAATGTGGCCTTAAAGTTAGCATATGACACTATAATTAAAAAATGCAGAAGAAACGGGAGATGTAATCCAACTCCGGTTAAAAAAAATCATTTATTCATATAAAAAAAGTTTCGTTAAAAATATAACCATGGAGTAATGTGACAGAGTTCCTCTTCTTGCTTCTTGTCCTCCATCGAATGGACACCCTCTCTCCTGTAACATTATTATTATTATTATTATTATTTATTGTTATAGCGCCATTTATTCCATGGCGCTTTACATGTGAGGAGGGGTATACATAATAAAAACAAGTACAATAATCTTAAACAATACAAGTCATAACTGGTACAGGAGGAGAGAGGACGCTGCCCGCGAAGGCTCACAATCTATAAGGGACATGCCTTAGTACCCTATATCCACCCTATATCTCCTCTCTGGTCTCGGTCTACCACCCTACCCGTGCCCTCCGCTCCGCTAATGACCTCAGGTTAGCATCCTCAATAATCAGAACCTCCCACTCCCGTCTCCAAGACTTTACACATGCTGCGCCGATTCTTTGGAATGCACTACCTAGGTTAATGCGATTAATCCCCAATCCCCACAGTTTTAAGCGTGCCCTAAAAACTCATTTGTTCAGACTGGCCTACCGCCTCAATGCATTAATGTAAGGATCCCTGTGTGGCCTATTTAAAAAAAAAAAAAAAAATGTTCTCATTCACTTTATGCAGTTAATAGCCCTCTGTGTCTGTACTGTTACATACTTAGGCAGGTAACTGGTTCATGCAGCTTTACATGAACACCCGAGCCTTACACTATAGCTGGTCCGAATAACTATAGCATTTGTTACCATCCACCTCTCGTGTCTCCCCTTTTCCTCACTCCTCCTGGTATCTGTTTTGAACTGTGATTTCTGTTATGCTGTAATGTCTATTGTCTGTACAAGTCCCCTCTATAATTTGTAAAGCGCTGCGGAATATGTTGGCGCTATATAAATAAAAATTATTATTATTATTATTATTATTAGTATCCTTTGAACTCTGTTGCATGACGCTATTGTTATTTTTTTTTTAACAAAACTTTTTGGATATGAATAAATTCTTTTAACCGGAGCTGGATTATTTCTTCTGTTTCTTTTGCTTGTCATACGTCTGGTCAGGACGCATTTCCGTGCTCCACTCCAGGAACCAGCGAAGGTGAGCTGGCTAAAGCTTTTTTCTCTTGATTAATAATTGCAGACAGTTACAAGTATGCCAAGTGATTAGGACTTTTAAGGGTGAAGAGGCAAATGTCAATCTACTGTTACATGGTTTACTGAACCGATGCAGACAAATTGAGGCTGTGAAGCTGAACGGCCGGCCGGCTTGCTTCAAGCATGTGCCATGGCTCCTTTCAGATAATAATCAGCCCATGTAAAGACTTGGGACTTTGTCTTTTGTGGGCTAATGACTTTGGGAACATTCCACATGAGAGGATTGCATAAGCTTCATGGACACCCACTCAGATCATGCCACACCATGTTAAATATTCACATCGATTATAACTGTTCCACTATACATTGGGACCATTATTAGGTTATAATTACTACAAAAAATAATCATCTACATTTGATGAAAAGAACAGTCTGCTTTTACTTCAAGGGATCTAAGGAAAAACTTATTATATAGAAATATTTTATATTATTTGAATTTTCTGTTATATTACAATTAATTTGCTTACAGAAAGTCTGTCCATTAAGAATAACAATGTTTGCTGTAGTGATAGAGGTGAGGTTTTTGTCCCACCACATTCTCTGAGGTGTTTCAGAGTAAAAAGTACCAACCAGACTCTGATTCATGTTGCCTGTGACTTGGGGAGCATTAATTTTATGACAGCTTAGTTTTAAAATGATATCGGCTTTGTTTCTGCCAGATCCATTACTTGGTTTTTGATACCCTAGCCCTGGTACTAACATGAGCATGCAAAACTATTCCCTGATGATCCTATAAGAAACTTGTTGGGAGGCACAAAGGGCAATTGTGGGGCCTGTCTACACAGGGACAGATGTGGGCTGCCCTTGTCAGGGAGGAAGGTTTTTTATGGGGGGGGGGGGTTAGGGCCTTTAGTGTCCATAGGGCATAATAAGGCTGTCTACATACCTCACCCTCCTGACCAGATGAGGCTTGACAGCACAACTGATATACTTTGAACCTTTCTGGATTCAATAGAGGGGTGACACTTCCTGTTGTCACTCGCCCTTTATGTCACTAATACATGGGTAGACTGCAAATATTATCCTTAACTTGGTAGATCTCGGCAGATGCAGGAACCACCCTTGGTTTACTGACCACTGTAAGCTGCTATACAGCTCTGGCACTAATTAAGAGACCACTGCAAAATGTCCAGTTTGTCTGATTTTTATCTTCATAGGTATTTTTTAGTAAAATGTAAATTGTTCTTTTATTCTATAAATTTCTGACAACATGTCTCCGAATTTCCAAGCAATACATTTTGTATATTTTTTTCTGAAAAGAAGAAATGGTCAAAATTTAAAAAAAAAATAACCAGTGCTTTCAGACCTCAAATAATACAAAAGAAAACAAGTTCATAATCATTTAGAAACAACAATTCTAATGTCTTAACTCAGGAAGATAAACATAAGGATGAATGACCTCGGGGAGATCAAAACATCCAACATCGCGGAGACACCATCATGTGTTTCTCAACGCAGTGATCCAGAACACTGCCCCCATCCCTTATGGGAAATATGCAAATGCATGTAGAAAAGCCACGGAGACACCATCACGTGTTTCTCAACGCAAGCAATAAATAGCCAAGTCTTTCACCGGGAAGGAACAACCACAGGAAGGGCAGCATCCAAAAAGGAAAACCACCTATGCCAAAACATGGTCTACATCCACAGACAGCTGTTTCGGGGTATTTTGTTGTGAATTCTGCTTTTCGGTTCCCTCCAGTGGTTGTAGCTGGTAATGCAGTTGTCCCTGAGTTGCAGTCCTGGTCAGGTGTTTCTGCTGATTGCAGTTCTGACTGGGGTATTTAGGTGTGCAGGATTCATTAGTCCTTGCCAGTTGTCCATGGTTCTGGGAGGTTTTGGATCTTTGTCTGGTTCCTCCTGCCTTGCTGCCAATTCAGCAAAGATAAGTGTCTTGTTTTTGTTTCTGTGGCACACATGCTGTGTGCTTAATAATTCTGTGCTATTCATTTGTTTTCTCTTGTCCAGCTTAGACTGTGTCAGTGTTTTCTCAGTCTTGTTGGATTCTTTGGAGTTGCAGATATACGCTCCACATCTTTAGTTAGATGGTGGAATTTTTGTATTTTCTGCTGTGGATATTTTTGGAAGGATTTTAATACTGACCGCTTAGTATTCTGTCCTATCCTTTCCTATTTTAGCTAGAGTGGCCTCTTTTGCTAAATCCTGTTTCCTGCCTGCATGTGTCTTTTCCTCTACTACTCACAGTCAATATTTGTGGGGGCTGCCTATCCTTTGGGGTTCTGCTCTGAGGCAAGGTAGAATTCCTATTTCCATCTATAGGGGTATTTAGTCCTCCGGCTGTGTTGAGATGTCTAGGATTTGTTAGGCACACCCCACGGCTACTTCTAGTTGCAGTGTTAAGTTCAGGATTTGCGGTCAGTACAGTTTACACCAACTCCAGAGAAAGTTCCATGCGGCTCCAAGGTCACCGGATCATAACAGTACAACTGGCCCATAATGAGTTAAATGCATCTCAGAAGAAGGGAAGAAAGGTGTTGAGCCATTTTTTTTTCTGCACTCTGTTTTATCTTCTCTTCCCTCTTTTTCTCTGGGTGGCTGAGGAGTCTTGTGCTAGCATGGATATTCAGGAATTAGCTTCTCGTGTGGACCAGCTTGCTGCTAGGGTACAGGGTATTTCTGATTATATTGTTCAGACTCCTGTTTTAGAGCCGAAGATTCCTACTCCTGATTTGTTTTTTGGTGACAGGTCCAAATTTTTGAGTTTTAAAAACAACTGTAAACTGTTTTTTGCTCTGAGACCTCGATCCTCCGGTGATTCCATTCAGCAGGTTAAAATCATCATCTCCCTGCTGCGTGGCGATCCACAGAATTGGGCATTTTCCCTGGAATCTGGGAATCCGGCTTTGCTTAATGTAGACTCCTTTTTTCAGGTTTTGGGTTTATTATATGATGAACCTAATTCTGTGGATCAAGCGGAGAAGACCTTGTTGGCCCTGTCTCAGGGTCAAGAGACGGCAGAATTGTATTGTCAGAAATTTAGAAAATGGTCTGTGTTGACTAAATGGAATGATGATGCTTTGGCGGCAATTTTCAGAAAGGGTCTTTCTGAATCCGTTAAAGATGTTATGGTGGGGTTTCCCACGCCTTTCGGCCCGAGTGATTCTATGTCTCCGGCCATTCAGATTGATCGGCGCTTGTGGGAGCGCAGAACTGTGCGCGCCGTGGCTTTGTCCTCAGAGCAAATTCCTGAGCCAATGCAGTGTGATAGGATTCTGTCTAGAATGGAACGACAAGGTTTCAGACGTCAGAATAGGTTGTGTTATTATTATGGCGACGGTTCTCATGTCATTTCTGTCTGCCCTAAGCGGACAAAGAGGATCGCCAGTTCATTTACCATCAGTACTGTACAACCTAAATTTCTGTTATCTGTGTCCTTGATCTGCTCATTGTCATAATTTTCTGTCATGGCGTTTGTGGATTCAGGCGCCGCCTTGAACTTAATGGACTTTGAGTTTGCCAGGCGTTGTGGTTTTCCCTTGCAGCCTTTGCAGAACCCTATTCCTTTAAGGGGCATTGATGCTACACCTTTGGCAAAAAATAAGCCCCAGTTTTGGACACAGGTGACCATGCGCATGGCGCCAGCCCATCAGGAAGATTGTCGATTTCTGGTGTTGTATAATTTGCATGATGCTATCGTGCTGGGTTTTCCATGGTTGCAGGTACATAATCCTGTGTTGGACTGGAAGTCTAGGTCTGTGACTAGTTGGGGATGTCAGGGGATTCATAATAATGTTCCTTTGATGTCAATCTCCTCTTCTTCCTCTTCTGAAATTCCTAAGTTTTTGTCTAATTTTCAGGATGTATTCGATGAGCCCAAGTCCAGTTCCCTTCCACCGCACAGAGACTGTGATTGTGCTATTGACTTGATTCCAGGCTGTAAGTTTCCTAAGGGCCGACTTTTCAACCTGTCTGTGCCTGAACATACCGCCATGCGGAATTATATTAAGGAGTCTTTGGCGAAAGGGCATATTCGGCCATCTTCACCGTTGGGAGCGGGATTTTTTTTTGTTGCTAAGAAGGATGGCTCCTTGAGACCCTGTATTGATTATCGCCTCTTGAATAAGATCACGGTCAAGTTTCAATACCCTTTACCTTTGCTTTCTGATTTGTTTGCTAGGTTTAAGGGGGCTAGTTGGTTTACTAAGATTGACCTTCGGGGGGCATATAATCTTGTTCGTATTAAGCAGGGTGATGAATGGAAAACTGTGTTTAATACGCCCAAAGGTCATTTTGAATATCTTGTGATGCCACTCGGGCTCACTAATGCTCCATCTGTTTTTCAGTCCTTCATGCATGACATCTTCCGGACTTATCTTGATAAATTCTTGATTGTATATTTGGACGATATTTTGATTTTTTCCGATGATTGGGAGTCTCATGTGCAACAGGTCAGGATGGTATTTCAGATCCTTCATGACAATGCTTTGTTTGTGAAGGGGTGTAAGTGTCTCTTTGGGGTGCAGAAGGTTTCTTTTTTGGGCTTAATTTTTTCTCCCTCATCTATGGAGATGGATCCGGTTAAGGTTCAGGCCATTCATGATTGGATTCAACCCACATCCGTGAAGAGCCTTCAGAAATTTTTGGGTTTTGCAAATTTTTATCGCCGTTTCATTGCTAACTTCTCTAGCGTGGTTAAACCCTTGACCGATTTGACGAAGAAAGGCGCTGATGTGGCGAATTGGTCCTCTGTGGCTGTCGCTGCCTTTCAGGAGCTTAAACGCCGATTTACTTCTGCTCTGGTGTTGCGCCAACCGGATGTTTCTTTTCCGTTTCAGGTTGAGATTGACGCTTCTGAGATTGGGGCAGGGGCCGTTTTGTCTCAGAGGGATCCTGTTGGTTCCTTGATGAAACCGTGTGCCTTCTTTTCCCGTAAGTTTTCACCTGCTGAACGCAATTATGATGTCGGCAATCGGGAGTTGTTGGCTATGAAGTGGGCGTTTGAGGAGTGGCGACATTGGCTTGAGGGAGCTAAGCACCGTATTGTGGTCTTGACCGATCATAAGAATCTGATTTACCTCGAGTCTGCCAAACGGCTGAATCCTAGACAGGCTCGATGGTCCTTGTTTTTTTCTTGTTTTGATTTCATAGTTTCGTATCTTCCGGGTTCTAAGAATATTAAGGCTGATGCCCTCTCTAGGAGTTTTTTGCCTGATTCTCCTGAGGTCCTTGAACCGGTCGGCATTCTGAAAGAAGGGGTGGTCCTTTCTGCCATTTCCCCTGATTTACGATGGATTCTTCAGGAATTTCAGGCTGACAAACCTGACCGCTGTCCAGTGGGGAAACTGTTTGTTCCTGACAGATGGACTAGTAGAGTGATTTCTGAGGTTCACTGTTCTGTGTTGGCTGGTCATCCTGGTATTTTTGGTACCAGAGATTTGATTGGTAGGTCCTTTTGGTGGCCTTCTTTGTCACGTGATGTGCGTTCTTTTGTGCAGTCCTGTGGGACTTGTGCGCGGGCCAAGCCTTGTTGTTCCCGTGCTAGTGGGTTGCTTTTGCCATTGCCAGTCCCTGAGAGGCCCTGGACGCATATTTCTATGGATTTTATTTCTGATCTTCCGGTTTCCCAGAAGATGTCTGTTATCTGGGTTGTTTGTGACCGGTTCTCTAAGATGGTTCATTTGGTGCCTTTGCCTAAATTGCCTTCTTGCCATTGGCCGAGTTTGCCCTTAATAATCGGGCTAGTTCGGCTACTTTGGTTTCGCCTTTCTTTTGTAATTTTGGTTTTCATCCTCGTTTTTCTTCTGGGCAGGTTGAGCCTTCTGACTGTCCTGGTGTGGATTCTGTGGTTTACAAGTTGCAGCAGATTTGGGCTCATGTGGTGGACAATTTGGTGTTGTCTCAGGAGGAGGCTCAACGTTTTGCTAACCGTCGTTGGTGTGTTGGTTCCCGGCTTCGGGTTGGGGATCTCGTCTGGTTGTCTTCCCGTCATGTTCCTATGAAGGTTTCTTCCCCTAAGTTTAAGCCTCGGTTTATTGGTCCTTATAGGATTTCTGAGATTATTAATCCGGTGTCTTTTCGATTGGCGCTTCCGGCCTCTTTTGCTATCCATAATGTCTTCCATAGATCTTTATTGCGGAAATATGTGGTGCCCGTTGTTCCCTCTGTTGATCCTCCGGCCCCTGTGTTGGTTGATGGGGAATTGGAGTATGTGGTTGAGAAGATTTTGGATTCACATTTTTCGACGAGGAGGCTTCAGTACCTTGTCAAATAGAAGGGTTATGGCCAGGAGGATAATTCTTGGGTTTTTGCCACTGATGTCCATGCTGCTGATTTGGTCCGTGCCTTTCATCTGGCTCGTCCTGATCGTCCTGGGGGCCCTGGTGAGGGTTCGGTGACCCCTCCTCAAGGGAGGGTACTGTTGTGAATTCTGCTTTTGGGTTCCCTCCAGTGGTTGTAGCTGGTAATGCAGTTGTCCCTGAGTTGCAGTCCTGGTCAGGTGTTTCTGCTGATTGCAGTTCTGACTGGGGTATTTAGGTGTGCAGGATTCATTAGTCCTTGCCAGTTGTCCATGGTTCTGGGAGGTTTTGGATCTTTGTCTGGTTCCTCCTGCCTTGCTGCCAATTCAGCAAAGATAAGTGTCTTGTTTTTGTTTCTGTGGCACACATGCTGTGTGCTTAATAATTCTGTGCTATTCATTTGTTTTCTCTTGTCCAGCTTAGACTGTGTCAGTGTTTTCTCAGTCTTGTTGGATTCTTTGGAGTTGCAGATATACGCTCCACATCTTTAGTTAGATGGTGGAATTTTTGTATTTTCTGCTGTGGATATTTTTGGAAGGATTTTAATACTGACCGCTTAGTATTCTGTCCTATCCTTTCCTATTTTAGCTAGAGTGGCCTCTTTTGCTAAATCCTGTTTCCTGCCTGCATGTGTCTTTTCCTCTACTACTCACAGTCAATATTTGTGGGGGCTGCCTATCCTTTGGGGTTCTGCTCTGAGGCAAGGTAGAATTCCTATTTCCATCTATAGGGGTATTTAGTCCTCCGGCTGTGTCGAGGTGTCTAGGATTTGTTAAGTAAATAAGGCAGCACACTGCAGCGCTAGAACATACAAACTTGAAAAACGAAATTTGAACTGCATTACTGCACTAGAAATATGAAAAATGAGAGCTTTTAGCGCATAAAAATGGCCAATTTTATGTGTACCTGGTAGCCCCGTTACGGCATCTCTCTTATACTAGGTCCTAAACTTGCCTTATCTCGCTGAGAATAAACGTCTCCATCTGAATGGGTACATGTGAAAACCTCTTACTAGACTAAAATTCTCTCTCTCTGTGGAGGGGTATTGGACCTGCTGTAATTAAAACACCTGAAGCTAGGAGGCAGAGTGCACGATCAGAAGGCTAAAGAATACATTTCAAAAACCTGACCGGCACATCCAAACATAGACACAGTGTGAACAGGTGCTGAACCTAGAGTCGCCAACTCGTATATAGTTAAGTAAATAAGGCAGCACACTGCAGGGCTAGAACATACAAACTTGAAAAACGAAATTTGAACTGCATTACTGCACTAGAAATATGAAAAATGAGAGCTTTTAGCGCATAAAAATGGCCAATTTTATGTGTACCTGGTAGCCCCGTTACGGCATCTCTCTTATACCAGGTCCTAAACTTGCCTTACCTCGCTGAGAATAAACGTCTCCATCTGAATGGGAACATGTGAAAACCTCTTACTAGACTAAAATTCTCTCTCTCTGTGGAGGGGTATTGTACCTGCTGTAATTAAAACACCTGAAGCTAGGAGGCAGAGTGCACGATCAGAAGGCTAAAGAATACATTTCAAAAACCTGACCGGCACATCCAAACATAGACACAGTGTGAACAGGTGCTGAACCTAGAGTCGCCAACTCGTATATAGTTAAGTAAATAAGGCAGCACACTGCAGCGCTGGAACATAAAAACTTGAAAAACGAAATTTGAACTGCATTACTGCACTAGAAATATGAAAAATGAGAGCTTTTAGCGCATAAAAATGGCCAATTTTATGTGTACCTGGTAGCCCCGTTACGGCATCTCTCTTATACCAGGTCCTAAACTTGCCTTACCTCGCTGAGAATAAACGTCTCCATCTGAATGGGTACATGTGAAAACCTCTTACTAGACTAAAATTCTCTCTCTCTGTGGAGGGGTATTGGACCTGCTGTAATTAAAACACCAGGATTTGTTAGGCACACCCCACGGCTACTTCTAGTTGCGATGTTAAGTTCAGGATTTGCGGTCAGTACAGTTTACACCAACTCCAGAGAAAGTTCTTGCGGCTCCAAGGTCAACGGATCATAACAGTATTTGCCCCTCATCAGTGTGGAGTAGGAAACTGGCTATTAGGAGAAGGGCCTAGTAAAAGGACTATAAACATAAGGATGAATACCCCGAAACAGCTGTCTGTGGATGGATACCATGTTTTGGCATAGGTGGTTTTCCTTTTTGGATGCTGCCCTTCTCGTGGTTGTTCCTTCCCGGTGAAAGACCTTGCTATTTATTGCTTGCATTGAGAAACACGTGATGGTGTCTCCGCGGCTTTTCTACATGCATTTGCATATTTCCCATAAGGGATGGGAGCAGTGTTCTGGATCACTGCGTTGAGAAACACGTGATGGTGTCTCCGCGATGTTGGATGTTTTGATCTCCCCGAGGTCATTCATCCTTATGTTTATAGTCCTTTTACTAGGCCCTGCTCCTAATAGCCAGTTTCCTACTCCACACTGATGAGGGGCAAATACCCCGAAACAGCTGTCTGTGGATGGATACCATGTTTTGGCATAGGTGGTTTTCCTTTTTGGATGCTGCCCTTCCCGTGGTTGTTCCTTCCCGGTGAAAGACCTGGCTATTTATTGCTTGCGTTGAGAAACACGTGATGGTGTCTCCGTGGCTTTTCTACATGCATTTGCATATTTCCCATAAGGGATGGGAGCAGTGTTCTGGATCACTGCGTTGAGAAACATGTGATGGTGTCTCCGCGATGTTGGATGTTTTGATTTCCCCGAGGTCATTCATCCTTATGTTTATTGTCCTTTTACTAGGCCCTGCTCCTAATAGCCAGTTTCCTACTCCACACTGATGAGGGACAAATACCCCGAAACAGCTGTCTGTGGATGGATACCATGTTTTGGCATAGGTGGTTTTCCATTTTGGATGCTGCCCTTCCCGTGGTTGTTCCTTCCCGGTGAAAGACCTGGCTATTTATTGCTTGCGTTGAGAAACACGTGACGGTGTCTCCGCGGTGTTGGATGTTTTGATCTCCCCGAGGTCATTCATCCTTATGTTTATAGTCTTTTTACTAGGCACTGCTCCTAATAGCCAGTTTCCTACTCCACACTGATGAGGGGCAAATACCCCGAAACAGCTGTCTGTGGATGGATACCATGTTTTGGCATAGGTGGTTTTCCTTTTTGGATGCTCCCCTTCCCGTGGTTGTTCCTTCCTGGTGAAAGGCCTGGCTATTTATTGCTTCCGTTGAGAAACACGTGATGGTGTCTCCGCGGCTTTTCTACATGCATTAACTCAGGAAGAGTTCAGAAATCAATATTTTGTGGAATAACCATGATTTTTAATCAAAGCTTTCATGCGTCTTGGCATGCTTCCCACCAGTCTTTCACACTGTTTCTGGAGCAAAAATGTAAGCGGTTCTTCTTTGTTTGAAGGCTTGTGACTATCCATCATCCTCCTGATTACATTGTAGAGGTTTTCAATGGGGTTCAGGTCTCGAGATTGACAAGGTTTTAATGTGGTGGTCTCTTAATTTTTGCCAGAGCTGTATATATATATATGCACAGCCTCATTCAGAGACACGTCTGCAATACAAAGAATGGGAAGATATACGCCTGCTTTGTGGACTTTAAAAACGCCTTTGATTCAGTGTGGCACCCGGGCTTATTCCTGAAACTGCTGGAGAGTGGAATAGGAGGAAAGACCTACAATGTCATCAAAAGCTCCTACACCGAGAACTGCTGCAGCGTGAGTGTGAACGGCAAAAGAACGGCTTATTTACAGCAGATCCGCGGAGTCAGACAAGGCTGCAGCCTAAGTCCAACGCTCTTCAACATCTACATCAACGAGCTGGCTACCGCCCTGGAATCCTCCTCAGCACCAGGACTCACCCTCCACGACGCTCAGGTGAAATTCCTGCTGTATGCAGATGACCTGCTGCTGCTGTCACCAACCGAGAAAGGCCTCCAGGACAACCTGAAAATCCTAGAGAAATTCAGCTCCACCTGGGCTCTGCTGGTCAACCTAAAGAAAACCAACACCATGGTGTTCCAGAGGAGAAAGAGAAGATCAGACCAACACCCATCATTCGTCCTCAACAACTGCGACCTCACAGGAACGGACAAATATACCTACCTGGGCCTAGAGATTCACCGGTCAGGGAGCTTCAAACAAGCCATAGAGACCCTGAAAGACAAGGCCTGCAAAACCTTCTATGCCATCCGAAGGAAACTCTACCATCTGAAGCCACCAGTGAGGGTCTGGCTAAAAATATTCGACTCCATCATCGCCCCAATCCTCCTGTATGGCAGCGAAGTCTGGGGTCCTCACACCTACCCAGACTGGTCAAAGTGGGATTCCAGTCCAACAGAAATATTCCACCTGAAATTCTGCAAGCACCTTCTCCAGGTCCATCGGAGCACCTCCAACAGTGCTTGTCGGGCCGAGCTGGGCAGATTCCCTCTACACCTAACAGTTCTAAAGAGGGCGCTGTCATTCCAGGCTCACCTGCATAGGAGCAATCCAAGCTCCCATCACCATAAAGCCCTGATACATGTAGGTGAAACAGAAAAACCAGAACCCTCGGAATAGCCCAGCCAAACCCAACCGGACCAGAACACCAATCACAACAACCTGACAAAAGCCGGAATCAGGAAGATGGTAGACGAAGGCCAGGAGTGGTATGTCAGTGACTGGAAGAATGATATCAACAGCTCACAGAAACTGATCATGTACCGGAGCCTACAGAGAGACTACAGACTGGCCCTATATCTGGAGAAACTCCCGGACCCCAGAGATCGCAAGATCCTGAGCCGGTATAGACTCAGTGCCCACAGTCTGGCCATCGAATGTGGCCGACACTGGCAGAACTACAAGCCCAGGGAGGAAAGACTGTGCCAACACTGTGATCAGGAGGCCATAGAGGACGAAACCCACTTCCTGCTACACTGCTCCAAATACTCAGCAGTGAGGGACACTCACTTCAGGAGACTCTCACATCTCTTCCCAGACTTCATCACCATGAAGGAGGAAGAGAAAACATATATCCTGCTGGGAGAAGAAGAGAGAGCAGTGGAGATAGCAGCGCGGTATGTGAGCGAATGCCATAGACTGCGAGAAAGGGAACTATGATGCCATGGACTATAGCCCCCACCCTGGATCTGCCCCCATCCACCTCCCCTATGCCATGCACTATAGCCCTTACAATGGATCTGCCCCCATCCACCTCCCCTATGCCATGGACTATAGCCCCCACCCTGGATCTGCCCCCATCCACCTCCCCTATGCCATGGACTATAGCCCCCACCCTGGATCTGCCCCCATCCACCTTCCCTACAGCTCCTACCCAACATCCCCACAGTCCCTATCCCTATTGCCTTTATACACTTGCTTTGGCAAAACTGATGCGTATTATTTGGTCCTGCCAATAAAGCCTCTTTGAATCTTGAATCTTGAATCTATATATATATATATATATATATATATATATATATATATATATATATATATATATATATATATATATATATATATATATATACATATATATATATATACATATATATATATATATGTATATATATATATATTTTACAAGTGTGTATTTATTTTTCAAAATAACAAAACATAAATAAAACTACCGTATATAAATTTTGTATTGCTATATTCCTTCTCAGCCACAAAATATGTCACCACTTTATTTGTAGCATGGTGAACAGTGTAAAATTAAAAAAAAAATGGTGGCAGAATTATAGTTGGTTTATATTTCTTTCCATAAAAAGTGAATAACACTGCATCATCATTATACAAGGACGATACATACAGTGATCTCACTCGGTGTAGAAATAATAAACGTGTGTATTCCAGGAGGTGGCATAATAGCCACTGGGTCTGGCCCCAACTACAATCTGTGCACATATAGCTACACCCCTGAATAAATGTATATAGTTATTAGTGATGCTGATGAGCGAATATACTCGTTACTCGAGATTTCCCGAGCACGCTTG
Source organism: Ranitomeya imitator (assembly GCF_032444005.1). Taxonomy (NCBI): domain Eukaryota; kingdom Metazoa; phylum Chordata; class Amphibia; order Anura; family Dendrobatidae; genus Ranitomeya; species Ranitomeya imitator. The sequence continues at coordinate 703,254,799 of NC_091284.1, read as the reverse complement.
GGTGTCCTCCGAGTATTTTTTAGTGCTCGGAGATTTAGTTTTCATCGCCGCGCTGAATGATTTACATCTGTTAGCCAGCATAAGTACATGTGGGTATTCCCTAGCAACCAGGCAACCCCCACATGTACTTATGCTGGCTAAGAGATGTAAATCATTCAGCTGAGGTGAGCAAAACTAAATCTCCGAACACTAAAAAATACTCGGAGGACACCCAAGCGTGTTCGGGAAATCTCGAGTAACGAGTATATTCGCTCATCACTGATAGTTATATCATATTCCTCACAAAATAATGAGGTAAAAAAATGGTAAAGTGGATCAAGTTAATGTGTGTTTTCATACAGCTGCAAAAATCATTGTTAATAAGTAATATATGTGCTGTCCCATTACTAACCTATTAACTAACACTCCTTCTAATTACATTGAAGAAAGAAAAAATAAGATGTATTGCTGGATTAGGCTGGGTTCACACATTATAGCCGCTGTGAATTATTTTTTTTTGCAGCAGCAATTTTACTAAATGGCAGTAAATACTGCACTGGGGCCAAAAGATGCAATACCAGCTTTGCAAATCTCTCTCAGATTCTTACCTGGGGCTTCAACACAACACAAGGTTTTACAAGGTAAGGGTTCACTCAAATGAGCGTATATTCTCTCATCTGAGAGATTCGGCTGGATCATATCTATGACACTCCGGGCAAACTCTGATCCGTCTGTCAGCATGGTGTGATCTGATTCTCTTGGACGAAGGAACAGAAGCTCAGGAGAGGAGAAGATGGAGAACAAAATTTCTCCATCTTCTCCATTGTGTGCGATCACAGAAATCAAACAGCGCTCAGATATTATCTAAGTGCAGCCTGAATATTTCCATGCATCCATACATTTGGATGGCTCATTGTGCATAAAATCACAGCAAGCAGCAATTTTTTTCGCATGCCAATTCGAGATAAAAAGAAAAAGCTCATCAGCACTACCCCATAGTTTAACACTGGAGAGCACTCATCTTATGTGTATGCTTGTGTGAGTGACCCCTGTGAGGCATTGACCGGTGTCACATGTAGGGGTCGCTGTGTGTTCCCCCCGGGATGCTCATGGAGGCGTATTGAGGCCATGGGAGTGCATTGCAGTCACAGGTGTAGCTGTGATTGCAATGTGGAATAAAAAGTGAGTATTGGTCCTGGGCAATTTTCCCTTTAGGGAAAACCTGCTCTGGGCTTTTGTGTTTGAAACAGACTGCAGGATGGTAGTCGTGCAGTCCGTTTCATTCCTGGCCGGGTTTTCCATGTGGCTGAAAGCCACAGATTCCAGTTAAAATCCCTGCAGCAGAGGGTTGTGTGTGTCAGGTTCAGTGTCAGTATCAGTCAGGTGTTGGCAGGAGTACAGAGCAGGATGCTCTGCAGAGCTCCACCTGTGCGAGGCAACACAGGCCAGCGAAGCCAAATAGCCAAGGCAGCTGGAAGGCCTGGCACCCAAAGCATACACATCGGGGTAGTCGTACACGGCAACTGGTCTCGGAGGGGGACTGGTATGTTTACCGGCTGCAAACTGGAGGATATGGTTCCCCGCTGCGATCTGGAGGATATCATGTACTGTGTAATGCTGTGAGTTGAATATTAAAGAGATACACGGCGGTGTAGTCACCCACGGCAACAGGTCTCGGAGGGAGGCTGCCCTGTGCCCGGCTGTGATCCAGAGGTGGACTGTCTTGTGCCTGGCTGTGAACCGGAGGTGGACTGGCAGGTTTAGTGACTGCAATCCAAAGGATATGGTTCCTGGCTGTGATCCAGAGGATATCGTGTGCTGTGTACTTTATGTGAGTTGAACATTAAAGAGACTTTTGCTTTGAACTTTGCTGGTTCACTGCCTCATCACTGCATAGTGTGCTGCCGCTGCACGACACCCCTAAAACCAAAACATTGCCGTGACTTCAATTCCTGCCAATTGAAAAAAAATGTCTAGCAACATTCCTGGGAATTGTTAGAAACACTGTGAGTCTCAGACCATCCGCAAGATCAGGGTGGGCACTGGGTCCATGTGCAGCTCAGTGTGCAGGACAGCATTGTAGACAGGTATGGGCGCTGCCTGCATCTTAACGCGTGGTCAAGAACCATCCGAGTTATGCATGCTGCATTTTTTTCCTGGAAAAGACTCAGTCTGAGGAACAAATCGGACATGTGCACAGCCCCATAGAATAACATTGTTCCGAATGCGATCCGGTGTTTTTCGGATCGCAATCTGACCGAAAATGCAGCCATGGCACGAGCCCTTATAGGGTCTTATTGACGTTTTGTGGCTGACATAGATTTTTTCTATGGTTTTGTGAATAGGGCTGAAATCACTTATAGATTATGCGCACACAACGTTTTATTCAAGCAAGTCTGCCCTGAAATCTGCCTGAAAAACATTAACCTCTCAAAGAATGTGCATTTCTGTGTAAAAACGACTCACCGTTCAAATGTTGAGTTTCTTGGTGTCTTAACTAGTGTTGAGCGAGTATGCTCGTTACTCGGGTTTCTCTGAGCATGCTCGGGTGGTCTCCGAGTATTTCGGCGTGCTCGGAGATTTACTTTATGTCGACGTAGATGCATGATTTGCAGCTGCTAGACAGCTTGAATACATGTGTGGATTGCCTGTTTGTTAAGCAACCCCCACATGTATTCAAGCAGTCTATCAGTCGCAAATCATGCAGCTACGTTGACATAAACTAAATCTCCGAGCGCGCTGAAATACTCGGAGACCACACGAGCATGCTCAGAGAAACCCGAGTAGCATACTCGCTCATCACTAGTCTTGACTATATCACGTCTCTTAAAACTAGAGATGTGTGAACCTTTCAAGAACAAACGTACCCGAACCCCATTAGATTCAATGGGAGGCAAAACCAAAAGTATACACAACACTTTAAGGGGTGACAAAAAGCTTCCCAAACAGCTAAAATTAGGGGTAGACACCATGAAAATTGGCATCAATTGACTCACAGTAGAAATTAGCACATGGCACAGCAGCAGTCAGACATGGGCCATGCATGAGGTATCAGGTTCTGGTCCCGCATTTATAGATTGGAATTGAAGTTTTAATGAGGACCTGGTGGTTAACCCCTTTACCCCCAAGGGTGGTTTGCACGTTAATGACCGGGCCAATTTTTACAATTCTGACCACTGTCCCTTTATGAGGTTATAACTCTGGAACGCTTCAACGGATCCCAGTGAATCTGACATTGTTTTCTCGTGACATATTGTACTTCATGACAATGGTAAAAATTCTTTGATAGTACCTGCGTTTATTTGTGAAAAAAACGGAAATTTGGCGAAAATTATGAAAATTTCGCAATTTTCCAACTTTGAATTTTTATGCAATTAAATCACAGATATATGTCACACAAAATACTTAATAAGTAACATTTCCCACATGTCTACTTTACATCAGCACAATTTTGGAACCAAAATTTTTTTTTGTTAGGGAGTTATAAGGGTGAAAATTTGACCAGCAATTTCTCATTTCTACAACACCATTTTTTTTTAGGGACCACATCTCATTTGAAGTCATTTTGAGGGGTCTATATGATAGAAAATACCCAAGTGTGACACCATTCTAAAAACTACACCCCTCAAGGTGCTTAAAACCACATTCAAGAAGTTTATTAACCCTTCTGGTGCTTCACAAGAATTTTTTGAATGTTTAAATAAAAATGAACATTTAACTTTTTTTCACAAAAAATTTAATTCAGCTCCAATTTGTTTTATTTTACCAAGGGTAACAGGAGAAAATGGACCGCAATCATTGTTGTACAATTTGTCCTGAGTACGCCAATACCCCACATGTGGGGGTAAACCACTGTTTGGGCGCATGGCACAGCTCGGAAGCGAAGGAGCGCCATTTGACTTTTCAATGCAAAATTGACAGGAATTGAGATGGGACACCATGTTTCGTTTGGAGAGCCCCTGATGTGCCTAAACATTGAAACCCCCCACAAGTGACACCATTTTGGAAAGTAGACCCCCTAAGGAACTTATATAGAGGTGTGGTGAGCTCTTTCACCCACCAAGTGCTTCACAGAAGTTTATAATGTAGAACCGTAAAAATAAAAAATCATATTTTTTCACACAAATTATCTTTTCGCCCCCAATTTTTTATTTTTCCAAGGGTAAGAGAAGAAATTGGACCCCAATAGTTGTTGTACAATTTGTCCTGAGTAAGCTGATATCCCATATGTGGGGGTAAACCACTGTTTGGGCGGATGGGAGAGCTCGGAAGGGAAGGAGCGCCGTTTGACTTTTCAATGCAAAATTGACAGGAATTGAGATGGGATGCCATGTTGCGTTTGGAAAGCCACTGATGTGCCTAAACATTGAAACCCCCCACAAGTGACACCATTTTGGAAAGTAGACCCCCTAAGGAACTTATCTAGAGGTGTGGTGAGCACTTTGACCCACCCAGTGCTTCACAGAAGTTTATAATGCAGAACCGTAAAAATAAAAAAATCATATTTTTTCACAAAAATTATCTTTTCGCCCCCAATTTTTTATTTTTCCAAGGGTAAGAGAAGAAATTGGACCCCAATAGTTGTTGTACAATTTGTCCTGAGTGCGCTGATACCCCATATGTGGGGGTAAACCACTGTTTGGGCGGATGGGAGAGCTCGGAAAGGAAGGAGCGCCGTTTGACTTTTCAATGCAAAATTGACAGGAATTGAGATGAGACGCCATGTTGCGTTTGCAGAGCCCCTAATGTACCTAAATAGTAGAAACCACTCACAAGTGACACCATTTTGGAAAGTAGACCCCCTAAGGAACTTATCTAGATGTGTGGTGAGCGCTTTGACCCACCAAGGGCTTCACAGAGGTTTATAATGGAGAGCCGTAAAAATAAAACAAAAATTTTTTCCCACAAAAATTATTTTTTAGCCCCCAGTTTTGTATTTTCCCGAGGGTAACAGGAGAAATTGGACCCAAAAATGTGTTGTCCAATTTGTCCTGAGTGCGCTGATACCCCATATGTGGGGGGAAACCACTGTTTGGGCGCATGGGAGGGCTCGGAAGGGAAGGAGTGCCATTTGAATGCAGACTTAGATGGAATGGTCTGCAGGCGTCACATTGCGTTTGCAGAGCCCCTAATGTACCTAAACAGTAGAAACCCCCCACAAGTGACACCATTTTGGAAAGTAGACCCCCTAAGGAACTTATCTAGATGTGTGGTGAGCGCTTTGACCCACCAAGGGCTTCACAGAGGTTTATAATGGAGAGCCGTAAAAATAAAACAAAATTTTTTTCCCACAAAAATTATTTTTTAGCCCCCAGTTTTGTATTTTCCCGAGGGTAACAGGAGAAATTGGACCCAAAAATGTGTTGTCCAATTTGTCCTGAGTGCGCTGATACCCCATATGTGGGGGGAAACCACTGTTTGGGCGCATGGGAGGGCTCGGAAGGGAAGGAGTGCCATTTGAATGCAGACTTAGATGGAATGGTCTGCAGGCGTCACATTGCGTTTGCAGAGCCCCTAATGTACCTAAACAGTAGAAACCCCCCACAAGTGACCCCATATTGGAAACTAGACCCCCCCGGGAACTTATCTAGATGTGTTGTGAGAACTTTGAACCCCAAGTGTTTCACTACAGTTTATAACGCAGAGCCGTAAAAATAAAAAATCTTTTTTTTCCCACAAAAATTATTTTTTAGCCCCCAGTTTTGTATTTTCCCAAGGGTAACAGGAGAAATTGGACCCCAACAGTTGTTGTCCTATTTGTCCTGAGTACGCTGATACCCCATATGTTGGGGTAAACCCCTGTTTGGGCACACGGGTGAGCTCGGAAGGAAAGAAGCACTGTTTTACTTTTTCAACGCAGAATTGGCTGGAATTGAGATCGGACGCCATGTCGCTTTTGGAGAGCCCCTGATGTGCCTAAACAGTGGAAACCCCCCAATTATAACTGAAACCCTAATCCAAACACTCCCCTAACCCTAATTCCAACGGTAACCCTAACCACACCTCTAACCCTGACACACCCTTAACCCTAATCCCAACCCTATTCCCAACTGTAAATGTAATCTAAACCCTAACTGTAACTTTAGCCCCAACCCTAACTGTAGCCCTAACCCTAGCCCTAACCCTAGCCCTAACCCTAGCCCCAACCCTAACCCTAGCCCTAGCCCTAACCCTAGCCCTAACCCTAGCCCTAACCCTAGCCCTAACCCTAGCCCTAACCCTAACCCTAGCCCTAACCCTAGCCCTAACCCTAACCCTAACCCTAACCCTAGCCCTAACCCTAGCCCTAACCCTAGCCCTAACCCTAGCCCTAACCCTAACCCTAGCCCTAACCCTAGCCCTAACCCTAGCCCTAACCCTAGCCCTAACCCTAGCCCTAATGGGAAAATGGAAATAAATACATTTTTTTATTTTTCCCTAACTAAGGGGGTGATGAAGGGGGGTTTGATTTACTTTTATAGCGGGTTTTTTAGCGGATTTTTATGATTGGCAGCCGTCACACACTGAAAGACGCTTTTTATTGCAAAAAATATTTTTTGCGTTACCACATTTTGAGAGCTATAATTTTTCCATATTTTGGTCCACACAGTCATGTGAGGTCTTGTTTTTTACGCGACGAGTTGACGTTTTTATTGGTAACATTTTCGGGCACGTGACATTTTTTGATCGCTTTTTATTCCGATTTTTGTGAGACAGAATGACCAAAAACCAGCTATTCATGAATTTCTTTTGGGGGAGGCGTTTATACCGTTCCGCGTTTGGTAAAATTGATAAAGCAGTTTTATTCTTCGGGTCAGTACGATTACAGCGACATCTCATTTATATCATTTTTTTATGTTTTGGCGCTTTTATACGATAAAAACTATTTTATAGAAAAAATAATTATTTTGGCATCGCTTTATTCTCAGGACTATAACTTTTTTATTTTTTTGCTGATGATGCTGTATGGTGGCTCGTTTTTTGCGGGACAAGATGACGCTTTCAGCGGTACCATGGTTGTTTATATCTGTCTTTTTGATCACGTGTTATTCCACTTTTTGTTCGGCGGTATGATAATAAAGCGTCGTTTTTTGCCTCGTTTTTTTTTTTTTTTTCTTACGGTGTTTACTGAAGGGGTTGACTAGTGTGCCAGTTTTATAGGGCGAGTCGATACGGACGCGGCGATACTAAATATGTGTACTTTTATTGTTTTTTTTTTTTTTTATTTAGATGAAGAAATGTATTTATGGGAATATTTTTTTTTTTTTTTCATTATTTAGGAATATTTTTTTTTTATTTTTTTTACACATTTGGAAAATTTTTTTTTTACTTTTTTACTTTGTCCCAGGGGGGGACATCACAGATCAGTGATCTGACAGTTTGCACAGCACTCTGTCAGATCACTGATCTGACATGCAGCGCTGCAGCCTTCACAGTGCCTGCTCTGAGCAGGCTCTGTGAAGCCACCTCCCTCCCTGCAGGACCCGGATCCGCGGCCATCTTGGATCCGGGACCTGGAGCAGGGAGGGAGGGCGGCAAGACCCTCGCAGCAACGCGATTACATCGCGTTGCTGCGGGGGTCTCAGGGAAGCCCGCAGGGAGCCCCCCTCCCTGCGCGGTGCTTCCCTGCACCGCCGGCACATCGCGATCATCTTTGATCGCGGTGTGCCGGGGGTTAATGTGCCGGGGGCGGTCCGTGACCGCTCCTGGCACATAGTGCCGGATGTCAGCTGCGATAGGCAGCTGACACCCGGCCGCGATCGGCGCCGCTCCCCCCGTGAGCGCTGCCGATCGCATATGACGTACTATTGCGTCCTTGGGAAGTAGGGCCCACCCCCCATGGACGCAATAGTACGTCTGATGGCAGAAAGGGGTTAAGGGAGCAGTGTAAGCCTTATTTTTTTTATTCCAGCCACACTCAGATGGCACAAACATCAGTTTCAAACAGTACTATTGGTAGAAAAATGTATGAAAAGTAACACAGGTAGTTGACTGATCAATTGACTCACAGTAAAACCTTTTATAATAGCACAGAAGCAGTCAGCAATAGGCCATGCATGAAGTATCAAGGTTTGGGACAACATTTACAGCTTTCAATTGAAGTTTCAATTAAGACGTGGTGGCTAAGGGAGCGGTGTTGTAAGCCTTCTTTGCTTGGTGCTCAGATACCTCATGCAACAGCTCAATTTTTTTTTAGTTTTCCAGCCACACTCAGGTGGCACAAACATCAGATTCATAGACTACTATTGGTAGAAAAATGTAAGAATAGTAACACAGGTGGGTGACTGATCAATTGACCCACAGTAGAACATTTTATAATGGCACAGCAGCAGTCAGCAATAGGCCATGCAAGTGGTATCAGGGTCTGGCCCAACATTTCGCGCTTTGAATTTAAGTTTAACACTAGAACTACCGATAGAGTCGAAATTTTTGGAAGGATATAAATCTTTTCCTAAAAAAGCTAAACCTAATTGAAACTAACTTACTGCCCTTCGAGGCAATTCTCTCATGCCCGACGAGTAACTTCAGACCAGCCAAACACGGCCTTCTCCCATTGTTGCTAAACGCCGCAAAACATTTAATAACTATCCACTGGAAAAGCGAGATCTCCCCAACAGTAGGAGAGTGGTTTACCAAAATAGATCACATTTATAGGTTTTTTCAAAATTTACCTTTAATTACCAAAGGGTGTTGCAGCGCCCCAGAGTCCTGGTCATTGCAGTAATGTCGTTCTGCCACTAAGGGGAGTGATGCTATGTCTGATTGCACTAAAGGAGTTCGCCTGACTAGGTATCACAGTCACACATTACACTTCACACTCCGGCCACCAGGGGGAGCAAACGGCACTATGTATTAGGCCACTCCTCACACTCTGGTAAAACTGGGGGTTGAACAAGAAGTTAGGGAGAACGCAGCCTGGGAGAGCTCCAGGGAGGACCTGTCAGGGGTGGGTTCCTGGCAGGTACCTAGCAGAAAGGACAGAACGTTACGGAGCCGCGCCTGCACTACCTTGCGGTGGCATCCTAAGTAAGGACACGAAGCGAAGGATATTGTGGAGAAGTGAGAAACAAAATCGCAGCACAAGGAGATAAACCAGTAGGAGTCGTGCCCCGAGATCGGCAACATCCTACTGAGGCGCGTAGCCGGTGGCCGAAACGCCGAGGAAGTAACAGACTTCAAGCATTACTTCAAAGCGGCAGGACAGTTGATTATAGGTTGGCTGTCTACCTTACATCACCTAAGCAGACATAGGGGGCAAACGTGGAGAGGGGCGTCTCTAGGGTCCCAGAATAACTCCGAGCCTACCCGTCATACGGGTGCGTCCTAGCCAGATAAACTTGGGGGACGGAGAAGAGAAAGAACGAATACGAAAGTTGTGAGGACTATCCCGAATGCTCAGCAGGGAAGGACTACAACACACAGGCGCTAGTTGGTAGGCACTGATTTATACCTGCAAAGGGAACTCTGGATGTGCCTTCGGACCGGCCGGACTCAGCCAGCCATGTTAACAGTGCTCTGGATTGCGGATCCCGAAGTCTTCAGTAAAAAGGTAAAGAGACTGCAACCCTGCGTCCTCGTTATTAACTGCGCCTCACATCATCGCCACCTACACTACTGGGAAGCCCTGGGGATATACTTCACCTGTGTGAAGGTATACCATCTAGCTGCCATTACATCACCCCAGTGGACCCCTAAGCAGCGTCGGTCACCCTGACCGAATACCACAGGTGGCGTCACGAACCCTTGACAAACTTTCATCACCCTTTTATTGGACGCCCCTTAGCACGGTCACGGACCGGGTCCAGCCACCGTGACAACCCCAGCACCGAGACAGAGAGGACCGGTACAGAGTAACCCTGCGGCCCTGCGTCTGGGGGCGCTCCAGAGTCATTTTGACGCCGTACTTTATCTTGCTAGTCTTTGTCGGTAAATGTTATTATTTCTTTTTTTTTTTTCATTTTCTTGTATGTTTACAATAAATGTTGGCTTAGACTTAGAATAACTAGCATTTTAGCAAATATATTTGACATATACAGGACACCCGTCAGTGGACCAGTGAACTCTCGAGTGGACTACATAATTTCTGTATAATACGGCCTGCAGTTGTTAACTGCCAATATGGCTAGAAGTGCTCTAAAGCCTGATGATATTCTTGATATTTTGCATTCTATACATTCTATATACATTCTATAAATTAAACTTACAACAATACCAGGAGCAAGAAACTCTAAAAATAAACAAAAACAAGCCAGGAGTCAAAATGACTCCATTCGGTAGTTCTAGAGGGGTGACCAGTCCAGAAGTCCAAGTCTTAAATTAAGGCTAGGTGGGAGAGGGACGAGTGTAGGCCGGCTGTGCTGGGAGCCCTGATACCTCATGCAACAGCTCATTTTTTTCCCCAGCCAAACTCAGGTGGCACAAATATCAGCTTTAAGGCACTAATGTTAGAAAAATGTAAGGATAGTAATACTAGTAGTTAACTAAAAGTTATTGCTGGCCTGATGTTCTGTGAATCATACTGCAGAATATATACAGTAGAAATTTGATAATGGCACAGCAGAAGTTAGCCATGTGCCATATATGAGGTATCAGGGTCTGGGCCAGCATTTAGGGCTCTGAATTGAAATTTCAATTAATGTGATGGCTATTGGAGCGGTGTAAGCCATGGGAGCCATGATACCTCATGCAACACCTTTTTTTTTCTATCCACACTGAGATGGCACAAACATCAGTTTCATACAGTACTATTGGCACAAAAAACAAAAGGAAAATAACACAGGTAGTAGACTGAAAGTAAGTGCAGGCCTGCCTGTCTGGGAGCCCTACTTACACAGGCAATCCATTAGATGGAGATCTAACTTGTAATCTCCACATTTCAAAAAATTATTATCACACACCACTAAAGTGGCATCAATTTCAACAGAGTATAAACAGTATAATAGGCCTCTGACGCACCTTCCACTACAGGCAATCCACCACATGGAGAACCAACTTGAAGTCTCCACTCCACATTTCACGAAATAATTGTCACACACCGCTAAAGTGGCATTGGTTTCCACAGAGTAGAAATAGTATAATAGGATTCTGACACACCTTCCTCCACAAGCAACCCACCAGACTGAGACCCAGCTTGGAGCCTCCACATTTCAAAAAATTGTTTGTAACATCAGCAGCAGTAGCAACAGCATGCACAGAAGCCACCACAAAGATGGCACAGACTACAATAACGCGAGATCAATCCATGACCCCAGGGCCATACTGGGACTAAAATTCAACCCTGGCATTTGAAGGTACACAGGCCCACTTGTCACATGGTGAATATATAATACTAGATGGTGGCCCGATGCAAATGTATCGGGTATTCTAGAGTATGCATGTCCACGTAGTGTATTGCCCAGCCACGTAGTATATTGCTCATTTACGTGGTATATTGCCCAGCCACGTAGTATATTGCCCAGCGACGTAGTATATTGCCCAGGCACGTAGTATATTGCCCAGCTGCGTAGTATACAGCACAGCGACGTAGGATATTGCGCAGCCACGTAGTATATTGCACAGAGGCACGTAGTATATTGCCCAGCTTTGTAGTATATTGCACAGCTTTGTAGTATACAGCACAGAGCCACGTAGGATATTGGCCAGTGACGTACTATGTTACCGAGCCACGTATGTCACAGGTTAAAAAAATAAAAAATAAACATACTCCCCTAACGATCCGAGGGCCCGTTGTAGTCTAACATACTCACCAGTCTTGTCACTGCTCCTCTGCGTCCCGTCTGTCCTCTTCCGGGGATCCTGTGCAGATGGGCGCGCTGCTTCCCGGGGCTTCAGGAAAATGGCCGCGGGATGCTGCGCGTGCGCAGATGGAGATCGCGGCGGCCATTTTCCTGAAGCCGAGTCCCAGGGCCGGTGTGAGCAGGACCTATGATGACGTCGTGGTCACATGACCGTGACGTCACGGCAGGTCGTTGCCGCACACCAGCCCTGGGATGGGACCTCACCGCAAGCTGCCGCTTGCAATGGAGCGGTCCGGGGAGCGTGGCGAGGAGCGAGAAAGGCGGCGGAGGGCAAATATAGCAGGTTTTTTGTTTTTTTTAATTATTTTTAACATGCATATTTTTACTATTGATGCTGCATAGGCAGCATCAATAGTAAATAGTTGGGGGACACACAGGGTTAATAGCAGCGGTAACGGAGTCCGTGACACCGCGGGCCGTTACCGCTGCCATTAACCCTGTGTGAGCGGGATTACGGAGTGGGCGCCGGGCAGTGACTGCAGGGGAGTAGGGGAGGGACTAATCGGACTGTGGCCATCGCTGATTGGGTGCGGCAGCCATGACAGGCAGCTGCCGAGACCAATCAGCGAACGAATAACCGTGACAGAAGGACAGAAAGACAGACGGAAGTACCCCTTAAACAATTATGTATATAGATATTTGTGTACCTGTAGGTCACAAGAAGTGAGGTGCATGTAACATGACTATATAACATAGAGCTGTGCCCAGTATTACAGCTCTGTCCTTTTTACTGCTCGTAGGTGCAGGATCGGGCAAAGCTGCTATTTTACACACACAGAGCTGGGTCTCATAAATAATGAAGATGTTGCGCTCTGCATAGTACTGCTGCGGCATCAATCATATATGTAGCTGATGGACAGTGATACCCACTGAGCTAATATTTATTTATTTTACTCACTGATATAGCGCCATTAATTCCACAGCACTTGACAGATGTTATCTTTACTGTTCCCATCGGGGCTCACAATCTACATTCCCTATGAGTCATTGGAGTGTGGGAGAAAACCAGAGTACCCGGAAGAAACCCACGCAAACACGGGGAGAACATACAAACTCCTTGCAGATGTTGTCCTTAGTAGGATTTGAACTCAGGACCCTAGCACTGCAAAGCAACAGTACTAACCACTAAGCCACCAAAAATCTCTACAAAGGCCAAGATCTGTGTTACCGATATATCGTGACCATATACTGGTAGATATCAGCTCTGCAGAACATATAAGAGATCACAGTACAGTTATATACACTGCTCAAAATAATAAAGGGAACACTTAAACAACAGAATATAACTCCAATTAAATCAAACTTCTGTGAAATCAAACTGTCCACTAAGGAAGCTACACTGTTTGACAATCAATTTCACATGCTGTTGTGCAAATGGAATAGAAAACAGATGGAAATTATTGCCAATTATCAAGACACCCTCCAAAAAGGAGTGGTTCTGCAGGTGGGGACCACAGACCACATCTCAGCATCAATGCTTTCTGGCTGATGTTTTGGACACTTTTGAATGTTGGTTGTGCTTTCACACTCATGGTAACATGAGACAAACTCTACAACCAACACAAGTGGCTCAGGTAGTGCAGCTCATCCAGGATGGCACATCAGTGCAAGCCGTGGCAAGAAGGTTTGCTGTGTCTGTCAGCGTAGTGTCCAGAGGCTTGAGGCGCTACCAGGAGACAGGCCAGGACACCAGGAGACATGGAGGGGCCGTTGGAGGGCAACAACCCAGCTGCAGGACCGCTACCTCAGCCTTTGTGCAAGGAGGAACAGGAGGAGCACTGCCAGAGCCCTGCAAAATGACCTCCAGCAGGCCACAAATGTGCATGTGTCTGCACATATGGTTAGAAACCGACTCCATGAGGATGGTCTGAGTCCCCAACGTCCACAGATGGGGATTGTGCTCACAGCCCAACACTGTGCAGGACAATTGGCATTTGCCACAGAACACCAGGATTGGCAAATTCGCCACTAGCGCCCTGTGCTCTTCACAGATGAAAGCAGGTTCACACTGATCACATGTGACAGACATGACAGAGTCTGAAGATACTGTGGAGAGCGATCTGCTGCCTGCAACATCCTTCAGCCTGACTGGTTTGGCAGTGGGTCAGTAATGGTGTGGGGTGGCATTTCTTTGGAGGGCTCACCAGAGGTAGCCTGACTGCCATTAGGTACCAAGATGAGATCCTCAGACCCCTTGTAAGACCATATGCTGGAACGGTTGGCCCTGGGTTCCTCCTAATGCAGGACAATGCCAGACCTCATGTGAATGGCGAATGGAGAGCGGGACGGTGGGTAGAGAGCGGGATGGCGAGTGCAGAGAGGGACGGCGAGTGGAGAGCGGGACAGCAAGTGGAGCAGGGCTGTGGATGGAGACCGCCGGATGGCCATTGGAGAGCGAGACTGCGGAGGGAGACAGCGGGATGGCCAGTAGAGAGCGGAGCTGCTGAAGGGGAAAGCGGGGCTGTGGAGGGAGAATGCGGGACGGTGATTGTAGAGTGGGGCTGCAGAAGGAGAGAGCGTGACGAGCGTGACAGTGGATGGACAGCTGGGCTGCAGAGCTGCTCAGGGAGAAAGTGGGACGGTGGGTGGAGAGCTGGGCTTTGGAGGGACAAAGCGGGATGGCGAGTGGAGAGCGGGGCTGCAGAAGGAGAGAGCGGGACGGCAGTTACTTACTATGCACGGGCAACGCCAGGCTCTTCAGCTAGTGTTATATATTACGCTATGTATATAGACATCAGGTCTGATATCATCACAGATTATCCTGTATATAAGATCAGATGTCTGTGCACACAGTATAGGATATGTCAGTGACATATTCTCCTATACACTGTGTATGCTAAGATATGATGTTCGTCCTTCGTTTTCGAAGATGACCATGACTTCAAGGTTAGAAGAGAATTAGTAGTTATGGGTCCGGAGGTGGCTGATGAGTCCAATCCGGGCCCTGAAGGTTCGCCCACATACTTGACATAAGGAAGCAGATGTGGTCAGTACACCAGATTCTACTTGTGCCTTGCGTACAGCGCGCTTTCTTTTTGCGTCAAAGATTTTCCTATCTTCAGCTGCGCATGCTCCTGAGGTGATCCTGCCCCGCCAACCTGGACGATCCAGGGCAAGCTCTTCCCATTCATTGGTGTTGACTTCCAGGTTTTTGAGAGACACCTTAAGGCAGTCTTTATAGCGCTTCTTCTGCCCCCCAACTGCTCGCTTTCCTTGGCACAGTTCTCCGTACAGCAGTTGTTTCGGTAGTCGGCTGTCAGGCATTCTGACCACATGTGCAGCCCACCTGGCTTGGACTTTCAGCAGGAGAGTGTAAATGCTGCAGAGCCCAGTTTGTTCCAGAATTGCCGTGTCTGGGACATTGTCTTGCCACCTGATGTGGAGGAGTCTGCGGAGGCAACTCATGTGGAAATGATTAAGCTGTTTAGCATGCCGGCTGTACACTGTCCAGGTCTCACTAGCATAGAGAAGTGTGGTGAGGACCAAAACGCAGTAGACCTTCAGCTTGGTGGTAAGGCTGAGTCCCCTTCGTTCCCAGACGTTCTTACGCAGTCTCCCAAAGGCGGCACTGGCTTTGGCGATTCTGTTATTAACCTCAGCCTCTATGGTTACTTCACGGGAAAGTGTGCTGCCTAAGTAGGTGAAGTTATCGACTGCTTTGAGGTTTTGCTCCTTCACCGTGATACGTGGCTCCTTGTACAGTTTTCCTGGAACCGGTTGATACATGACTTCGGTTTTTCTAATGTTAATCTCGAGACCAAAACTGTTGCAAGCTTGCGAAAAACAGTCCATTTCATGCTGCATCTGCTGTTCCATGCTAGCGTTAAGTGCACAGTCATCAGCAAATAATAATTCACGGATAACAGTCTCATGCACTTTTGTAACCGCCTTCTGGCATTTTGGGTTGAATAGCATGCCATCAGTCCTGTACCTAACCTGGATTCCATCTTCACACTTGTTAAAGGCATCACTTAACATTGCAGAGAACAGCATACTGAACAGGGTTGGAGCAAGCACACAGCCTTGTTTTACGCCGTTTGTTACTGGGAAAGCCTCAGATACGTCTCCATCGTTCAGAACCTTCACCATCATGCCATCATGGAACTGCCGGATGACTGAGATGAACTTGCTCGGGCAGCCGAATTTTGCCATGATCTTCCACAGGCAGTCTCTACTGACTGTTTCAAAAGGCTTGGTCAAATCAACAAAAGTTACATAAAGGTCACAGTGTTGCTCCTGGCACTTTTCCTGAAGTTGACGTGCTGAAAAGACCATATCTACTGTTCCACGTTTAGCACGGAAACCACACTGGCTTTCGGGTAAGAGTCCTTGCTCAAGGTGATGTAAAAGGCGATTCAGCAAGAGACGAGACAATGTCTTCTTGCCTGCAGTGGACAGAAGGGAGATGCCTCGATGGTTGTCACAAGATTGGCGATTTCCTTTCCTCTTGTATATGTGAATTATGCTGGCATCTTTCATCTGTTGTGGAACCTGTTCCTTTGTCCACATATATTGGAATAGTTTGGTCACCGTTTGCATCAGAACAGGGCCGCCAGCTTTATATACCTCAGCAGGTATAGCATCATTTCCGGGTGCTTTTCCACAAGAAAGTTGTTTTACTGCTCTCCTAACTTCATCTCCACTTGGAAGAACATCAAGCTCCTTGTTGATTTCTGCCTGGGGCAGGCGAGCAATAGCCTCATCATTGATATTGGCAGGGCAATTAAGAATATTATTAAAGTGCTCAGCCCACCGTTCCAGAATTTGTTTCCTTTCTGTCAGCAGATTAGTTCCATCTGCGTTAAGCAGAGATGAAGAGCTTGATCATTGGGGTCCATATACAGCTTTGAGCGCATCGTAGAAGCGTTTCTGGTCATGGGTATCTGCATAGCCCTAAATTTCGTCGGCCTTCTTGCTAAACCAGATATCCTGCATCTCGCGTAGCTTGATTTGTACCTTTCTTTTTATGTTGGTAAAGGCACCTTTCTTAGCTAACGACGTGGGGTCATTTTGATACACCTTATACCGCTGATGTTTCTCTTCTACGAGTGTCTTTATTTCCTCGTCGTTTTCATCGAACCAGTCTTGATTATTTCTGGCTGCTAATCCGAGATGCTCCAGAGCAGTATTATAAACAGCATCTCTCAGGATTGTCCACTGTTCCTCAACGCCAATCTCCTCTGACTGTAGTATATTTAACAGTCTGCCATCAAGGTCATTGGCAAATTCCCTTGCAATTCTTTTATTTTGCAGCTTATAGACATTCAACCTCTTTGTCGTTTTCTGCCCTTGGGGTCCCTTCGCAGGCAGGATGTGGAGCCTGCACTTGGACACAATGAGGCGATGGTCAGTCCAGCAGTCTGCACCGTACATGGCCCTCGTCACTCTAAAGTCCATCTCATCCCTTTTCCTGGCAATGATATAATCAATGAGATGCCAATGCCTCGAGTGTGGGTGCATCCATGGTGTCTTCTTTCGTGTGGGTAAGCGGAATAGGGTGTTGGTGATGACAAGGTCATGTGTGGCACACATCTTGAGGAGCAGCAGGCCATTACTGTCACACTTGCCAGTGCCGTGTCTCCCAATGACCCCTTCCCAGTTTTGATGGTCTGTTCCCACTCTGGCATTAAAGTCTCCAAGTATAATGAGCTTGTCTGCCTGTGGGATTACTGAAATAAGTGTGTCAAGTTCATCGTAGAACTTATCTTTAATGTCATCTGGATTAGTCATCGTGGGGGCATAGGCACTGATCAGAGTCGCGTGTTTCTTGTTTGTAAGTGGGAGCTGAAATGTCATCAGACGGTCGTTGATGCCCTCCGGAAGCCTGGTAAGTTTACGAGCAAGATGAGTTTTGATAGCTAAGATATAAGCACAGACTGATCGCTCCTCGACCGGGCTACAGACATACATGATATAATATATGGTGGCACTATACAGTATATATATGCATTGTATGATGTCCTGCAGCCAGGCTCAGGAGTGATCAGCCTATAATCCTGTATACAGCTGTCTGCTGTTATTGCTGCAGCTTTTCTTATACACAGATCAGGCCACGCTGGAGCTGATGACCCCACTGACAGCGCGACCAGATCTGTGTCAAGCTTCAAGCTGCGCAATAAATCTCACCCTGCCTCAGCTCGACTGCAGATACCACAAGGCAAGATCCGACCCTGCCAGCGACCTCCAGCCCCGGCCCCCTGCTCTGCTGGCTGACCTCATCACAGGAGCTCCTCTCATCCAGGCGGCTCACAGGTGACGTCCACCCTTCCATCATGTGTGTCTGCAATCCTGGGATGGCTGGCCTGCACTTGTACAACTATATGGTACAGTACAGTGCCGGGAGGCCTACAACTTCTGCACAGGGACCTGCACAGCGCCCCCTGCTTGTGTACATGATCACGCAGCAGAAATGAAATCAGCAGGGCAAAGGGAGGGGGCAGCACAGAACAGCACAGAGCCGCCCAAACCCCTCCCCCCCCCCCATCCTGCTGGTTTCATCAGTGCAGCGTGATTCTGTGCGCACGGCAAGCTAATGCTGCCTAACGTGCACACTGAAAAGGGAGGTGACTGAGCAGCCCATTAGAAGGACCGGCCTTTCTGGCATTTGCCAGAAGTGCCCGATGGCCAGGCCGGCCCTGCATGACCCTAAAAATGACACCATCGCCTAGTTTGCCCAATCTGCAATGGGGTGCAAAAGTCTTTGGAGATCCATGGCTTGTTCATTTTGATGAAAGTTTTGGCGGTCTGTACTTTCAGGGAACAGCTGGATGCGTTTATCCATCAGGACACCACCAGCAGCGCTGAAGACACGATCTGGGAGAACGCTAGCTGCCGGGCATGACAAAACATCCAATGGTGTGACAGGCGAGCTCAGGCCACTCTTCCATTTTTGAAGACCAAAATGCAAAAGGGTCCAAAATCCCCCTGATGGCATTGGTATTGAGCTCTAGATACTCCTGCACCATCCTCTCCAGTCATTCACAATATGTCAGACTTGTACTTTGTTCTGCTGGTTCATGGGCTGGTCAAAAAATGTGTAAAACGACTCACTGAAATTGCTTATCCCACTTACACTGCTGCTGTTGTTATTTTTGTGATGGCAACTTGACGTTTCCGGGGTTGGACATCTAGAACTGGGGTGCACACTGTGTGCCTCACTGCTGTCTTGGGGAAAACCACTCTTAAGATCGTCTACAAGCGTGCTTCGATACTCCAGCATTTGCGCATCCCTTTCCGGGGGGAAGATTATGTGATATGTCTTTAGCCCAAAACATTGATATATAGAGACCTGATTAATTATAATAATTACAATCTTTTGTACATTATCTTCCAGCTTGGAACAAAAAAAAAAATCACATTTTTTTTAACGGATCGTGGAAAAAAGTATACTTTTGCTAAGTGTCCAGGAATGTACGGATGACAGTTGGTAACGCTAATGTGGATAGGTTAAATTACTGGAATTTGTTGTGGATTCTCCTGCAAATATGAGTCGCCCGCCAGGGCAGTGGGGTACTCGGTACCAGGTCCGGTCGCAATTAAAGGGGATGTCATGGTGACTGCGACCAGGTCTGTGGCTCTGGGTGCCCAAATAAAGGGGAAAGGTCTTTTAAGGGGATTTGAAATAAAGTTTGTGTTCATGACGCCACCTGTGGTGTTCAGTCAGTGTGGACTGATGCTGCTTAAAGGGGTCCTCTGGGGTGATGTTATGGCAGTTACATGGTATAACTTCCCACAAGTGAAGTAGGTCCCCAGGGCTCCAGTGTATAGATGAGGATGGTGAGTGGCGCAGTAAAGAACGGAGGACACAGGTTTGCAGTCTCTTTACCTGAAGGCTTCAGGCAGCCGCAGTCCAGAGCACCAGATAACAGGTACAGGCAGGATCCGTCCGACTTGGAACTAGTGCGGTGATGTAGTCCCTTGCTGCCTATGGCTTCTGACAAGCTCCTCACAATTCTCTCTGTCCTCCATGAAGGTTAGGATACAAACCCGTATGACAGGTGGCTCGAGCCTTTTTATAGGGTCTCTATCACGACCCGGTCTCTATGTGCCACTGTGCCTCCTGGGTATTAGGGCAGACAGGTGATGTGTAATCCAGCTGTCCTGCCGGTTTTTGCTGTGCCTCCTAGAGTCCGACACAACTTTGGTCTTCTGGCTACCGGAATCTGCGTTCGGCCAGGGAGGTAGCCCAAATTCTTCTATGCTCCACTGGTGTCTCTCTCCTGTGCTTCGTTCTCCTGCACTCTCACTAAACACTGTTCTTCTTTCCGTATCTATCTAGGAGCTGCAGCACCTCTGTCTACACAGCCCCTTCAGTCCTTCTGACACTCACTGTCTGACTGCTCTCTTCTCTGTCCTCCTGACAGACTACTCACTGACTTCTCCTCCAGCCAGAATATATCTGTAGGGAAGTCCCCTTAAAACCGGGTTCAGAGCTCCCCCTTCTGTCCTGGGGTGTGAACATGTTGTGTGCTTTGTGTTTATCTGGTGAAAGAGATCTTCCTTCGCTTCCAAGCCTGACATCACTCTCCCCGTGAGGAAAGCAATGCCACTGTGACACCCAGGACCCTGGGGTGTCACAAATACACTAAAGTCACGATTCATCAAGACTGTCAATTTTCTTGACGATCATGATGTATTAGGGGCTTAATGTATTAAGGGGCTATGGTGGAGTTAGAAGCTCCTGATCAATTCTGCGCCATGACATAAATCTTACTCCAGTTAGAGAGTGGAGTAAGATTTCTGAAGGAACGCCACAGCTCATCATGAATTAGACAAACTGTGGTATCGCGCATCCACCCCAGCTTCGCCCAAGAACTGGCATAAAAACGCCCAAAGTTTTCAAAGCAATTTATGCCATAACTGTGGAGAACATGCTTTCCAGAATCAGGGCCAATGTGTATCATCAGAAAAGCAGTCGGACCCTCACTGACCCTGAGAATGGTGGCCTCACTCCTCAGTTGGTACAGAGCGGTTGCTGCGCTTGCATTCATTGTGGATGGGACTTCCGGAGACTTCTGAGCCCCTTTCTCAGGATCGGTGGCAGTCAGAATGATCAGACCCATGCTGATCACAAAGTTGTCTCCTAGCCTGTATGGGAATAACCCTATAAATAAGTGCAGCCGACAAAAAGATTTCTCAATACACTTTTTTTTAATTTTCCTACAAGTGTATGCCGTGGACTTGTTGACAGTTTATTTTGTTGTGATAGTTTAGTATTCTAGAAACAAGCAAAATCTTTATATCTTCTTGTTTAATGACCGCATATATCATAATCTTTCTACATGCCTATTACTGCTATTTCCATGGTGCCCAGCTATTGATCTCACCATTCTTACTACTGTCCATTGCCAACATCAAAGATGGCCGCATTGGGATGGCCCGTACTATCGGTCACGTGGTGAGCCTGACGTCATCTCTGCGCCGAGCAGGAAGTGAGTGCGGGCAGCACATTGTGCAGGAGGCTGAGAGCGGGGATAGTGCGGAGGGGATAGTGCGGAGGGGATAGTGCGGAGAGGATAGTGCGGAAGAGATAGTGCGGAGGAGGTAGTGCGGAAGAGATAGTGCGGAGGAGGTAGTGCGGAAGAGATAGTGCGGAGGAGGTAGTGCGGAAGAGATAGTGCGGAGGAGGTAGTGCGGAAGAGATAGTGCGGAGGAGGTAGTGCGGAAGAGATAGTGCGGAGGAGGTAGTGCGGAAGAGATAGTGCGGAGGAGGTAGTGCGGAAGAGATAGTGCGGAGGAGGTAGTGCGGAAGAGATAGTGCGGAGGAGGTAGTGCGGAGCCATGTCGGAGACCCAGGTGCAGCCATGTTCCACGGCGACAGAGTCGGGCAGGACCGTGTCCCTCCCCCAGAAGCGCTATTACCGGCAGAGAGCCCACTCCAACCCCATGGCTGATCACACCTTCCAGTAGTAAGTGCTCTGTGGAGGCCATAGAAGTAGTGAGCACCCTACACAGAGGGGTCCTGACCTGCCACCTATGGGGGCCGTGTGGTGGGTGACATGAGCCCCACCTCAGACCCTCCCGTGTTTTGGGCTTTGTTATTCTGTGTATGGGACTAATGCTCTGTCCCCGATGCTCCAGCTCAGCACCGTTACCGCTCAGACCGAACTTACACAGTTTGTTTCCTTTTTAAGTCATGAAAAAACCTCGGAAGTTTGTTAAAAAGACGAAAAATAAGTCTCCGTTTTCTGAGCCCCGGAATGTTATGGTTTTTTTTATTTCCGAAGAGAGCTGCCCATTATATTAATACCATTCTGGGATACCTACAACTGTTTGATTTCTTTATATTGAATTTTTTTTAGTGCGGTGACCGAAAAGTCAGAACTCTGGCATCTTGCCTTTTTTTCCACTTTGCAGCATTTACCGTACAAGTTAATGTTGTATTTGTATAGATATACTGCCGCAGAAATATCACATTTCTGTATTTTTAGTGATCGCTTGGGTGTTCATACAATGTGACACAGTGTATAGTGGAAATCACGGTCTCCTATAAAGCTCGGCCCGTGACCTTCACGAGAAACGCAGGGCGGCCGTAGCAGGAGGACACCACCCCTGTCTATAATGATGCTCACAGTTTTTTTTTTTTCCCCCTTTATCTTACAGTCCTGTTAGACCTGAAGAAATGGATTGGTCGCAATATTATCCCGAGTATTTCAAGCCTCCATCCTTAGACAGTTCTCATGATGATGTTAAGGACTTGGCGGAGGTGAAGGAGCAACAATATGCTGTTGAATTTGCCGATATTGGCTGTGGGTATGGTGGATTACTAGGTACGGTTATAATTTAGTTACCTTTACCATTTTGTGAAATCCTTAGTAATGTAAAGAGAATCCGTCACCAGGTTTTTGCTATCCTAGCTGAGAGCAGCATGATGGAGAGGCAGAGACCCTGATTCCAGCGATGTGTCCCTTACTGTGCTTCTTTTTATAATTTTGATAAAATCCCTGTTTTCTCTATTGCAGATCTAGCCGTTCTCTGAATGCTGAGCTCTGTACATCCCCCCCCACACCACCGATTGGCTGCTTTCTGTGTATACTGGGCATAGGTATTAAGCTGCCAATCAGTGGTGGTGGCGGGGGTCATACAGAGCTCATGAATATGGAGGACTACATGGCAGCAGGCTTACTAGTCCTCTAATGACAAACTCCTGCTGATAAAGTAGTGATTGAACAAAACTACAACAAGCAGCCCAGTAAGTGATGCATCGCTGAAATCAGGGTCTCTGGCTCTACATTATGCTGCGCTCAGATTAGATGGCCAAAACCTGGTGACAGATTTCCAAATGTTTGTGATTTATCTGAAGGCTGTGTGAGTGAAGCCAGCGCTGATTCGCCGCAGGGATCACGTGATGTAACATTACATCAGTATTTGTAAGGCAAAACCAGGAGTGGGTGATAAATGCAGAAGTGGTGCATATGTTTCTATAATACTTTTCCTCTAATTGTTCCTCTCCTGTTTTGGCTTACAAATACTGAGGTAAAATACTGACCAAATACTGAACGTGTGCACGTGGCCTGAGTGTTAGTATTTTACTGGGGGCAAACATATGGGATGAGAAGAATCTGTACGCGTAGTGGACAACCCCTTTAATGAAGTAGATTAGGTCAGCAGAACTGACTGATATTTCCATGACTTATCTCCTGACGCCATTAGCACAGTGCAGTTGGATAAGGAGCGTTGTCATTGGGGAAAGCAATTGGCATAGTGGACTGATGCCATCATTTTCTACAGGCGACTCTTGTGATGGGAGAATGGCTGCTACTAGTGATGAGCGAGTATATTCGTTGCTCGGGTTTTCCAGAGCACGCTCGGGTGACCTCCGAGTATTTGTAACTGCTCAGAGATTTAGTTTTCATCATGGCAGCTGAATGATTTACAGCTGATAGCCAGCTTGATTACATGTGGGGATTCCCTAGCAACCGGGCAACCCCCACATGTACTCAGCCTGGCTAACAGATGTAAATCATTCCGCTGCCGTGATGAAAACTAAATCTCCGAACACTAACAAATACTCGAGCAATGGGTGCACTCGTTCATCACTAGCTGCTACCTATAGAGACAAATGTAAGTATTCCATGCACTCCAGTAAGGCTCTATGATGTGCTGCCAGATGCAGGCATTAACCCATGAGTGGGGATAAACAAGTGCACGAGTTTGCAGGCAACTGTCATGCCTGTGTCAGAGGCTGCACACCGTCGCGCTGCATCTTATGCAGAAGGTCTCAGCCGCTTGCTTTGCAGACTTCTTTCTTGTCCTTCTGACTCTAGGACCCAGGGGCAGCCCTGCACCGCCTCTATTTGACACACCTGGACCTGGGTGTTTATAACTCCGAGCTTGCTGCTGGGAGTTGCCGGTGATATTTCAACTTCCATTTCCCTATTGAGGCTTGGAGCTATAGCAGTCGGCTATCTTCCTCTGTGGTGTTTGGAGGACGTCTGTATTACATCTGAGTCTTCTCAAGTGTTCACCTTTGTTTGTGTATCCCATCTGTCTTTAGTGGTAGTGGGGATTGACTAGTGTTATCCTGTCCTTACCTATGCAGGTCTTATCACCAGGGTAAGGCAGGGGTTAGGTATCCTGCTCGGCGATAGGTACGGAACCTATATAGGGATGCTTAGGGCAGATATGGTGACGTTGGATCTGCCTAGGAGTCTCCACTCTTCCCTTCCCTAGTGTTGGGTTCCCTTTGTGTTGAACTTAGTCTGTCCTAGACTGTGCGTGACAGTAACAGCACATTGTCCTCATTTCCTCCTCTCGGGTGACTTATTACTGTCACAAGCAGCAGCCACTCCATCTGCCACTACCTTACATAGCTAGAGGTATGCAGAGACCTTTCCTAACTTTTCATTTCAGAAATCTATTGGTGATTTTATGGGTCATATGATGGGCTTTGTGAATTTAAATGGAATCTGGCAGCAGATTTTTGCTTCCACATCTGAGACCAACATAATGTAGGCAGAGAGAAGCTGAATCCCACCAGGTATCACTTAGATTACTGGGTGCAGTCCTTCTGACTCAGTTTGTATATTTAGAATGAAGCGGAGCTGAGAAAGCTAACCCTGCCCACAGCAGTGCTGCCCCCTCACACCAGGCTCTATGTACAATGTCCATAGACAGTGGGCTGCTTATCACGGGGCGTTGCAGGAATTATGTAGTCCAGCAATGTTAATCTCTTAGTGATAAATCCTTCACAGTTAGTAAACTACAGCATTTTGACAAGTGACATCCCTGAATTGTGTTTCGGCCTCTATCTCCTGCTGCCTTCAGATTACATAGCAAAAACCTACTGACAGTCACTTTAAAGATAATGCCATCATAAAGTGCCAGCCTTCCCACACACCAGTTTGTGACATTTCTTGTAGATCTGCCCCAGTCAACTCTTAAAGGGATTTTCCCACAAACAAAAGTTCATTTTATTCAGTAGATGTCGATATGAAAATATGGTGCACTATAGAATCATAGAATATTAAATTTGGAAGGGACCTCCAGGGTCATCGTTTCCAACCCCCTGCTCAATGCAGGATTCACTAAACCATCTCAGACAGATGTCTGTCCGGCCTCTGAAGACTTCCATTGAAGGAGAACTCGCCACCTCTCGTGGCAGTCTGTTCCACTCATTGATCACCCTCATTCTGAAAAAGTTTTTTCTAATATCTAATGTGTATCTTCTCCCGTTCAGTTTCATTCCGCTGCTTCCCGTGAAATGAGAATAAGGATGATCCCTCTACAGTGTACAGCCCTTCAAATATTTGTAGACTATTAAGACTCCTCTGTTTTCTTCTGCAATATAAACATTCCCAGAACTTCTGACCGTTCCTCAAAGGACATTCTTTGCAGTAGGAAGTGATTAATAAAAAAATGTCCCTGTGCTGAGCTAATCTTATAAACGTGCCCCTGCTGTGTACTGTGTAATGGCCGTGTCTGACCGTGCAGGAACCTGGTCTGATCATACCACAGCTCCTGGGCAGAGGAGGAAGCAGAAGAGGATACAGACAGGACAGTACAGGATCACAGCTGCTGCTTTCTGTGAGATAAAGTCTTTCCCTTCATGTTTTTATGTTTTGTCTCAGACAGAATCAGTTGACATCCCGTGCTGTAATATCTGTATACTCTTTTGTATAAGATGTATAATCAGATCATGATTTTTTTTTTTAAATCTTATCCAATAGTGGAAATTATTACTATTTCAAGATCTAGTGAATAAAATGAACTTTTGTTTGTGGGAAAACCCCCTCTAAGTATCTTTGATATAAAATGGAAGCGTTCAGTCCCCAGATCTTAACTTGCCACCCAGACAAATTCTCATTTTTGTGCTTTTGCTTTTCTCTCCCCTTCGAAGAACCACCACAGGATGGTGTCTGGTCCGATGTGTGGATCCAGATCGCATTCAGTTTTGCCCCAGTGCCTTCAAAACGCCACTCGATGGAAGTGGATGATGTCTCCAACATCATCCATAAAGTGCTTGTTGTCTCGCGCCTGCGCTGGTGTGCCTCATTCTGCCCTAGTGAACAGTCCGGAAGCTGGTGACCTACAAGTAAAGCCTGCTGATTACATGACTTTGCGCTGCTGCTCTGACTCATCTGCGCAGGTGTGAGACTTCATGCACTATGTGGATGACGTAGCAGACATCATCCACTTCCATCCAGATAGGAGAAGTGTTTGAAGAGACCCCGATAGTGATCTGGATTCGCCCATCAGATCGGACCACACAGTTTGCATGCACTGCTGGACATGAATAAAGCACTTTTTTGGAAGTACGCACCTCGGAGGAATTAAAGGAGTTGTAGGAACCCAACTTACATGACTTTAAGGCTGCCGTCACACTAGCAGTATTTGGTCAGTATTTTACATCAGTATTTGCAAGCCAAAACCAGGAGTGGAACAAATAGAGGAAAAGTATAATAGAAACATATGCACCACTTCTGCATTTATCACCCACTCCTGGTTTTGGCTGAGAAATACTGATGTAAAATACTGACCAAATACTGCTAGTGTGATGGCAGCCTAAAGGTGATGGGCTTCATTTATAAGGCAAAAAATTGACGGGTTCCATTTAATTTTTTTTCTTATCGTCCTTACAGGGGAATATTAACCTGCTTGTATTTGTGTTTCATAGGAGGACTAATATGATAATTCGGACCATTTTAAATGTTTAAACAGCGTGCTCCGGTCACTGCTGTTACAGGCGGATGCCGGCTAATATGGGGAAAATAAGTATTTAATCCCATTGGACGTACTATCCCGTCAAGGTGACCTGAGACTTAATTCCCAGTGACAGGATAGTACGTCCAGCGCGATCAGCTGCGCTCACGGGGGAAGCGCGGCCGGGTGTCAGCGGACTATCGCAGCTAACATCCGGCACTATGTGCCAGGAGCGGTCACGGACCGCTCCCGACACATTAACCCCTGGCATACTGCGATCAAACATGATCGCAGTGTTCCGGCGGTATAGGGAAGCATCGCGCAGGGAGGGGGCTCCCTGCGGGCTTCCCTGAGACCCTCGGAGCAGCGCGATGTGATCGTGTTGCTCTGCGGGACTCCTACCTTCCTCTCCCTACAGGCTCCGGATCCAAAATGGCCGTGGGGCTGCATCCGGGTCCTGCAGAGAGGTGACTTCACAACGCATGCTCAGAGCAGGCGCCGGGAAGCCTCCCTATGTGCACGTCAAATCGCTGATCTGACACAGTGCATAGCAAAGTGTCAGATCAGCGATCTGTCACTTACTGTGATGTCCCCCCCTGGGGAAAAGTAAAAAAAAAAATTCCTGAATAAATAAAAAAAAAAAATATTGTTCCAATAAATACACTCCTGTATTTAAACAAAAAAAACAATAAAAGTACACATATTTAGTATCGCCGCGTCCGTAATGACCCGACCTATAAAACTGTCCCACTAGTTAACCCCTTCAATGAACACCGTAAAAAAAAAAAAGATGCAAAAAACAATGCTTTATTCTCTTACCGCCGAACAAAAAGTGGAATAGCACGCGATCAAAAATCCGGATATAAATAACCATGGTACTGATGAAAACGTCATCTTGTCCCGCAAAAAACGAGCCGCCATACAGCATCATCAGCAAAAAAATAAAAAAGTTGTAGTCCTCAGAATAAAGCGATGCAAAAATAATTATTTTTTTCTGTAAAATAGTTTTTATCGTATAAAAGCGCCATAACATAAAAAAATGATTTAAATGAGGGACCGCTGTAATCGTACTGACCCAAAGAATAACCCCCCCCAAAAGAAGAAAAAAAAAAAAAAAAAAGAAATTCATGAATAGCTGGTTTCTGGTCATACTGCCTCACAAAAACCGGAATAAAAAGTGATCAAAAAATGTCATGTGCCTGAAAATGTTACCAATAAAAACGTCAACTCGTCCCGCAAAAAACAAGACCTCACATGACTCAGTGGACCAAAATATGGAAAAATTATAGGTCTCAAAATGTGGTAACGCCAAAAAATATTTTTTGCAATAAAAAGCGTCTCTTAGTGTGTGACGGCTGCCAATCGTAAAAATCCGCTAAAAAACCAGCTATAAAAGTAAATCAATCCCCCCCCTTCATCACCCCCTTCGTTAGGGAAAAATTTTAAAAAATTTTAAAAAAAATGCATTTCCATTTTCCCATTCGGGCTAGGGTTTGGATTACATTTACGGTTGGGGTTAGGGGTGTGGTTGGGATTAGGGTTAGGGGTGTGTCTGGGTTAGAGGTGTGGTTAGGGTTACTGTTGGGATTAGGGTTAGGGGTGTGTTTGGATTAGGGTTTCAGTTATAATTTGGGGGTTTCCACTGTTTAGGCACATCAGGGCTCACTAAACGCGACATGGCGTCCGATCTCAATTCCAGCCAATTCTGCGTTGAAAAAGTAAAACAGTGCTCCTTCCCTTCCGAGCTCTCCCGTGAGCCCAAACAGGTGTTTACCCCAACATATGGGGTATCGGCGTACTCGGGACAAATTTGACAACTTTCGGGGTCCAATTTCTCTTGCTAACCTTGGGAAAATAAAAATTTGGGGGGCTAAAGAACTATTTTTGTAGGAAAAAATGATTTTATTTTCACGACTCTGCGTTATAAACTGTAGTGAAATACTTGGGGGTTCAAAGTTCTCACAACACATCTAGATAAGTTCCTTGGGGGGTCTTGGTTCCAATATGGGGTCACTTCTGGAGGGGTTTCCACTGTTTAGGTACATCAGGGGCTCTGCAAATGCAACGTGATGCCTGCAGACCAATCCATCTAAATCTGCATTCCAAATTGCGCTCCTTTCCTTCCGAGCTCTGCCATGCGCCCAAACGGTGGTTCCCCCCCACATATGGGGTATCAGTGTACTCAGGACAAATTAGACAACAACTTTTTGGGTCCAATTTCTCCTGTTACCCTTGGGAAAATACAAAACTGGGGGCTAAAAAATAATTTTTGTGGAAAAAAAAAAAGAATTTTTATTTTCACGGCATCATAAACTGTAGTGAAACACTTGGGGGTTCAAAGCTCTCACAACACATCTAGATAAGATCCTTAGGGGGTCTACTTTCCAAAATGGTGTCACTTGGGGGGGTTTCAATGTTTAGGCACATCAGGGGTTCTTCAAATGCAACATGGCGTCCCTCTTAATTCCAGCCAATTTTGCATTGAAAAGTCAAACGGCGCTCCTTCCCTTCCGAGCTCTGCCATGCACCCAAACAGTGGTCTACCCCCACATATGGGGTATCAGCGTACTCAGAACAAATTGCACAACAACTTTTGCGGTACAATTTCTTCTAGTACCCTTGGGAAAATAAAAAATTGGGGGCGAAAAGTTCATTTTTGTGAAAAAATATGATTTTTTATTTTTACGGCTCTACATTATAAGCTTCTGTGAATCATTTTTTGGGTCAACGTGCTCACCACACATCTAGATAAGTTCCTTAGGGGGTCTACTTTCCAAAATGGTGTCACTTGTGGGGGGGTTTCAATGTTTAGGCACATCAGTGGCTCTCCAAAAGCAACATGGCATCCCTCTCAATTCCAGCCAATTTTGCATTGAAAAGTCCCTTCCGAGCTCTGCCATGCGTCCATACAGTGGTTTACCCCCACATATGGGGTATCGGGGTACTCAGGACAAACTGTACAACAACTTTTAGGGTCCATTTTTCTCCTGTTACCCTTGGTAAAATAAAAACAGATTGGAGCTGAAGTAAATTTTTTGTGAAAAAAAATTAAATGTTCATTTTTTTTTTTTAAACATTCCAAAAATTCCTGTGAAGCACCAGAAGGGTTAATAAACTGCTTGAATGTGGTTTTGAGCACATTGAGGGGTGCAGTTTTTAGAATGGTGTCACACTTGGTTATTTTCTATTATATAGAGTTAGACCCCTCAAAATGACTTCAAATGTGATGTGGCCCCTAAAAAAAAAAAAAAAAAAAAAAAAAAAGGTGTTGTAAAAATTAGAAATTGCTGGTCAACTCTTAACCCTTATAACTCCCTAACAAAAAAGAAAATGTTTCCAAAATTGTGCTGATGTAAAGTAGACATGTGGGAAATGTTACTTATTAAGTATTTTGTGTGACATAACTCTGTGATTTAAGACCATAAAAATTTAAAGTTGGAAAATTACGACATTTTCTAAATTTTCGCCAAATTTCCGTTTTTTTTCACAAATAAACGCAGGTAATATCAAATAAATGTTACCACTATCATGAAGTACAATATGTCATGAGAAAACAATGTCAGAATCACCGGGATCCGTTGAAGCGTTCCAGAGTTATAACCTCATAAAGGGACAGTGGTCAGAAATGTAAAAATTTGCAAACCACCCTCGGGGCTTAAGGGGTTAATACATTGCTGATTTTGCAAGTTTTCCCACCTACAGAGAATGAAGAGGTCTGTAATTTTTATCGTAGGTACACTTCCACTGTGAGACAGAATCTAAAAATAAAAAAACGGAAATCACATTGTATGAGTTTTAAATAATTGTATTGCGTTTTATTGCATGAAACAAGTATTTGATCACCTACCAACCAGCAAGAATTTTGGCTCTCACAGATTTGTTAGTTTCTCTTTAAGGCCAGGATCACACATACGCGAGATACGGCCGAGTCTCGCAGGTGAAAACCCAGCTCTGACGCCGGTACTTGGGAGCAGAGCATGCAGCTCCATGTATTGCTGTGCGGCTGCACGCTCCGCTCTTGAGTGCTGGCGCCAGAGCTGGGTTTTCACCTGCGAGACTCGGCTGTATCTCGCATATGTGTGATTCCGGCCTAAGGCTATGTCTCCACGTTCAGGATTCCCTGCGCTTTGGATGCAGCGGATACCCTGCTCCGCCCAAAACGCTGCCCCCTTTTTTTACGCGCGGTGATTCAGCATGTGTTCATTGAACACACTTGGAATCACCGCATCATAGTCATAGACTGTTTTATTTATCTTGCGGAGACGGAGCGTCTCCGCAAGATAAATAGACATGCTGCGGTCTATAAAGACGCGCCACATGTCCGGTTACGCAGGCCCTGCATGCATAGTGGAAATGGGATTTCATAAAATCCCCTCCACTATGCTGTAAAATTTGGACGCTGCGGCTGTATGCAGCGTCCAATCCGCAGCAAATCCTGAAGGTTTCGTGACC
Source organism: Ranitomeya imitator (assembly GCF_032444005.1). Taxonomy (NCBI): domain Eukaryota; kingdom Metazoa; phylum Chordata; class Amphibia; order Anura; family Dendrobatidae; genus Ranitomeya; species Ranitomeya imitator. The sequence goes on along the minus strand of NC_091284.1, from coordinate 703,223,450 downwards.
GTGGAAACATAGCCCAAGAAGCGCTCCTGCTTTGCACTCATTACTCGTATTAATTGCACCTGTTTGAGCTTGTTACATCTATAAAAGACACCTGTCCACACAATCAATCACACTCCAACCTCTCGACCATGTCCAAGACCAAAGAGCTGTCTAAGGACACCAGGGACAAAATTTTAGACCTGCTCAAAGCTGGGATGGGCTACAGGACAATAGGCAAGTAGCTGGGTGAGAAGGCAACATGGGTCGGGGGCTCCATGCAAAATCTCTCCTTGTTGGGTAAGGATGATTCTGAGAAAGGTCAGGAATCATCCCAGAACTACACGGGAGGACCTGGTCAATGACCCGAAGAGAGCTGGGACCACAGTCTCAAACATTACACCATCATGGATTAATATCCTGCAGGGTGCGCAAGGTGTCCCTGCACACTCCAGGACATGTCTAGGCCTGTTTGAAGATCACCAATGATCATCTTAATGACCCAGAGGAGGTATGGGAGAAGGTCATGTGGTCAGATGAGACCAAAATAGAACTTTTTGGTATCCGCTCCACTTGCTATGTTTGGAGGAAAAGTATGAGTACAACCCCAAGAGCACTGTCTCAACCGTGAAGCATGGTGGGGTAAACCTCATACTTTGGAGATGCTTTTCTGCAAAGGGGACAGGATGACTGCACAGTATTGAAGGGAGGATGGATGGGGTCAAGTAGCACGAGATTTTAGCCAACAACCTCTTTCCCTCATTAAGAGAATTGAAGATGGCTTGTGTCTGGGTTTTCCCGCATGAAAATGACCCAAAAAACACAGCCAGAGCGAATGAGTGGAGGTAAGAAGCATTTCAAGATCCCGTAGTGGCGCAGCCAGTGTCAAGACCTGAACCCAATAGAAAATCTTTGGAGGGAACTGAAACTCAAGTGTTGCCCAGCGACAGCCCCGAAACCTGAAAGATCTGGAGAACATCTGTATGGAGGAGTGGGACAATATCCCAGCTGCAGTGTGGGCAAACTTGGTCAAGAAATACTGGAAACATCTGATCTCTGTAATTGCAAACAAAGGTTTCTGTACCAAATATTAGGTTCTGTTTTAATTTTTTATCAAATACTTATTTCATGCAATAAAATTCAAATTATGTAAAAAATCATACAATATGATTTTCTTTTTTTTATAGATTTTGTCTCTCACAGTTGAAGTGTACCTATGATAAAAATTACAGACCTTTCCATTCTTTGTAGGTGGGAAAAATTGCAAAATCGACAGTGTATCACATATTTATTTTTCCCCTCTGTATGTAATTTGCTGGGCTTAATGTAGGTTCAGCTCGAGTCCGCTCCATAGATGGGAACTTGACATAAGATGTACTATTAAATTTTATATCGGGAAAGGGTTTATCCTATAAAGCCTTTTTGGAAAGAGGTAGAATGGTCCGTTTAGAACAGGACAGTAGTTCCATCTGATTTGCAGCAGCTTTAAAAAGCTATTCTATTCTCATGGTCGTTATGCCTGCAAAACTATTCCAGCACCTAGTGGAATATGTCACAATGTATTAACATGTTATTTAAAGTGAATCTGTTAGGCTGGTTTCACATTTGCGGTTGTGTCCGCAGCATTTGTGCCGCAATTTCCACATGCGTCGTGTATTCCTATCTTTAACATTAGGGACGCAGGTGTCTGCGTTTTGCCGCGTTTGACGACGCATGTGTCGTTTCGTCGTCTGCGGCTTGGCGCGGTAAACGCTACATGTAGTAACTTTAGAGGCGTCAATTTGCCACCTAGAAACGTATTCGGTTGTTAGCGCAAGGAATGCGGCAAAAAAACACATTACTGTCTATGGGAACGCATGCGTACACATGTCTTTGCGTATGCATGCATTTGATGCGCTTGTGTACTTCGGACTGCGCATGTTCAGGAACTGATTTAGACATGCCCATTAAAGACACACCCTCCTGGAAACCTCAAACGCATGCGCATAAAAAGTGCAAGCACATGTAAAAACGCATGCAAACGCTGCGTTTTTTTTTTTTTACCATCATGTGTAAGCTGATGCCGATAAAAAAAAACTGCGTTATCAGACGTTTGCATGCGTTTTTGCATGCATTTGCGGTTACGGACGATACGCTGCGGACTTAACCGCAAATGTGAAACTAGCCTTAGTAGGATCAACCGTCTATGGTCTTGTAGGTCATAGGAAGCTGAATAAAATAATACCTTGATATCTGTGATCCGACGTCTTATTCCAAAGAAATCAAAGTTTTTCTTAATGTGTAAATGAGCTGTTAAGATCTATGGGCCGGACACTGATCTCCCTGAGAATCTGCCTCCAGAGATTAATTTAAATGAAAGGAGGTGTTACCAGTGTGACATGGGGTGCATCTGCAAGGGTTAATTTCTTCTGTCAATCCATCGCTCAAACTGTTATAGGTTATAAAGTGAGCATATATCACACCTCCACACAGTTTACACACCTCGGCTTCACAACACTCTGCTACCACTCCTCTGCTACCACTCCTCAAACACCTGGGGTGATGAGTCCCTGAAATATGCTTCTGTCTGACAATCAAAAAAGGCCACGCAGTCTCTGAAAGGCTTTGGATCCTTTAGAGCATTTAATGATCAAACGTATTAAAATGTTAAACTTTAATATAAAAAGTACAATGCTTACAAGAAAAGGTAAAAGATAAAAATAAAATGACACACAAATATGCAAAAAGTTACTAAATAAAAAAGGAATTAACAAAAAATACTTAAACATTTCTGTCTATAGTTATCCTTCTGTTTCCTTGAGGGAAGGAGAAATAAATTCTGGATCACAACCAACACATGCCGACCCACACATACCTGGACCCCTTGAAGCGTGTTTAACTCTCAAGGAGTTGGCCTTTAATGTGTTTTCTGTGGATAACTGAATCATAATCTCATTAATGCTGGATTTCTATATCTCTGCTTGATTTGCAGTTGCGTTGTCTCCATTGTTTCCAAATACACTCATGCTTGGATTGGAGATACGTGTCAAAGTATCAGACTATGTACAAGACAGGATCAAGTCCTTAAGAGCTTGCCATCCTGGCCAGTACCAAAATATTGCCTGTATTAGGAGTAACGCTATGAAATACCTGCCCAACTTCTTCAGGAAAGCACAGGTAGGTTCTATATCATAGCCTATTTTAGTATGATGAAACCTTGCTACTGAGCTTCAAAAATGACTAAGTATACTACATGGACAAAAGCATTGGGATGCGCCGCTTAACCCCTTCATGATGGAGCCCTTTTTCTTTTTTTTTTACATTTCTGGTTTTCACTCCCCTTCTTCCCAGAGCCATAACTTTTTGTATTTTTCGGTCAATATGGCCATGTGAGGGCTCGTTTTTTGTGGGACGAGTTGTACTTTTGAACAACACCATTAGTTTTACCATACTATGTACTCAAAAATGAAAAAATAATTCCAAGTGCGGTGAAATTGCCAAAAAAAAGTGCAATTCCACAACTGGTTTTTGGATTTTTTTTTTTTTTTCCCCTACCATGTTCACCAAATGCTAAAACTGACCAGCCATTATGGTTATTATTTAAGTGGTGAAAAAAAAATCCAGAGTTTGTTTAAAAAAAATAAAATAAATTGTGTCATTTTCCGATACCCGTAGCGTCTCCATTTTTCGGGATCTGGGGTTGGGTGAGGGCTTATTTTTTGCGTGCCGAGCTGAGGTTTTTAGTGATACTAATTTGGTGAGGAAACAATATTGTGATCGCCCATTATTGCATTTTAATGCAATGTTGCGGTGACCAAAAAAAAATATTTAATTCTGGGGTTTACTTTTTTTTTCCGCTACATCGATTACCTATTGGATTAATTCTTTTTATAGCTTAATTGATCTGGCGATTCTGAACGCGGCAATACCAAATACGTGTATTTTTTTCTTTATTATTTTATTTTGAATGGGGCGAAAGGGGGGTGATTTGAACTTTTACATATTTTTTTAATATTTTTAAAACTTTTTTTTTTTTTTACTTTTTTGCCTGCTTAAATAGTCTTCATGGGAGACTAGAAGCTGCAGTTGTCCGATCGCCTCTGCTACACACAGGTGATGATCAGATCATTTGCTATGAGCGCCGACCACCGAGTGACGCTCATAGCAATCCGGCTATGACAACCATAAAGGTCTGCTGGAGACCTCTGGTTGTCATGCCAACCCATCGGTGACCCATGATCCCGTGACGAGGTCCCCGATGGGTGGGATTGCCAGCTCGCTTCCTGGAAGTGCGAGTTAAATGCTGTTGTCAGAGATTGACAGCGGCATTTAACTAGTTAATAGCGATTCCACCCGCAGCTGTTAGAGGCACTTGTCAGCTTTTCTCGCAACGAGGCGTGACCCAGTCCACTGCAGACTGCCACTCCTCCTGAATGACTCGGCTGTGGGCAGTCTTTCCCTGCACATCACAGCCCCTTATTGAGCACACACTATAGAAGATTTTCCTCTCTCCTTCTCTGCTTTACTTGGCAGAGCCTCGATAGCATGTGCCAATGAAAGCGGAGGAGGAGAGCGGAAAAGCTACTCTGAAACCCTCAGCAATCAATGGGGTTCTCTCCACTGACCCACATTATTCTGTTAATCTGGTGTAGAAGGAATTCTCCCAACTATCCTATATACTGAAATATAAGCCGAGATTTTCAGCCCAAAAAAATGGGCTGAATGTGCCCCTCTCGGCTTATACTCGAGTCATGGAAGGCGGGGGGGTTGGCGGGTGAGGGGGAGCGACGCCTGTCAAATACTCACCTGCTCCCGGCGCTCCTGACGCGCGGTCCCCGCATGTCCCACGGTCTTCGGGCACGGCAGCTTCTTCCCCTGTTCAGCGGTCACATGGTACCGCTCATTAAATTTATGAATATGGACTCCACTCCCATATTGTTGGAGCCGCATATTCATTACTGTAATGAGCGGTGCCACGTGACCGCTCACTACAGGAAGAAGCTGCCGCTCCCGGAGATGTCGGACATGCGGGGACCGCGTCAGGAGCGCCGGGAGCAGGTGAGTATGTCATATTCACCTTTCCGCATCCACCGCCGCCTCATCTTCCGCGTCCTCTGCAGTGACTGTTCAGGTCAGAGGGCGCGATGACGTATTAGTGTGCGCGCCGCCCTCTGCCTGAACAGTCAGTGCGGAGAGACGGGACGCTGAGGAGCAGCAACGAGAGGTGAGTATGTCTTTTTTTTTTTTTTTTTTTTTTTTTTTTTTAGTGCAGCAGCATTATATGGGGCCATAAAGAACTGCATGGAGCATTATATGGGGCATATTTGTATATGGAGCATCTTATGGGGCCATAATGATCTGTATGGAGCATTATATGGGGCTCCTGATTCAATATGGATATTCAAAAACACTTAACCTACTGATGTCTCAATTAATTTTACTTTTATTGGTATCTATTTTTATTTTTGACATTTACCGGTAGCTGCTGCATTTCCCACCCTAGGCTTATACTTGAGTCAATAAGTTTTCCCAGTTTTTTTGTTGCAAAATTAGGGGGGTCGGCTTATACTCAAGTATATACGGTAAGTTCTGCCATGGCCACCATCCAAAGTGTTAAGGCAGCTTAAGTTCAGAATTTACCATCTAAATCTTTATTTCCTGTACTTTTCTTTTCTTCTAGCTCAGTAAGATGTTTTTCTTATTTCCGGACCCTCATTTTAAGAAGACAAAACATAAGTGGAGGATCATCAGCTCCACGCTGCTGGCAGAATATGCTTATGTGCTACGCGTTGGGGTAAGTCACACACAGGACGGAGGGGCTTGTATGTAAACCCAGAACTAGAGAAACATCCAGACATCTAATGTTTTGACTCACAGGTTTGATTTGGTTCCCTTTTCTTTAATTTTAGGATGAGTGTGAAAATCAGTTGTAGTTTTAGGTCCTTCTTCAGAATTTATTGCTGAGTGAGGCATGAGGATGCAGTTTCTGTACATTGTAAATATAGCCTTTCCTATTTGACTGGTTTTCCCCAATGTATATAAGCATTTTTTAATTGTGTTCTTTTCAGTGTGTTTGAGTTGAAAACAGTGATTTTGTATTTTTTTTACATTTTTTTTTTTATCTCCTCCAGTCGCAGTTTTGCCACTCGTGTTTTTTTCTTCCTGTTTTCAATGAGCCAAAAAATGTATTTCTAGTTCCTTCATAAGCCCACATATTTTTGTGATGTACTCACAGCTGATTACCATATACTCTATTGAAAAGCGAAAAAAAAAAAAAAGCATCTCAGTGTAAAGACAATGCAATTCTGTTCTTGTTTTTGGTTAGTGTTTTTATGCCGTTCACGATTTATTAAAATTGACGTGTTAATCTTTTAAAGGGGTGGTCGAATGGCAAATTATTTTTGCTCCTAACTCCTTATCTAATTAGTCCCATAATCTAAGCTATTTTGTAATATACCGTATTTTTCGGACTATAAGAGGCACCACAAATTTTGGGGTGGAAAATAGCAGAAAAAAGATTTTATAAGCTGGGGGTCCGTCTTATTGTCCAAATTTAAGGTGTCTTACTTGACAGCTGGCGGTGGTGCAGCGGGATCACAGAAGGTAGGGTCTCTTCCTCAGGAAGCCGGCTGTAGTCCTAGAGTGCGATGCTGTGGGTCTCGTGTCAGCGGTGAGGCAGAGCTCTGAAGCAGGGTCCTACCCTTGGGATGCCGGCGGCGGCAGAGGTGTGGCGATTCTGCGGTGGTGGTCGATGCGGCGTGCACCTGAGCAGAGTCCCTTCAGGATGCTGGTGACAGAAATGTGGCGGCGCTGCGGCCCGGTGTCCATTGTGAGCAGAGTGCATCACCAGTTTCCCTGTGGCCATCTTCCTGAAGTCATGGGCCGCAGGAGGCCGCGCATGCGCAGATTGAAATCAGACTGTCTACTTCAGGAAAATAGGCACAGAGATTTCAATCTGCGCACGCTCGGCCTCCGGGCCACGGCGCCGCCACATTTCTGCCACTGGCATCCTGAAGAAAGGAACCCTGCTCAGGTGCACCCCACACCGCCCACCACTGCAGCATCGCCACACGTCTGCCGTAAACCCTCGGAAAGCCTGTGTTCGCACTAAGAGACACACCCGTTATTTTCCTCCCAAATTTTTTGGGGAAGAGGTGCGTCTTATAGTCTTATAGTCTGAAAAATACGGTATTTGTTTTAAAAATTCCCTACCTTTCCCGAACTACACTATCCAATAGCTAGTGTGTTGTTTTTTTTTTCATTTCTATTTCTGGTCTGATGATTCGTTTGAATTTCTCCATCGCCTCATTGCGGGACACCGGAACCATGGGTGTATGCTGCTGCCACTAGGAGGCTGACACTATGCACAAAAAAAGTTAGCTTCTCTTCTGCAGTGTACACCCCACCGACTGGCATTATGAACTTCAGTTTAGCTTAGTGTCAGTAGGAGGTGGACACGGGTCTTTAATTAGACCCTTATCTACCTCAATGTGCGTTGTTCCTTTTCAGGTATCTCGGAGGGATACAGTGTGAACAGTCACACCTGTACTCCCACAAAGAGACTGAGTACAGCGTGTACTGACACCCCGTATCCTCATGTCTGGCCGGCAGGACCAAGACCCCTAACACAGAAGCGTGTTCAGGTGATCCGGACCCGGTCCTGCCTCAGTTTCCCGCCCACCATAGCCTGTCGGTTTGAGGAGACGAGGGGGTCCTTTAACAGGTTTTGTCTTCAGGGCGTCTCTTACATTCTGGATGAGGAGGTAAGTATACAGATGAAGAAAGGTGAGTATTTTCTCCCCTGTCAGCTAGTAACCTAAATCCTTCTAAGAGTGAGACTCGGGGGAGGGATGGGTTTGTATGGGGAAGGCACTGTGTCTCACAGTTTGGGGGTCCAGGGCTCTTACCTCACCCTGGATCTCTCTTCAGCTTCCCTTGTGCGGATAGTTCCCCTTTCTCAGGATGGGTCCTCCATGGAGGGGGTTCATTGCGGCGGGAGCACCGAGGCCTTGTAAGGTCTCCGCGCCGTCTCTCCTGCCACGACGGTCACCAGGCCCCCACTTCCGTCGGGGCCTAGTCCGGCGCTGTGCCTCTGCCCCCCGCCCTCTCCTTCGGGTGGGCTAGCCTTGCAGTGCCTCCACGCCGTGGCTTCCCTTCCCGCCGGCCACCGGGGGCTAATTTAGACCCCGGCTTCTGTCAGGGCCTAGTGCGGCGTTATGGCTCCGCCCCCATCCTCTCTTTTCCAGCGGGCTTTTCTCCCGCCCGTTTTCCCCTCTTCTCTCCAGCGCTTAGCCCCGCCCACTCCTCCTGGAAAAATAGGATGCCGAAAGCAGCCGGCGCTTGAGGCACAGACTGCGGCCAGCACCATCTTTGTGCCCTTATTCGTGCAGCTTCAGCGCCGGCTGCTTTCGGCATCCTATTTTTCCCCTCTTGGCTCATGCTGCGGACTTAAGAGAGCAGGTCTTTGCACCTTTGTGCCCTCCTTTTCAGCAGCGCGCGTCTTTTGCACTACTTCATCTACAGTCACTATTCCCAGCGTGTGGACCCAGCGGTGATTCCTCCTACAGGACCTGCTTTCCCTGACGACCTCCTCCAGCCTCTACTGCCGAAGCTATCCACAGGACATCTGCCGTGAGTAGCTCTGCACTGCAGACGGATACTCTTCCTCTGCTTTAGTTAGACACTTTTTGTGCTCTCCTTGTAAGGGCAGGTTCCCCTCAGGTCAATCCTCTCCCACCTGTCAGGACTGCAGTGATCCTACTGTACCCACCGCTCAGGAGCCCCCCTCTGCCCCGAGTGAGAGTGAGGCCCCTATCCCAGAGTGGGCTTCCTCTGTCTCAATCTGTGGCAAATCTCACCAGGGTATCCCAGACCCCCGTGTCCGTTCTTGATAAGTTGCCCTTGCAGACCTCCGCGGTAGCCAGCGGGTCACAGGAAGCCCCGTCTGAGCCTGCCAAGATAGGCTGTAAAGGGTCCAGACAGGAGCGCCGGTCCGACTCCTCTTCCCGTTCCATCTCGCCTCACGGTCCATCTCAGCGGTTTGTTTCTTCCCGGTTCCCGTTCCATCTCGCCTCATGGTCCATCTCAGAGGGCTGTTTCTTCCCGGTCATCTCCCCCGAGTCAAGTGAGGTGTTCTCGGACGCACCTTCAGAGGGACGTTTTGGAGCTGCATTCTGACCAAATCTCTAACATGAGGGATATAGTTCAGAGCCTCATTGGAGCAATCAACCAGACCTGTGGCATCAAAGATTCCTCTACGGAACCCGCGGATCAGGCGGTTTCGTTTAGACGGTCGAAGCCACCTTCCAAGGTCTTCGCTCCTCATCCTGAATTCAAGGAGATCCTGACCAGAGAAAAAGAGAATCCAACCAGACGCTTTCAGAGAGGAAAGCACCGTGGCGTTTTATATCCCTTTTCTCTGGAGCTCACCACTAATTGGACTGCTTCTCCCTCGGTGGATCCTCCAGTTTCCAGGCTGTCCACCAACACGGTCCTTCTGCTGTCTGGCGGAGCATCTCTGAAATATTCTAACGATAGAGTAATAGAATCCTTTGCAAAGTCAGCCTTCGCAACGGCTACGTCTACTTTTGCCTGGCCTTTGCTTCCACTTGGGTTTCAAAATCCATATCTAAATAGGTCAAACACCTCCGTCGGGGCATCCTGGACGGGGCTCCACCTGGACAGCTGGCGGAGCTTGCCAACCAGATTTCTCATGCGGGTGAATACTTGGTCTCCGCTTTCCTGGATGCCGCATCTTTTGCGGCTCAGGTGTCCAGCAATGCTGTTGCCATCTGTCGGACCGTTTGGCTCAAGGCCTGGCAGGCGGGTTTGTCTTCTAAATAGTCCCTTACCAGCCTGCCTTTTCAGGGTTCATGTCTCTTTGATTCTAAGCTGGACCAAATCATTAATGACGCCACCGGGGGCACAAGTTCCCTACTTCCCCAGCCTAAACCTCGCCACCCTCCTCCTAAGCGGCAATTTCGGTCCTTTCGGCATTTCGGGGGGCCTCATATTCCTTTTCCCAACAGCACAGGCACGTCAAGAAAAGAAGAGGGTATCCTTGAGACCTACTCCATCTTGGCGTTCTCGCTACTCCCAGTCCTAGACCTGGAGGATCTACCTTGGAAGATCCACCTTGGGTTTTCTTTGCAGCCATCACTTCTCTCCTCAAATCTGGGGTAGTCGTTCCCGTTCCAGAAATAGAACGGTTCACAGGTTTCTATTCAAATCTTTTTGTGGTACCGAAAGAAGACGGCAAAGTTCGTCCCATCCTAGATCTCAAATTGCTGAACAAGATAGTTCGTCTGAGACACTTCAGGATGGAATCCCTTCGTTCAGTAATTGCTTCCATGGAGGCTTAGGAATTTTTGTGCTGCATAGACATCCAGGACCTCTACCTCCATGTCCCGATATTCCCGGGACATCACCGATTCCTGCGCTTTGCAGTACTTCAGGAGCATTTTCAGTCTTGCAACCGCTCCCAGGGTTTTCATGAAGATCATGGCAGTGCTGATAGCCATCTTGAGGGTCAAGGACCTAGTACTTTTTTTCCGTACCTCGACAACATCCTCATCAAGGCTCCGTCCTTTTCTCAGGCTCACGAAAGCCTGTCCATCTTCCTCAACACTCTAGCCCGTTTCGGGTGGCTTGTCAACAGGAAGAATTCCTGTCTTGTTCCTTCTCAGCGCCTCGTTTTTCTGGGCATGCTCTTCGACACCCGTCAAACCAAAGTCTTCCTTCCCGAAGACAAGAGATCCCAAGGTCCTCGGCTTCCCTCCTTCCGATCGGCCATGAAGGATCTATGGAGAATGGTTGCAACATGGGAATAGATTCCCTTCACCCAATTTCACTCTAGACCTCTTCAGCAGGCCATTTTATCACAGTGGGACAGGTCTGTTTTTTTCCCTGGATCGTCCGATTTGTCTTTACCCCCAGGTCAAACGGTCCCTCAACTGGTGACTGACGTTACCCATCATCTCCCAGGGCAGGTTCTTCCTTCCAGTTCTCTGGCAGGTTGTGATGACTGACGCCAGTCTGCTCGGCTGGGGTGCTGTTTCATCACCTGACTGTTCAGGGCCATTGGTCGGCGTAGGAGTCTTCTCTGCCGATCAATGTCCTCGAGTTTCGGGCCATCTTTCTGTCTCTTTACTGGGAAAGGATTCTCAAGGGTCTGCCAATTCGAATCCAGATGGAAAATGCCACAGCAGTGGCATATGTCAACCACCGGGGGGGGCTCTGAGTTCTCTGGCCTCGACCGAGGTATCCAAGATCCTCCTTTGGGCAGAGGCAACGGTCCCGGTGATATCAGTGGTGCATATCCCCGGCGTGGTCAATTGAGCCGCCGACTTCCTCAGCCGCGAGGGCCTCGAGGCAGGGGAATGGTCCTTGCATCAGGAGGTCTTCCATCAGATTTGTCTTTAATGGGGGACTCCGGATGTGGACCTCACAGCGTCCTGAATCAACAGGAAGGTCCCTCGGTTTGTCTCCAGGTCCTGCGATCCTCTCGCAGTGGGCGTCGACGCTCTGGCCATTCCTTGGTCGTAGTTCGTGCTCCCCTATCTGTTTCCACCCCTGCCCTTGTTTCCCAAGCTGTTGAAGATCAAGGTGAAAGGGGTGCCGGTCATTCTAATCGCCCCGGTTTGGCCCCCGAGATCTTGGTTTGCAGAGATCGTCAATCCTCTCGCGGATGCCCTCTTGTGGCTCCAGACAGACCCAATCTGCTGTCCCAGGGTCCGATCTGCCACCCGAATTCTCGGTTGCTCAGTTTAACAGCGTGGCTGTTGAGACCGCAGTTCTTAGAGCATCCGGCCTTTTGGATCAGGTGATTCTCATTATGAGGCTAGGAAGCCTTCGTCTTCCAGGATCTACTATTGTATCGGGAAGGCTTACTTCTGTTGGTGCAAGTCCAACCACGTTTCTCCTATGTCCTTCTCACTTTCTTCCATTTTGGCCTTCCTTCAGGCAGGTCTGGATTTGGGCCTTGCTCTTAGTTCCCTATAGGGCCAGGTTTCTGCGCTCTCCATCCTTTTTCAGAAGACGCTATCTTCTCGGCCACAGGTCAAGACCTTCCTTCAAGGAGTAACCCATGCTGTCCCTCCGTACAGGGCTCCTGTGGATTCATGGGATTTGAATCTTGTGCTGGAGGTTCTGAGGGATTCCCCCTTTGAGCCTCTCAGGGAGGTTTCCCTGTCAGTTCTATTTTGGAAGGTGGCCTTTCTTGTGACCATCACCACCATCCGACGCGTTTCCGAGTTTGGCGGCCTTTTTCTTGCCGACCTCCTCTCTTGGTTATCCACCAGGACAAGGTGGTCCTGAGGCCTCCGCCTTCCTTCATCCCTAAGGTGGTTTCCCACCTTCCACCTCAACGAGGACATCGTTCTACCGTCCTCTTGTCCAGATCCGACCTATCCTCTGGAGCGATCGTTGAACAAAATGGACCTCGTCAGGGCGGTGAGGATATACCTGGCTAGAACAGCCTCTTTCCAGAAGACAGATTCTCTTTCCGTCATTCTTGATGGCACGCGTAGAGGCCTGCCGATTTCCAAGGCGACTATTGCTCGCTGGCTCAGAACGGCAATTTTGGAGGCTTACCGGGCCAAGAACAGAGTGCCCCCTCCTGGGATTAAGGCTCACTCTACCCGGGCAGTTGGTGCCTCCTGAGCGGTGCACCACAGGGCTTCCGCCCTACAGCTTTGCAAAGCGGCAACCTGGTCTTCCATCCACACATTGGCCAAATTTTACAAGGTCCATACCTACGCTTCAGCGGACGCCAGCCTAGGCAGAAGGATCTTGTAGGCGGCAGTGGTGAGTCCTCTGACCTGATGGAAGTCTGTTTTTTCCCACCCCAGGGACTGCTTTGGGTCATCCCATGGTTCCTGTGTCCCCCAATGAGGCGATAGAGAAAACAGGATTTGTGGTTGCTTACCGTAAAATCTGTTTCTCGGAGCCTTCATTGGGGGACACAGCTCCCTCCCATATTATTCAATTTCTCTGTTCTATGACTGTTCTCATGTTTACAGTTCTCATGTTTGTGGTTACATTATTTCATCCTTATTGTTTTTCTCCTACTGCTTTCTCACTAAGGCTGGGTTCCCATTGCGTTAATGGGAAAGTGCTAACGGACAGCGTTGCACGGCGAAATTAACGCCGTGCAACGCGTCCGTTAGCGCGCCCATTCACGGCAATGGGAACGCGCAGCACTAGCGCGTGCCATGTTCGGCACGCGCTAGCGACGCGCCGGTGTTTCCTGGGGATCTGCGAGAGCGGGGACGTTACCGCGACCCCGGGACGCAGCCACATTAAAAACATTGCGTTAGCGCAACCCGCTAGCGCTAAACGGGTTGCACTAACGCAATGTGACCCTAGCCTAACTGAAGAGTATAATGCCAGTCGGTGGGGTGTACACTGCAGAGGAGGAGCTAACTTTTTTTGTGCATAGTGTCAGCCTCCTAGTGGCAGCAGCATACACCCATGGTTCCTGTGTCCCCCCAATGAAGGCTCCGAGAAACAGATTTTACGGTAAGCAACCAAAAATCCTGTTATCCCAGTACATGCTGGGATACGCAAATGAAGTGTCATCAGGGGACAGAGGCTGCGGTCACCTTCAAAGCCCTTGCTTCTTCCCTAAAACAAAGCGTCATCAGTGATCAGTTTCATGGGCTGTGCTGTCCCTGCGCTGCCTCCCTTTAGCACTGCGCTGCCTCCCTTGTGCGCAGCGCTGTCCTTGCGCGCAGCGCTGTCCCTGCGCTACCTCCCTTGTGCGCTGCGCTGTCCCTTCGCTGCCTCCCTTGTGTGCAATGCTGTCCCTGTGCTGCCTCCCTTGTGCGCTGCGCTGTCCCTGCGCTGCCTCCCCACTGAGCTTCCTGAGCCCACTTCAAACACTTCCTCTTGATAAGTCTGAAGTTCACTTCACATGGTGTGAAAGGGTTAAAAGTGGTTCTAGGGTCTTTTGAAATGTCAGCAACATTTCGGGATTTTCTGCTCCAGACGATCATCTGGTATGACTGATGTGGTAACATGTGGCTACGTGTGCGCAGACTACAGACGTTACCGCATCCAGTACTAGACGTGGTGTCACGTGCTCAGGTGTAGGGGATGTGCTTTACGTGACAGCGGTCATGAGTCAGTGTTGTCGGTGTGTTGCAGGGGCTGGTGTATACAATTACAGATGTAGAAGAAGTTCACGAGTGGATGGTGACGCACTTCACAGAACATCCTCTTTTTGAGAGAGTTTCTAAAGAAAAACTGGTGAGATGACGTCCCGTACCGTCGGCTATGTAATGTAATCAGTCACATGCGGCATTTATTGCTCTATTTTTATCTTGTAAAACAAAGGATTAGTTTCTCTTTTATGGTTTGTGGTCTGTCTGTCCCCATGTATTTTTCATAAGTTTTTACACTCTATTCTACCAGTGGCCGGCACGTGCAAGCACGTACAGGTGACTTCTGACGTCAGCATTTCCCTTCATGATGCTCTTGTGCCCTAATGGGGCATATGAGGGTCTGTCCTCTTGAGACCATGCCTGTTTCATCCATGCAGTCAGCAGCCATGTATCGTATATGATTGGGAATCTGTAAACCTGAACATTTCCATGTCTGTTCTAGTGAATGCAGATGAGTGAATTGATTCACAGGACCCTGGTCCAGCAGCCACGTCACTAATCCATGGCCGGCAGCCAGGAGCCACGCGAGTCGCCTCTTTACCTGCTGCTTTCCCTGGCGCTTTTTCTCATTAATAGGCTTACAAATGATCATTTTCAGTCCAGGGTCACATGACCGTAGATTCTTTCATCCAAGTGAATTTGGTCGATAATGCTATTAACACTCTGATTATGCTCTGAGGGTCAGCACAGTGTGATCGATTCACTCTCAGGTGAGACAACTATAGCACATTGTGAGGAGCAGATGGAGAGCAACATTTTTCCATTGTGTCAGTACGCGGTAATCAACACTGCACTCAGATGACATCTGAGTGCAGTCCAATGATTTCCATTGACTTCAATTGGCGAGTGGCTTCCAATTCCAATGTGAAATTGCAGGATTCAGCAATTTTATTTTTTTTCACCCTCGGACAGATGCATTTCTCCATTAAATAACATTGGTCTGAGTGCTAGCCGACAGAAAATGAGATACCGTATATACTCGAGTATAAGCCGACCCGAGTATAAGCCGAACCCCCCTAATTTTGCCTCAAAAAACTGGGAAAACTTATTGACTCGAGTATAAGCCTAGGGTGGAAATGCAGCATTTACCGGTGAATTTCAAAAATAAAAATAGATCATTATTTCCCCATAGCTGTGCCATATAGTGCTCTGCACCGTTCATTATTTCCCCATAGCTGTGCCATATAGTGCTCTGCATGTTCATTATTTCCCCATAGCTGTGCCCCATATAGTGCTCTGCACTGTTCATTATTGCCCCATAGCTGTGCCATATAGTGCTCTGCACCGTTCATTATTGCCCCATAGCTGTGCCATATAGTGCTCTGCACCGTTCATTATTGTCCCATAGCTGTGCCATATAGTGCTCTGCACCGTTCATATTTCCCCATAGCTGTGCCATATAGTGCTCTGCACCGTTCATATTTCCCCATAGCTGTGCCATATAGTGCTCTGCACGTTCATATTTCCCCATAGCTGTGCCATATAGTGCTCTGCGCCGTTCATATTTCCCCATAGCTCTGCCATATAGTGCTCTGCGCCGTTCATATTTCCCCATAGCTCTGCCATATAGTGCTCTGCACCGTTCATATTTCCCCATAGCTCTGCCATATAGTGCTCTGCACCGTTCATATTTCCCCATAGCTGTGCCATATAGTGCTCTGCACCGTTCATATTTCCCCATAGCTGTGCCCCATATAGTGCTCTGCACCGTTCATATTTCCCCATAGCTGTGCCCCATATAGTGCTCTGCACCGTTCATATTGCCCCATAGGTGTGCCCCATATAGTGCTCTGCACCGTTCATATTGCCCCATAGATGATCCACATAAAGCTGTGCCGCTGCAGTAAAAAAAAAAAAAATGCCGTACTCCCCTTTCTTGCTTGCAGCTCCCAGCGTCCGGTCCCGGCGTCTCTCCGCACTAACTGTTCAGGCAGAGGGCGCCGTGCACACTATATGCGTCATCGCGCCCTCTGACCTGCACAGTCAGAGCGGAGAGACGCCGGGAAGATGGAGCGGCGCCCGGCGGCTGGAACGTGGACAGGTAAATATGCTATACTTACCTGGTCCCGGCATCCGGCATCCGGCAGTGGAAGAACTGCAGCACCGAAGACCGTGGGACAGGCGGGGAGCATCAGGATCGCTGGAAGCAGGTAAGTATGCCTCAGCGCCCTCACCCCCTGACCCGCCGACCCTGCCACCTTGACTCGAGTATAAGCCGAGAGGGGCACTTTCAGCCCAAAAATTTGGGCTGAAAATCTCGGCTTATACTCGAGTATATACGGTAGCGCTCGTTCGATGTTGAAGCTCTTGTGACCCTGTCCTTAGGGCTACAAATCAGGAGAGGTGCTGGGGATTCTGGCGGGTGAACGGTAGATCACAGGACTACTGACGTGGCCGCTGAACTAGGGTCCTTCGAATTGGTTCAATCATCACTAGTAACGAAGGTGGAAATATAGTAACTTCATCCCCATTGTGTGATCTAGAAGAAATACAGATCAGTAAGGGAATTGGCCTGTACACAAGTGTTTTATAAGACCAACAGCTTCTATGGAAAAACATCATTGTGACAATGCCATAAATGTACAATATAACGTGAGCAGATATTTGCGATGTCCGTATTATGCCCAGTGTTTGTCGTGAGTCCTACTGACATAATGTAAACCTGCTGCTTCTTGTCGTGTCTGCAGGCAGATGACCTCATCATTGATAAACTGGGCACAGCGACGGAAGAAGGAAAGAAGGTTCAACGTAACAAAGGGCAGAACTTCCTGGCTGTGTTCCGCCGTGTAGAAAACAGCACTTTCCGAAATCAAGATTCTTAGCTGTGGTGTAAGAATAGGTCGTTCTTCTTAAAAAGACTGTGACTCCCCTAAAATTCATCTACTCGTCCTGAACCAGCAGAAGCATTAAGATTTTTGGGCCAAGCTGGAGAATGATGAATTTGCCTCCATAAGCAGGAGCCCACCACTCCCTGCTGTCCGGAGCCGACTTACAAGTCCTGTCTGCTGAGGATCTTCTGTGACTTACAGATATCTGTGGGTTTGAGGTTCTACAAAGCAAAATATAATTGTATTAAGCGTTTTCTTTTTTTTTTCGTTTAATGGATTCTTATATTTGCCGACACTTCCAGCATTTAAGTGTGTAGCATTCCTTAAAGAAGGACAGTGATGATAGCCAGTGCTATATCGGCAATGTAATTTTTTTTTTTATATATATATATATATATATATATATATATATATGCACCTGACCTGATTTAATATATTTTTTTTTTTGCAATAAATCAGTTGTGGAAAGTTTAATATTCAAAAATAAGTCAAGTTGTGTGACGGAAGAAGTTTCTAGAGTCAACTCGATCCTTTTATTTATTTATTTTTTTTGTGTGTAGTGCAGGCCGATGTTTCACACGTGCCCATAGACCTGTATGGGTCTAGCACATGGAAGACAGCAGTGAGCGATCATTATTTTTAGACATCTTTTCCAAATAGTAAAAAGGGCCACAAAAAAACATGGTGATATAGAAAATGCAAAGCACAGCCGAGGGGGAAGGTGCACAGTCGATAGGTGCCCAAACCTTGATATATAGAAAACAAGTGACTAGCACACTCCTAGGGATTGTGATGCAAAATGGAGGGGTTTATTTACATACAAAGTCACAAACGTTTCGGTCAACTCTAGACCTTCATCAGTGTGCTAAGTACACCTGTATGTAAGGTAGAGCCCCAAATGGAATGTAAATAAATGGCATCAAAAAATATAACTGGTAAACTCGAACCAGGACAAACAAATTGGAGATGTCTAATGGAAAGGGTTAAGCCAAGGGGAGGGGAGAAAACCCTTATAGCTAAAGAGCTATGACGCAAATCAGCGCACAGGAGAGGCCAAACTCCGCGGTGTCCACCGCCAGGAGGAGTGTCATTGTTTTCTATACAAAAAAACATGTTGAGACAAAAAAGCACATTAAGGCTAGGTTCACATTGCGTTAGCGGACTGCCACTAACGGAATCCGTTACATAGAGCCACTAACGCAATGTAACGCACCCATTGAATGCAATGTATCTAACGCATCGCTAACGTATGCCATTTTTGGCATACGTTAGCGATGTCCCGTTATTTTCTAACGGACCTTGAATGCTGCTTGCAGCGTTTTTGGGTCCGTTCTCGCTAGCGCAGATCAGGCATCTGCGTTAGCGGAATCGCTAAACGCAATCCCTTTTTGTACATTGCGTCAGCGCATTCCGTTAGCGTATGCGCTAAACGGATTGCACGAACGCAATGTGAACCTAGCCTTGGGGTAAGTTCACACTGGGCGTTTTTGCTGCGTTTTTTTCTGCAGCAAAACCTGATTTCTTAGCAGGAAAGAAGCTGCGTCAGAAACGCATGTTTTGGTTCGTTTTTATTTGCGTTTTGGTGCAATTTTTTTTCACACGTTTTTGGGGCTATCTTGTGTCTCTTTGTGCATGCTAATAAAGTTGTGTGCCCCCAGAGGAAAAAAAAAAACTACTTCCTGCAGAACCATACCTCTAGGTCCTTTAAAAAGCTGGCAATTCTTATGCCGCATACAGTAAAATCACACTGACAGGATAGAATAGATATATACACAGATATATAGATGTCAGTCAGATACACACACACACACTGCTCAAAAAAATAAAGGGAACACTGAAATACCACATCCTAGATATTACTGAATGAAATATTTCAGTTGCAAATCTTTATTCATTACATAGTGGAATGTGTTGAGAACAATAAAACATAAAAATGATCAATGTAAATCAAAATGAATATCCCATTGGGGTCTGGATTTGGAATGATACTCAAAATCAAAGTGGAAAATCAAATTACAGGTTGATCCAACTTCAGTGGAAATACCTCAAGAAGGAAATGATGCTTAGTAGTGTGTGTGTGTGTGGCCTCCACGTGCCTGTATGACCTCCCTACAATGCCTGGACATGGTCCTGATGAGGCGGAGTATGGTCTCCTGAGGGATCTCATCCCAGACCTGGACTAAAGCATCCGCCAACTCCTGGACAGTGTGTGGTGCAATGTGACGTTGGTGCATGGTGCGAGACATGATGTCCCAGATGTGTTCAATCGGATTCAGGTCTGGGGAACGGGCAGGCCAGTCCATAGCTTCAATGCCTTCATCTTGCAGGAACTGCTGACCAGGAAATAGGAAATAATTCAGCTCACCCTTATGATGGTATTCTCACAGCCCATGAGAATTTTAATCCGAGCACTTAAACGTCTCTGCTTGACGCCAGGTACTTGTGTATGAAAATGAAGGTATCCAGCTCAGGAAATAAAATCAAAAGTCTTTATATGGACAAGTTAAAAAATAAGCTGCTTGACAAACCGGTGCATACCGAAGGAAGGGCTGTCTTGAGTAAATGGACGCGTTTCGAACACATATAGTGTTCTTAGTCCTCAGTTGCTGCTGACACACACCAGCCACTTGAGGTCTGGCATTGTCCTGCATTAGGAGGAACCCAGGGCCAACCGTTCCAGCTTATGGTCTCACAAGGGGTCTGAGGATCTCATATCGGTACCTAATGGCAGTCAGGCTACTTCTGGCGAGCACATGGAGGGCTGTGCGGCCCTCCAAAGAAACGCCACCGCACATCATTACTGACCCACTGCCAAACCGGTCATGCTGAAGGATGTTGCAGGCAGCAGATCGCTCTCCGGTGTCTCCAGACTCTGTCACCTCTGTCACATGTGCTCAGTGTGAACCTGTTTTTATCTGTGAAGAGCACAGGGCACCAGTGGTGAACTTGCCAATCCCGGTGTTCTGTGGCAAATGCCAGTCGTCCTGCATGGTGTTGGGCTGTGAGCACAACCCCATCTGTGGACCTCGGGCACTCAGACCATCCTCATGGAGTCTGTTTCTAACCGTTTGTGCAGACACATTCACATTTGTGACCTGCTGGAGGTCATTTTGCAGTGCTCTGTTAGTGCTTCTCTTTTTCCTCCTTGCACAAAGGCTGAGGTAGCGGTCCTGCTGCTGGGTTGGTGCCCTCCTACGGCCCCCTCCACATCTACTGGGGTACTGGCCTGTCTCCTGGTTGCGCCTCCAGCCTCTGGATACTACGCTGACAGACACAGCAAACCTACTTGCCACAGCTCGCATTGATGTGCCATCCTGGATGAGCTGCACTACCTGAGCCACTTAAGTGGGTTGTAGAGTCCGTCTCATGCTACCACTAGTGTGAAAGCACAACCAACATTCAAAAGTGACCAAAACATCAGCCAGAAAGCATTGGTACTGAGATGTGGTCTGTGGTCCCCACCTGCAGAACCACTCCTTTATTGAGTGTGTCTTGATAATTGCTAATAATTTCTATCTGTTGTCTATTCCATTTGCACAACAGCATGTGAAATTGATTGTCAAACAGTGTTGCTTCCTAAGTGGACAGTTTGATCTCACAGAAGTTTGATTTACTTGGAATTAAATTCCGCTGTTTAGGTGTTCGCTTTAGTTTTTTGAGCAGTGTGTAAGTATGTGTGTGTATGTATGTATGTATATGTATATATATGTATATATGTGTATATGTATGTATATATGTGTATATGTGTACGAAAAAAAGCCAACCAGCACTCCCAATGTGAACACGTGCAAGCTGTATCATATAGATAAAAAAACAGCAGCACATGTACATGAATCTAGGCCATGTGAAAACACAGATAAATATTCAATATGAATTATACTTCTCAAAAATATATTTTCACAAATTTAAAAAAAAATTTTTTTTCATAAAACTTAGTTATAGATGAAATGAAGCGCATAAATCGGCAATTCATGTGTGCCCATCAACCACAGCACGGTGATCTCCCTCTGATGGGTCCTACTCTACCATGCATGCCACTCTTGGGCCACCAGCCTACAACTCTGGACAAAACATGTCACTCTGGGCTAAACCTACAATTTATGGGCAGTAGAGTTGATTACCGCCACCTGCAAGGTCAATGGGAGGAGTGCAAGATCAGTCTGGATGCAGCCACATCCATATGTTAAATAGAGAAAAAAAGCCAACCAGCACTCCTAACGTGAATACGTGCAAGCTGTATCGTATAGAAAAAAAAACCCAGCAGCACATGTACATGAATCTAGGCCATGTGAAAACACAAATATTCAATATGAATTATACTTCTCCAAAATATTTTTTCACAAAAAATTATTTTCATAAAACTTAGTTATAGATGAAATGAAGATTCTTAGCGCATAAATTGGCCAATTCATGTGTGCCCATCAACCAATTAGTGTGTGTGTGTGTATATATATATTATATTGCATAGATTGAAGCAAAGCCTGCAATTCATCTGCCGTGTACTGTAAAATCACAGCAGGAGCTGACATGATTGAAGATTTGGATTACACACAGTAAATACATATAGAATGGGTAGATATACAGATGTCTGTGACAAATACAATTAGTGCACGGTGTGTGCAGCTTACTGTACATGTATTTAATTATTAAAAGATTATTTTTCTGAAAAAAAAATGGTGTGGGCTCCCATGTAATTTTCGTTACCAGCATAGGGAAAGCCGATGTTTATAGCCTGGGAAAGGGGTAATACACATGGAGCTTCCCAGGCTATTCATATCAGCTCACAGCTGTATACTTAGCGCACGGTGCAGAGGCGAAGTGAAATTCTCCTGGTGAACTCGCCTCTGCACCGTGCGACTTTCTCACGGTGCTAGCGGGGATCTCACCGAGCTCACTGTAGTTCAGCCCGGCTGGGAATGGAGCCTCAGTGACCGAAGGTAACCTTGTTAACGTCACTGACGTTGCACTCCCCGCAGCTCATTCATCAGTGGTTCTCAGCCTGGACGGTCGCATCTTGGCACCGCGAAAAACGCCCAGTGTGAACTTTACTCTAACTGCCAAAGGTTTGAGATGAATCAAACAGGAAGCGACCAGGAAGCCATTATCTTTCAGTACTGTTGTATTCCAGAACTGTAACCTCCCTGAGGCCCAGAAGTACATTGTGTTCAGTGTTTAGAAACATAGCCGAGGTAATGGAGGCTGAGACCCGATCACCAGTGAACAAGTGGAAACATCAAGACGGGCCAAGAAATATCTAAAGAGAGATTTTTCAGTTTTATGGACTGATGAGTTGATTGACTCTTGACGGACCAGATGGATAGATAAATAATGGGTACAGACCTTCACCTCAACTCAGTGACCAGTAAGGTAGCAGTGGGCTACGTGAAGGGTTGGTACAGTATTATTAAAGATAAACTAGATGGGCATTTTCAAGTTGAAGATGGACTCTTACTGTCAAGTTTTTAGAAGGCACTTCCTTCAAGCAGTGGTACAGAAAGAAATCTGCATCTTTCAAAAAATTTTTTATTTTTTTTCATGCAGTACAATGCTTTATCACATGCAACAAAATACTCCACTGCTTGGTTGCCAGTAAGAAACTGAAAGACTCCATGGGTAGAAGTCTCATGGCTGTCATTGAAGAGGGGAGGGTACCTACATTGGCCGTCTTTGCTGCCGGCCACGGCTCCTGCGCAGGCGCTGGGCCTCTGACCATTCCCGGTGCCTGGGCACTGCAGTACTTTGCTCTGCCTTCATAAGGGCAGATAAAGTACGCCTGCGCAGGAGCTGCGGCAGGAAGACAAGAAGACAAGTCATTGTATGAAGATGGGAGGCGCTGGACCCAGACCGCGACGCCCCTGGGTGAGTATAATCTAACTTATTTTTCTTTCCGAATGCTGTAGATAAGCCCCTGATGCCGGTGGCCCTAGCTTATAGGCCAATTTTGGGGTGACAGATTCCCTTTAATGGATGACAATTAAAAAAAAATTGAGATGGGAATATTAGTCTTTTTTATTTAGTTGCATGATAATAATGCAATCATTTATATTTTCCTAAGGAAGACAGAAGACAGAACCCCACTTCTTCTGAAACATTCAGGTTTATAAACCTTTTGGATTGACCAACATCACGGTAGTTGTTCAGTAATAAAATTACTCATCAAAATTACAAATTACCTATTAATTGTAACCTGTGTACAGCCATATCCAGATAATATATTTGCAATATGGCATCCTCCACACGGTTGTATACTTGTCATGCGGTATGACACCTATATGTGATTCTAGCTCAATGGAAGCAATTGTTTTTATTCTTGGATTTCAGGTATTTTTGTTAAAGGGACACTGTCACCTGAATTTGGAGGGAACAATCTTCAGCCATGGAGGCGGGGTTTTGGGGTTTTTGATTCACCCTTTCCTTACCCGCTGGCTGCATGCTGGCTGCAATATTGGATTGAAGTTCATTCTCTGTCCTCCGTAGTATATGCCTGCACAAGGTAATCTTGCCTTGAACAGGCGTGTACTATGGAGGACAGAGAATGAACTTCAATCCAATATTGCAGCCAGCATGCAGCCAGCGGGTAAGGAAAGGGTGAATCAAAAACCCCAAAACCCCGCCTCCATGGCTAAAGATTGTTCCCTCCAAATTCAGGTGACAGTGTCCCTTTAAGTAGGGGACTTTCTGCATCTCAGTATTTGGCTTCTGGTATCTCCTATGTTATGGTGCACATACTAAAGGAAAAGTATTGATTGATCCCTTATAGTGATGAGCGAATATACTCGTTACTCGAGATTTCTCGAGCACGCTCGGGGGTCCTCCGAGTATTTTTTAGTGCTCGGAGATTTAGTTTTCCTCACCTCGGCTGAATGATTTACATCTGTTAGCCAGCATAAGTACATGTGGGGGTTGCCTGGTTGCTAGGGAATCCCCACATGTACAGGTCCTTCTCAATAAATTAGCATATAGTGTTAAATTTCATTATTTACCATAATGTAATGATTACAATTAAACTTTCATATATTATAGATTCATTATCCACCAACTGAAATTTGTCAGGTCTTTTATTGTTTTAATACTGATGATTTTGGCATACAACTCCTGATAACCCAAAAAACCTGTCTCAATAAATTAGCATATCAAGAAAAGGTTCTCTAAACGACCTATTACCCTAATCTTCTGAATCAACTAATTAACTCTAAAGGTACCTTCACACATAACGATATTGTTAACGATATCGTTGCTATTTGTGACGTAGCAACGATATCGTTAATGAAATCGTTATGTGTGACAGCGACCAACGATCAGGCCCCTGCTGGGAGAACGTTGGTCGCTGAATAAAGTCCAGAACTTTATTTCGTCGCTGGACTCCCTGGAGACATCGCTGGATCGGCGTGTGTGACACCGATCCAGCGATGTCTTCACTGGTAACCAGGGTAAACATCGGGTAACTAAGCGCAGGGCCGCGCTTAGTAACCCGATGTTTACCCTGGTTACCATGCTAAAAGTAAAAAAAAACAAACACTAGATACTTACCTACCGCTGTCTGTCTTCCAGCGCTGCGCTCTGCACTCCTCCTGTACTGGCTGTGAGCCGGAAAGCAGAGCGGTGACGTCACCGCTCTGCTTTCCGGCTCCCAGACAGTACAGGAGGAGAGCAGAGAAGCAGAGCGCAGCGCTGGAGGACAGACGGCTGTAGGTAAGTATCTAGTGTTTGTTTTTTTTTACTTTTAGCATGGTAACCAGGGTAAACATCGGGTTACTAAGCGCGGCCCTGCGCTTAGTTACCCGATGTTTACCCTGGTTACCGGCATCGTTGGTCGCTGGAGAGCGGTCTGTGTGACAGCTCTCCAGCGACCAAACAGCGACGCTGCAGCGATTCGGATCGTTGTCGGTATCGCTGCAGCGTCGCTAAATGTGAAGGGGCCTTAAACACATGCAAAAGATACCTGAGGCTTTTATAAACTCCCTGCCTGGTTCATTACTCAAAACCCCCATCATGGGTAAGACTAGCGACCTGACAGATGTCAAGAAGGCCATCATTGACACCCTCAAGCAAGAGGGTAAGACCCAGAAAGAAATTTCTCAACAAATAGGCTGTTCCCAGAGTGCTGTATCAAGGCACCTCAATGGTAAGTCTGTTGGAAGGAAACAATGTGGCAGAAAACGCTGTACAACGAGAAGAGAAGACCGGACCCTGAGGAAGATTGTGGAGAAGGACCGATTCCAGACCTTGGGGAACCTGAGGAAGCAGTGGACTGAGTCTGGTGTGGAAACATCCAGAGCCACCGTGCACAGGCGTGTGCAGGAAATGGGCTACAGGTGCCGCATTCCCCAGGTAAAGCCACTTTTGAACCATAAACAGCGGCAGAGGCGCCTGACCTGGGCTACAGAGAAGCAGCACTGGACTGTTGCTAAGTGGTCCCAAGTACTTTTTTCTGATGAAAGCAAATTTTGCATGTCATTCGGAAATCAAGGTGCCAGAGTCTGGAGGAAGACTGGGGAGAAGGAAATGCCAAAATGCCTGAAGTCCAGTGTCAAGTACCCACAGTCAGTGATGGTGTGGGGTGCCATGTCAGCTGCTGGTGTTGGTCCACTGTGTTTCATCAAGGGCAGGGTCAATGCAGCTAGCTATCAGGAGATTTTGGAGCACTTCATGCTTCCATCGGCTGAAATGCTTTATGGAGATGAAGATTTCATTTTTCAGCATGACCTGGCACCTGCTCACAGTGCCAAAACCACTGGTAAATGGTTTACTGACCATGGTATTACTGTGCTCAATTGGCCTGCCAACTCTCCTGACCTGAACCCCATAGAGAATCTGTGGGATATTGTGAAGAGAAAGTTGAGAGACGCAAGGCCCAACACTCTGGATGAGCTTAAGGCCGCTATTGAAGCATCCTGGGCCTCCATAACATCTCAGCAGTGTCACAGGCTGATTGCCTCCATGCCACGCCGCATTGAAGCAGTCATTTCTGCCAAAGGATTCCCGACCAAGTATTGAGTGCATAACTGAACATTATTATTTGATGGTTTTTTTGTTTGTTATTAAAAAACACTTTTATTTGATTGGATGGGTGAAATATGCTAATTTATTGAGACAGGTTTTTTGGGTTATCAGGAGTTGTATGCCAAAATCATCAGTATTAAAACAATAAAAGACCTGACAAATTTCAGTTGGTGGATAATGAATCTATAATATATGAAAGTTTAATTGTAATCATTACATTATGGTAAATAATGAAATTTAACACTATATGCTAATTTTTGGAGAAGGACCTGTAATCAAGCTGGCTAACGGATGTAAATCACTCAGCTGAGGTAGGGAAAACTAAATCTCCGAGCGCTAAAAAATACTCGGAGGACACCCGAGCATGCTCGAGAAATCTCGAGTAACGAGTATATTCGCTCATCACTAATCCCATACCATTTAGGTGGATAATATATTGAATTGAAAGGATATGTTATTTTGCATTCGATGCACCAGATGGTGTCGTTGAGGCTGACTAAGGACACTGACTATTTCCGCAGGTTATTTTCAGTCACCTAGAACAGGTGTTATAGTAATCAGAATTTTTTTTTCTGTAACTTTTGACTTGAAAACATGAAGCTTGCTTTCAATCTGTGTAGTATTTCATTTATTTTATTTTTTGTTACAGCAGTGACCAGAGCCAACTCCTATCTTTGCTGTTTGTTCACTTACGTGCCACTTAAATTACACGATTGCTGGTACACACACCCACCATTGTCCAATATACACTTGCTATGTGATCCACAGGTGCCCATGGGTTGTAGCGGCAGCTGGGGGCCTACTCGAAGCCCCCATTGCTGTCCTCTTCTTCCTCTGAAGTCCATCCTGTGGCTGAGCTTCATATGAGGGTGTCAATTGCACTATACACTACAATACTGTATCATCGTACTATATATTTCATATGATTGCAGGTTCAAGTCCCCGAAGGGGAATAAAGTGGTAAAAAAAATATATCAATTTTAAAAAACCTCACTCCCTTTCTTTGTTATAAAATATTAAGAATATTTGGTAGCACTGTGTCTGTTAAAGTGTGATTGATCAAAACATAAATGAAATTAACCTTTACCAAAAATTTTATTTTTTGGTTTCTGCAGCTCCTTTAAAAAAAAATCTAAAAAAAACAGTGATCAAAACAACATATGTACCCTAAAATAGTATTAAAAACATCAGCTCAATATGCAAAAAACAAGATTTCACTTTATTGAAGGAAAAGCATCTGAGCAGCAGACTCAATGGTAATACATTTTTATTTTTTAATAAGATTTTTCGCTTTAAGAAAAGTGGACCCCCCAAGAGTTTCCTGTTATGTAAAATGATAAAATCAGATTGTACCATCTCCGTTGTGCTTCTAGTCTGTATTTTGGCTGTTATCGCTGATCACTGAGCTCAACAGAATGGATGTGAAGAATTACAGCATGAACCCATTACACAGTTCCATATTTTCATGTGTACTGTTGCAATTTCCTCGAATTCAGACCACATTTCCCATTATACCTAAGGCTTCTTTCACACTAGCGTCGGAATCTCCCCGTCGCAATGCGTCGGGGAGAGATTCTGACGCTAGCGTTTGCTGCATTGCACAATGGGTGCAGCAGATGCATTTTTCCGGCGCATCCGCTGCCCCATTGTAAGGTGCGGGGAGGTGGGGGCGGAGTTCCGGCCGCGCATGCGCGGTCGGAAAAAGCGGTCCGTCAAGAGAAAAAAAACGTTACATGTAGCGTTTTTTGCTCCCGACGGTCCGCCAAAGCACGACGCATCCGTCGCAAGACGGATGCGAAGTGTGGCAATCCGTCGCAAATGCGTCATCAATAGAAGTCTATGGGGAAAAAACGCATCCTGCAAGCACTTTTGCAGGATGCGTTTTTTCTGCAAAACGACGCATTGTGACGGATTAAAAAAAACGCTAGTGTGAAAGTACCCTAACACTTTGCAGAGGGTGTGAAGTCTCACGACATCGCTCTTCTCCTAGGTAACAGCAGCCAGTTATAGATCCTTAACACAGAACCGCTGTCCCCAATGTCACATTTCATTGTACGCTATGTGGTGTATGGACGTATCTTTGCTCATATCTGTATTAGGGTACGTGCACATGTTGCGGATTCTCTGCGGATCCGCAGCGTTTTTTGAGGTGCAGAAATACTGCAGATCCGCAATTGATTTACAGTAAATCAATGAGAGAAAAAAATGCTGTGCACACTTTGCGGAAAATCCGCTGCGGTTTAAAAGAAGTAGCATGTCACTTCTGTTTTGTAAATCTGCAGAGTTTTTGTACCCATTCCATTATAGAAAACCGCAGGGGTAAAAACCGCAGCAAATCCGCACAAAAAACGCTGCGGAACTGCACAAAAAACACGACAAATCCGCAGGTTCTGCCAGGAGAGGCAGAATCCGCACCAGAAATTCCTACGCCTAATCCACAACATGTGCACATAGCCTTAGTCTGAACAGAAACTACGCTGATTTAAGAAATAGTTGAAAAGATAAACATTGTTGGCCATAACTAACTGCAGGTCAGCAGAGCACAAAATGGACCTGCGCTATTATCGCTTGATATTAGTAATGTAAGAGGGTAACCGGGGACGAGGTCGTGTGCTTCTCCCTTGATTAGAAAAACTGTTATAACCCGTGTATACATAAGTGTTTTATATTGCATAGAACGTTATAGTCACGTGGTTAATGTATTGCTAAAATATGAGGATGACTCGGTGTTTTGATAAATGTATTAGATGAAGGAAAAGGATAAGATTAGTACATAGGTTAATATCTATAATATAACGCTGGGAGCGTCACTCTGTCCGAAGCCTCGATAGACTGCGCAAGCGCAAGCGCCGGCGCAGTCTGGGCCTCACAGAGCGACGCTCCCGGGAGATCGCGGTGTGCGTTCACACTGAACGCACACCGCAATCTCCCCCGCAGAAGCAGGGACCGCCAGGAGGGTGAGTATCGGACATATTCACCTGTCCCCGTTCCATCGCTGAGCGGCGCCATCTTCCCGGTCTCCTCGGCCTGTGGCCTTCAGTTCAGAGGGCGCGATGACGCGCATGCGCGCCGGCGCCGCCCTCTGACTGAAAAGTCACAGGCCGAGGAGACCGGGAAGTTGGCGCCGCTCAGCGATGGAACGGGGACAGGTGAATATAGTAAGTGCTGGGGGGCCTGAGCTGGCGGCGATACCGGCACCTGACCCCCACAGCGCGCCGGTGTCCCCGCCTGCTAAGGCCCCCCAGCACTCGGCGCCGAGCGGGTCAGAGGCAGGATGGAGCAGCAGGATGGAGCAGCAGGATGGGGACGCAGGATGGGGACGCAGGATGGGGACGCAGGATGGAGCAGCAGGATGGAGCAGCAGGATGGGGACGCAGGATGGAGCAGCAGGATGGGGACGCAGGATGGAGCAGCAGGATGGGGACGCAGGATGGAGCAGCAGGATGGGGACGCAGGATGGAGCAGCAGGATGGGGACGCAGGATGGAGCAGCACATAAGGATGGGGACACGGGATGGAGCAGCACATAAGGATGGGGACAAGGGATGGAGCAGCAGGATGGGGACGCAGGATGGAGCAGCACATAAGGATGGGGACACGGGATGGAGCAGCACATAAGGATGGGGACAAGGGATGGAGCAGCAGGATGGGGACGCAGGATGGAGCAGCACATACGGATGGGGACACGGGATAGAGCAGCACATAAGGATGGGGACACGGGATGGAGCAGCAGGATGGGGACGCAGGATGGAGCAGCACATAAGGATGGGGACACGGGATGGAGCAGCAGGATGGGGACGCAGGATGGAGCAGCACATAAGGATGGGGACACGGGATGGAGCAGCACATAAGGATGGGGACACAGGATGGAGCAGCAGGATGGGGACGCAGGATGGAGCAGCACATAAGGATGGGGACACGGGATGGAGCAGCACATAAGGATGGGGACGCAGGATGGAGCAGCACATAAGGATGGGGACGCAGGATGGGAGCAGCACATAAGGATGGGGACGCGGGATGGAGCAGCACATAAGGATGGGGACGCAGGATGGAGCAGCACATAAGGATGGGGACGCAGGATGGAGCAGCACATAAGGATGGGGACGCAGGATGAAGCAGCACATAAGGATGGGGACGCGGGATGGAGCAGCACATAAGGATGGGGACGCGGGATGGAGCAGCACATAAGGATGGGGACGCGGGATGGAGCAGCACATAAGGATGGGGACGCGGGATGGAGCAGCACATAAGGATGGGGACGCGGGATGGAGCAGCACATAAGGATGGGGACGCGGGATGGAGCAGCACATAAGGATGGGGACGCGGGATGGAGCAGCACATAAGGATGGGGACGCGGGATGGAGCAGCACATAAGGATGGGGACGCGGGATGGAGCAGCACATAAGGATGGGGACGCGGGATGCAGCAGCACATAAGGATGGGAACGCGGGATGGAGCAGCACATAAGGATGGGGACGCGGGATGGAGCAGCACATAAGGATGGGGACGCAGGATGGAGCAGCACATAAGGATGGGGACGCAGGATGGAGCAGCACATAAGGATGGGGACGCAGGATGGAGCAGCACATAAGGATGGGGACGCAGGATGGAGCAGCACATAAGGATGGGGACGCAGGATGGAGCAGCACATAAGGATGGGGACGCAGGATGGAGCAGCACATAAGGATGGGGACGCAGGATGGAGCAGCACATAAGGATGGGGACGCAGGATGCAGCAGCACATAAGGATGGGGACGCAGGATGGAGCAGCACATAAGGATGGGGACGCAGGATGGAGCAGCACATAAGGATGGGGACGCAGGATGGAGCAGCGCATGACAGGATGGGGACGCAGGATGGAGCAGCGCATGACAGGATGGGGACGCAGGATGGAGCAGCGCATGACAGGATGGGGACGCATGATGGAGCAGCGCATGACAGGATGGGGACGCAGGATGGAGCAGCGCATGACAGGATGGGGACGCAGGATGGAGCAGCGCATGACAGGATGGGGACGCAGGATGGGAGCAGCGCATGACATGATGGGGACGCAGGATGGGAGCAGCGCATGACAGGATGGGGACGCATGATGGAGCAGCGCATGACAGGAAGGGGAACGCAGGATGGAGCAGCGCATGACAGGATGGGGACGCAGGATGGAGCAGCGCATGACAGGATGGGGACGCAGGATGGAGCAGCACATGACAGGATGGGGACGCAGGATGGGAGCAGCGCATGACAGGATGGGGACGCAGGATGGAGCAGCACATGACAGGATGGGGACGCAGGATGGAGCAGCGCATGACAGGAAGGGGAACGCAGGATGGAGCAGCGCATGACAGGATGGGGACGCAGGATGGAGCAGCACATACCAGGATGGAGACAATATACCAATATAAATGCTCGCCACCCGGGCGTAGAACGGGTTTAATAGCTAGTCTATAATATAACGCTGGGAGCGTCACTCTGTCCGAAGCCTTTATAGACTGCACAAGCGCCGGCGCAGTCTGGGCCTCACAGAGTGACGCTCCCAGGAGATCGCGGTATGCGTAAACACTGAACGCACACCGCGATCTCCACCGGAGAGTCAGGGACCGCCAGGAGGGTGAGTACAGTATATTCACCTGTCCCCCGTTCCAGCGCTGCGTGCGGCTCCGTCTCCCGGGTCCTCTGCTGTGACGTTCCCAGTTCAGAGGGCGCGATGACGCGCTTAATGCGCGCCGGCGCCGCCCTCTGACTGAACAGTCACAGCCAGAGGAGCCGGAAGATGGCGGCGCGCAGCGCTGGAGCGGGACAGACAGTTGAGTATAGCAAGTGCTGGGGGCCTGACCTAGCGGTTACTCCGGCACCTGACCCCCACAGCGCGCCGGTGTCCCCGCCTGCTCAGGCCATCAGCACTCGGTGCCCAGCAACGATAGGTGAGTATGGTTTTTTTTTTTTTTTTTTATATATACAGTGGGGCAAAAAAGTATTTAGTCAGTCAGCAATAGTGCAAGTTCCACCACTTAAAAAGATGAGAGGCGTCTGTAATTTACATCATAGGTAGACCTCAACTATGGGAGACAAACTGAGAAAAAAAATCCAGAAAATCACATTGTCTGTTTTTTTAACATTTTATTTGCATATTATGGTGGAAAATAAGTATTTGGTCAGAAACAAAATTTTATCTCAATACTTTGTAATATATCCTTTGTTGGCAATGACAGAGGTCAAACGTTTTCTGTAAGTCTTCACAAGGTTGCCACACACTGTTGTTGGTATGTTGGCCCATTCCTCCATGCAGATCTCCTCTAGAGCAGTGATATTTTTGGCTTTTCGCTTGGCAACACGGACTTTCAACTCCCTCCAAAGGTTTTCTATAGGGTTGAGATCTGGAGACTGGCTAGGCCACTCCAGGACCTTGAAATGCTTCTTACGAAGCCACTCCTTCGTTGCCCTGGCGGTGTGCTTTGGATCATTGTCATGTTGAAAGACCCAGCCACGTTTCATCTTCAATGCCCTTGCTGATGGAAGGAGGTTTGCACTCAAAATCTCATGATACATGGCCCCATTCATTCTTTCATGTACCCGGATCAGTCGTCCTGGCCCCTTTGCAGAGAAACAGCCCCAAAGCATGATGTTTCCACCACCATGCTTTACAGTAGGTATGGTGTTTGATGGATGCAACTCAGTATTCTTTTTCCTCCAAACACGTCAATTTGTGTTTCTACCAAACAGTTCCAGTTTGGTTTCATCAGACCATAGGACATTCTCCCAAAACTCCTCTGGATCATCCAAATGCTCTCTAGCAAACTTCAGACGGGCCCGGACATGTACTGGCTTAAGCAGTGGGACACGTCTGGCACTGCAGGATCTGAGTCCATGGTGGCGTAGTGTGTTACTTATGGTAGGCCTTGTTACATTGGTCCCAGCTCTCTGCAGTTCATTCACTAGGTCCCCCCGCGTGGTTCTGGGATTTTTGCTCACCGTTCTTGTGATCATTCTGACCCCACGGGGTGGGATTTTGCGTGGAGCCCCAGATCGAGGGAGATTATCAGTGGTCTTGTATGTCTTCCATTTTCTAATTATTGCTCCCACTGTTGATTTCTTCACTCCAAGCTGGTTGGCTATTACAGATTCAGTCTTCCCAGCCTGGTGCAGGGCTACAATTTTGTTTCTGGTGTCCTTTGACAGCTCTTTGGTCTTCACCATAGTGGAGTTTGGAGTCAGACTGTTTGAGGGTGTGCACAGGTGTCTTTTTATCCTGATAACAAGTTTAAACAGGTGCCATTACTACAGGTAATGAGTGGAGGAAAGAGGAGACTCTTAAAGAAGAAGTTACAGGTCTGTGAGAGCCAGAAATCTTGATTGTTTGTTTCTGACCAAATACTTATTTTCCACCATAATATGCAAATAAAATGTTAAAAAAAACAGACAATGTGATTTTCTGGATTTTTTTTTTCTCAGTTTGTCTCCCATAGTTGAGGTCTACCTATGATGTAAATTACAGACGCCTCTCATCTTTTTAAGTGGTGGAACTTGCACTATTGCTGACTGACTAAATACTTTTTTGCCCCACTGTATATGGCAGCAGCATATGGGGCATATACCATGGAGCATTTTATGGGGGGCATATAATACAATGGTGGCGCAGGATGGGAGCAGCACATGACAGAACGGGCGCAGGATGGCAGCAGTACATGACAGAACGGGCGCAGGATGGCAGCAGCATATGACAGAACGGGCGCAGGATGGCAGCAGCACATGACAGACGGGCGCAGGATGGGAGCAGCACATGACAGAACAGGCGCAGGATGGGAGCAGCACATGACAGAACGGGCGCAGGATGGGAGCAGCACATGACAGAACGGGGGCGCAGGATGGAGCAGCACATGACAGAACAGGGGCGCACGATGGGAGCAGCACATGACAGAACGAGGGCACAGGATGGCAGCAGCACATGACAGAACAGGGGCGCAGGATGGGAGCAGCACATGACAGAACGGGGGCGCAGGATGGCAGCAGCACATGACAGAACGGGCACAGGATGGGAGCAGCACATGACAGAACAGGGGAGCAGGATGGGAGCAGCACATGAAAGAACGGGGGCGCAGGATGGCAGCAGCACATGACAGAACAGGGGCGCAGGATGGCAGCAGCACATGACAGAACGGGCGCAGGATGGGAGCAGCACATGACAGAACGGGCGCAGGATGGTAGCAGCACATGACAGAACGGGGGCGCAGGATGGAGCAGCACATGACAACGGGCGCAGGATGGGAGCAGCACATGACAGAATGGGGGCACAGGATGGCAGCAGCATATCACAGAACGGGGGCGCAGGATGGGAGCAGCACATGACAGAACGGGGGCGCAGGATGGCAGCAGCACATGACAGAACAGGGGCGCAGGATGGGAGCAGCACATGAAAGAACGGGGGTGCAGGATGGGAGCAGCACATGAAAGAACGGGGGCGCAGGATGGCAGCAGCACATGACAGAAGGGGGGCGCAGGATGGGAGCAGCACATGACAGAACAGGGGCTGTTATGAAAGGCAATTCAGTACCACAATGGACATAGCGGTCAGAGCACATACAGTGATCTGACAATAACCCAAAATCATAGAACGAGCTCTGAGACGTGGGAACTCTGCAGACCGCAATCCCTAATCCTCTCCAAACAACACTAGAGGCAGCCATGAATTGCGCCTAACTCTGCCTATGCAACTCGGCACAGCCTGAGAAACTAACTAGCCTGAAGATAGAAAATAAGCCTACCTTGCCTCAGAGAAATACCCCAAAGGAAAAGGCAGCCCCCCACATATGACTGTGAGTTAAGATGAAAAGACAAACGTAGAGATTAAATAGATTCAGCAAAGTGAGGCCCGACTTTCTTAACAGAGCGAGGATAGAAAAGGCAACTTTGCGGTCTACACAAAACCCTAAAGAAAACCACGCAAAGGGGGCAAAAAGACCCTCCGTAACGAACTAACGGCACGGAGGTACACCCTTTGCGTCCCAGAGCTTCCAGCAACAAAATAGACAAGCTGGACAGAAAAAATAGCAAACAAATAGCAAAGAAGAACTTAGCTATGCAGAGCAGCAGGCCACAGGAATGATCCAGGGAAAAGCAAGTCCAACACTGGAACATTGACAGGAAGCCAGGATCAAAGCATTAGGTGGAGTTAAGTAGAGAAGCACCTAACGACCTCACCAGATCACCTGAGGGAGGAAACTCAGAAGCCGCAGTACCACTTCCCTCCACCAACAGAAGCTCACAGAGAGAATCAGCCGAAGTACCACCTGTGACCACAGGAAGGAGCTCTGCCACAGAATTCCCAACAGTACCCCCCCCTTGAGGAGGGGTCACCGAACCCTCACCAGAGCCCCCAGGCCGACCAGGATGAGCCACATGAAAGGCACGAACAAGATCGGGAGCATGGACATCAGAGGCAAAAACCCAGGAATTATCTTCCTGAGCATAACCCTTCCATTTAACCAGATACTGGAGTTTCCGTCTAGAAACACGAGAATCCAAAATCTTCTCCACAATATACTCCAATTCCCCCTCCACCAAAACCGGGGCAGGAGGATCAACAGATGGAACCATAGGTGCCACGTATCTCCGCAACAATGACCTATGGAATACGTTATGTATGGAAAAAAGAATCTGGAAGGGTCAGACGAAAAGACACAGGATTAAGAACCTCAGAAATCCTATACGGACCAATGAAACGAGGTTTAAACTTAGGACAGGAAACCTTCATAGGAATATGACGAGAAGATAACCAAACCAGATCCCCAACACGAAGTCGGGGACCCACACGGCGTCTGCGATTAGCGAAACGTTGAGCCTTCTCCTGGGACAAGGTCAAATTGTCCACTACATGAGTCCAAATCTGCTGCAACCTGTCCACCACAGTATCCACACCAGGACAGTCCGAAGACTCAACCTGTCCTGAAGAGAAACAAGGATGGAACCCAGAATTGCAGAAAAATGGCGAAACCAAGGTAGCCGAGCTGGCCCGATTATTAAGGGCGAACTCAGCCAAAGGGGAGAAGGACACCCAGTCATCCTGATCGGCAGAAACAAAGCATCTCAGATATGTTTCCAAGGTCTGATTGGTTCGTTCGGTCTGGCCATTAGTCTGAGGATGGAAAGCCGAGGAAAAAGACAAGTCAATGCCCATCCTACCACAAAAGGCTCGCCAAAACCTTGAAACAAACTGGGAACCTCTGTCAGAAACGATATTCTCTGGAATGCCATGTAAACGAACCACATGCTGGAAGAACAATGGCACCAAATCAGAGGAGGAAGGCAATTTAGACAAGGGTACCAGATGGACCATCTTAGAAAAGCGATCACAGACCATCCAAATGACTGACATCTTTTGAGAAACGGGAAGATCAGAAATAAAATCCACAGAGATATGTGTCCAAGGCCTCTTCGGGATCGGCAAGGGCAAAAGCAACCCACTGGCACGAGAACACCAGGGCTTAGCCCGAGCACAAATCCCACAGGACTGCACAAAAGCACGCACATCCCGCGACAGAGACGGCCACCAAAAGGATCTAGCCACTAACTCTCTGGTACCAAAGATTCCAAGATGACCAGCCAACACCGAACAATGAACCTCAGAGATAACTTTATTGGTCCACCTATCAGGGACAAACAGTCTCTCCGCTGGACAACGATCAGGTTTATTAGCCTGAAATTTTTGCAGCACCCGCCGCAAATCAGGGGAGATGGCAGACACAATTACTCCTTCCTTGAGGATACCCGCCGGCTCAGACAAACCCGGAGAGTCGGGCACAAAACTCCTAGACAGAGCAACCGCCTTCACATTTTTAGTGCCCGGAAGGTACGAAATCACAAAGTCAAAACGGGCGAAAAACAGCGACCAACGAGCCTGTCTAGGATTCAACCGCTTAGCAGACTCAAGATAAGTCAAGTTCTTATGATCAGTCAATACCACCACGCGATGCTTAGCTCCTTCAAGCCAATGACGCCACTCCTCGAATGCCCACTTCATGGCCAGCAACTCTCGGTTGCCCACATCATAATTTCGCTCAGCAGGCGAAAACTTCCTGGAAAAAAAAGCGCATGGTTTCATCACTGAGCAATCAGAACCTCTCTGCGACAAAACAGCCCCTGCTCCAATCTCAGAAGCATCAACCTCGACCTGGAACGGAAGAGAAACATCTGGTTGACACAACACAGGGGCAGAAGAAAAACGACGCTTCAACTCTTGAAAAGCTTCCACAGCAGCAGAAGACCAATTGACCAAATCAGCACCCTTCTTGGTCAAATCGGTCAATGGTTTGGCAATACTAGAAAAATTGCAGATGAAGCGACGATAAAAATTAGCAAAGCCCAGGAACTTTTGCAGACTTTTCAGAGATGTCGGCTGAGTCCAATCATGGATGGCTTGGACCTTAACAGGATCCATCTCGATAGTAGAAGGGGAAAAGATGAACCCCAAAAATGAAACCTTCTGCACACCAAAGAGACACTCTGATCCCTTCACAAACAAAGAATTAGCACGCAGGACCTGAAAAACTGTTCTGACCTGCTTCACATGAGACTCCCAATCATCCGAGAAGACCAAAATGTCATCCAAGTACACAATCAGGAATTTATCCAGGTACTCTCGGAAGATGTCATGCATAAAGGACTGAAACACTGATGGAGCATTGGCAAGTCCGAATGGCATCACTAGATACTCAAAATGACCCTCGGGCGTATTAAATGCAGTTTTCCATTCATCTCCTCGCCTGATTCGCACCAGATTATACGCACCACGAAGATCTATCTTGGTGAACCAACTAGCCCCCTTAATCCGAGCAAACAAATCAGATAACAATGGCAAGGGGTACTGAAATTTAACCGTGATCTTATTTAGAAGGCGGTAATCTATACAAGGTCTCAGCGAACAATCCTTCTTGGCTACAAAAAAGAACCCTGCTCCTAATGGTGACGATGACAGGCGAATATGCCCCTTCTCCAGGGATTCCTTCACATAACTGCGCATAGCGGCGTGCTCAGGCACGGATAAATTAAACAGTCGACCTTTTGGGAATTTACTACCAGGAATCAAATTGATAGCACAATCACAATCCCTATGCGGAGGTAGGGCATCGGACTTGGGCTCATCAAATACATCCCGGTAATCAGACAAGAACTCTGGAACCTCAGAAGGGGTGGATGACGGAATTGACAGAAATGGAACATCACCATGTACCCCCTGACAACCCCAGCTGGACACCGACATGGATTTCCAATCTAATACTGGATTATGGGCTTGTAGCCATGGCAACCCCAACACGACCACATCATGCAGATTATGCAACACCAGAAAGCGAATAACCTCCTGATGTGCAGGAGCCATGCACATGGTCAGCTGGGTCCAGTATTGAGGCTTATTCTTGGCCAAAGGCGTGGCATCAATTCCTCTCAATGGAATAGGACACTGCAAGGGCTCTAAGAGAAACCCACAACGCTTAGCATACTCCAAGTCCATCAAATTCAGGGCAGCGCCTGAATCCACAAATGCCATGACAGAATACGATGACAAAGAGCAGATCAAGGTAACGGACAGAAGAAATTTTGACTGTACCATACCAATGGTGGCAGACCTAGCGAACCGCTTAGTGCGCTTAGGACAATCAGAGATAGCATGAGTGGAATCACCACAGTAGAAACACAGCCCATTCAGACGTCTGTGTTCTTGCCGTTCAACTCTGGTCAAAGTCCTATCGCACTGCATAGGCTCAGGTTTAAGCTCAGGTAATACCGCCAAATGGTGCACAGATTTACGCTCACGCAAGCGTCGACCGATCTGAATGGCCAAAGACATAGACTCATTCAAACCAGCAGGCATAGGAAATCCCACCATGACATCCTTAAGGGCTTCAGAGAGACCCTTTCTGAACATAGCTGCCAGCGCAGATTCATTCCATTGAGTGAGCACGGACCACTTTCTAAATTTCTGACAATATACCTCTATCTCATCCTGACCCTGACAAAGAGCCAGCAAATTTTTCTCTGCCTGATCCACTGAATTAGGTTCATCGTACAGCAATCCGAGCGCCAGGAAAAACGCATCGATATTACTCAATGCAGGATCTCCTGACGCAAGAGAAAATGCCCAGTCCTGAGGGTCGCCGCGCAAAAAAGAAATAACAATCAAAACCTGTTGAACTGGATCACCAGAGGAGCGAGGTTTCAAGGCCAGAAATAATTTACAATTATTTTTGAAACTCAGAAACTTAGTTCTATCTCCAAAAAACAAATCAGGAATAGGAATTCTTGGTTCTAACATAGATTTCTGATCAATAGTGTCTTGAATCTTTTGTACTCTTGCCGAGAGCTGATCCACAAATGAAGACAGACTTCTAATGTCCATCGCTACACGTGTGTACTGAACCACCCAAATGTCTAGGGGAAACAAAAGGCAAAACACAGTGCAAAGAAACAAAAATGGTCTCAGAACTTCTCCTTTCCATCTATTGAGAATCATTAGTACTTTTGGCTTCCTGTACTGTTATGAAAGGCAATTCAGTACCACAATGGACATAGCGGTCAGAGCACATACAGTGATCTGACAATAACCCAAAATCATAGAACGAGCTCTGAGACGTGGGAACTCTGCAGACCGCAATCCCTAATCCTCTCCAAACAACACTAGAGGCAGCCGTGGATTGCGCCTAACTCTGCCTATGCAACTCGGCACAGCCTGAGAAACTAACTTGCCTGAAGATAGAAAATAAGCCTACCTTGCCTCAGAGAAATACCCCAAAGGAAAAGGCAGCCCCCCACATATAATGACTGTGAGTTAAGATGAAAAGACAAACGTAGAGATGAAATAGATTCAGCAAAGTGAGGCCCGACTTTCTTAACAGAGCGAGGATAGAAAAGGCAACTTTGCGGTCTACACAAAACCCTAAAGAAAACCACGCAAAGGGGGCAAAAAGACCCTCCGTACCGAACTAACGGCACGGAGGTACACCCTTTGCGTCCCAGAGCTTCCAGCAACAAAATAGACAAGCTGGACAGAAAAAATAGCAAACAAATAGCAAAGAAGAACTTAGCTATGCAGAGCAGCAGGCCGCAGGAATGATCCAGGGAAAAGCAAGTCCAACACTGGAACATTGACAGGAAGCCAGGATCAAAGCATTAGGTGGAGTTAAGTAGAGAAGCACCTAACGACCTCACCAGATCACCTGAGGGAGGAAACTCAGAAGCCGCAGTACCACTTCCCTCCACCAACAGAAGCTCACAGAGAGAATCAGCCGAAGTACCACCTGTGACCACAGGAGGGAGCTCTGCCATAGAATTCACAACAAGGGGCGCAGGATGACAGCAGCACATGACAGAACGGGGGAGCAGGATGGCAGCAGCACATGACAGAACGGGCACAGGATGGGAGCAGCACATGACAGAACAGGGGCGCAGGATGGGAGCAGCACATGACAGAACGGGGGCGCAGGACGGCAGCAGCACATGACAGAACGGGGGCACAGGATGGCAGCAGCACATGACAGAATGGGGGCGCAGGATGGAGCAGCACATGTCAGAACAGGGGCGCAGGATGGGAGCAGCACATGACAGAACAGGGGCGCAAGATGGGAGCAGCACATGACAGAACGGGGGCACAGGATGGCAGCAGCACATGACAGAACAGGCGCAGGATGGGAGCAGCACATGACAGAACGGGGGCGCAGGATGGCAGCAGCACATGACAGAACGGGGGCGCAGGATGGGAGCACCACATGACAGAACGGGGGCGCAGGATGGCAGCAGCACATGACAGAACGGGCGCAGGATGGGAGCAGCACCTGACAGAACAGGGGTGCAGGATGGGAGCAGCACATGACAGAATGGGGCGCAGGATGGCAGCAGCACATGACAGAATGGGCGCAGGATGGGAGCAGCACATGACAGAACAGGGGTGCAGGATGGGAGCAGCACATGACAGAACGGGGGCGCAGGATGGCAGCAGCACATGACAGAACGGGCACAGGATGGGAGCAGCACGTGACAGAACGGGGGCGCAGGATGGGAGCAGCACATGACAGAATGGGGGCGCAGGATGGCAGCAGCACATGACAGAATGGGCGCAGGATGGGAGCAGCACATGACAGAACAGGGGCGCAGGATGGGAGCAGCACATGAAAGAACGGGGGCACAGGATGAGAGCAGCAAATGACAGAGTGGAGGCGCAGGATGGGTGCAGAACATGTCAGAATGGAGGCGCAGGATGGGTGCAGCACATGTCACAATGGGGGTGCAGGATGGGAGCAGCACATGACAGAATGGGGGCGCAGGATGGGTGAAACACATGACAGAATGGGGGCGCAAGATGGGTGCAGAACATGTCAGAATGGAGGCGCAGGGTGGGTGCAGAACATGTCAGAATGGGAGCGCAGGATGGGAGCAGCACATGTCACAATGGGGGCGCAGGATGGAAGCAGCACATGACAGAATGGGGGCACAGGATGGGTGCAACACATGACAGAATGGGGGCGCAAGATGGGTGCAACACATGGCAGGATGGGGGCGCAGGATGGGTGCAGCACATGACAGGATGGGGACGCAGGATGGAGCAGCACATGTCAGAATGGGGATTCAGGATGGGAGCAGCACATGTCAGAATGGGGGTGCTGGATGGGCGCAGCACATGTCAGGATGGGGACGCAGGATGGAGCAGGTCATGACAGGATGGGGATGCAGGATGGAGCAGCACATACCAGGATGGAGACCATATACCAACATAGATGCTAGCCACCCGGGCGTTGAACGGGTTCAATAGCTAGTTTAGCTATAAGACAGGATTAGGTACAGTGCAGGGGTGGGCTCAATAAGTTCAAGAAGTAGACAGGCTTAGGGTAGAAACGGTATTGAGTTCAGGAACAGCCCCAGTGTGGGATCAGCAAGGGTCAGTTAAATAGAGGAACACTTCCTGGTTAGTGCTGAGAGAGTGAGAGATTAGATGGAGAGAAAGCAGTAGTTGGAGGTCTGAGGGCACGAGGAGCACGGGCTGTTCAGCAGCAAGAGAAAGCCAGCCTTAAACTCGGAGCGGACATTCCTGGAACATCCGGGACCTACGGTCCAACTAGAGCACTGAGAAGCATATCTCAATGTCCTCCTAGGAGATGAAGTCGGATGGGGAATTGCATAAAGGAGTTGGGACTATGGGACTCGTGGAACCTGCAAAGCCGTATGGAGTATCCCAGGGGTTAGAGATGTCCGTGAAGAAAGGGATAGCTCAGTGCAAGTGGACATTTTATTATTATTATGATTTTTATTATTATTATTATTAGACATTTTTATAGCGCCATTTATTCCATGGCTTTTTACATGTGAATACGGGGCAAATATAGACAAACACATTAAACATGCGCAAATAACAAGGCACATGGGTACATAAGGAGGGAGGACCCTGCCCGCGAGGGCTCACAGTCTGCAGGGGATGGGTGATGAAACACTAGGAGAGGGTAGGGCAAGTTGTGCGGCGGTTCAGTAAGTTCAGGATCACTGCAGGCTCTAGGCTTGTCGGAAGAGGTGAGTCTTCAGGTTATTTTTGAAGGTTTCTATGGTAGGCGAGAGCCTGATGTGTTGGGGTAGAGAGTTCCAGAGTATGGGGGAAGCACGGGAGAAGTCTTGGATGCGGTTGTGGGAAGAAGAGATGAGAGGGGAGTAGAGAAGGAGGTCTTGAGAGGATCGGAGGTTGCGTGTAGGTAAGTACTGGGAGACCATGTCACAGATATATGGAGGAGACAGGTTGTGGATGGCTTTGTATGTTATTGTGATGGTTTTGAACTGGAGTCTCTGGGCGATAGGAAGCCAGTGCAGGGCTTGACATAGGGGAGAGGCTGGGGAATAGCGGGGAGACAGGTAGATTAGTCGGGCAGCAGAGTGTAGGGTGGATTGGAATGGTGCCAGAGTGCTAGAGGGGAGTCCAGAGAGTAGGAGGTTGCAGTAGTCGAGACGGGAGATAAGGGCATGCACTAGCGTTTTTGCGGTGTTGCGGTCAAGGAAGCACAGATCCGGGAAATATTTTTGAGTTTGAGATGGCAGGAGGAGGCAAGGGCTTGGATATGTGGCTTGAAAGAGAGGGCAGAGTCGAGGATCACCCCGAGGCACCGGGCGTGTGGGACTGGGGAAAGTGAGTAGCCATTGACATAGATGGATAGGTCTGGTGGAGGGGTAGAGTGAAATGGGGGAAAGATGATGAATTCTGTTTTGTCCATGTTCAGTTGTAGAAAGCGAGCAGAAAAGAAGGCTGAAATAGCAGACAGACAGTGCGGGACTTTGGTAAGTAAGGAGGTGAGGTCAGGTCCGAATAGGTAGATCTGTGTGTCATCAACGTAGAGACTGCATACCGTGGGATTCTATGAGCTGTCCCAGGCCGAAAGTGTAGATGGAGAAGAGTAGGTCCTAGAACAGAGCCTTGAGGAACACCGACTGACAAGGGGCGAAGTGAGGAGGTGGTGTCCGGGAGGGAGACACTGAATGTTCGGTCTGTCAGATATGACGAGATCCAGGAAAGGGCCAAGTCTGTGATGCCAAGACATGAGAGGATTTGTAGCAGAAGGGAGTGGTCCACAGTGTCGAAGGCAGAAGACAGGCCCAGGAGAAGGAGGACAGAGTAGTGTCGCTTGCTCCTGGCAGTTAGTAGGTCATTGGTGACTTTAGTTAGGGCAGTATCAGAGCAGGCTGAGTGTTGTGAATTCTGTTGTCGGGCTCCCTCCTGTGGTCATGAATGGTACTTCGGCTCGTTCTGTCCATGGACTTCCTCTGGTGGGTGTTTCTGAGGTTCCTTCCACAGGTGACGAGGTTAAGTCGTTAGCAGGCTGCTCTATTTAACTCCACTTAGATCTTTGCTCCATGCCACCTGTCAATGTTCCAGTATTGGTCTAGTTCACTCCTGGATCGTTCTTGTGACCTGTCTTCCCAGCAGAAGCTAAGTTCCAGCTTGTATTTCTTTGGTTTGCTATTTTTCTGTCCAGCTTGCTATTTTTATTGTGGTCTTGCTTGCTGGAAGCTCTGGGACGCAGAGGGAGCGCCTCCGCACCGTGAGTCGGTGCGGAGGGTCTTTTTGCGCCCTCTGCGTGGTCTTTTTGTAGGTTTTTGTGCTGACCGCAAAGTAACCTTTCCTATCCTCAGTCTGTTCAGTAAGTCGGGCCTCACTTTGCTAAATCTATTTCATCTCTGTGTTTGTATTTTCATCTTTACTCACAGTCATTATATGTGGGGGGCTGCCTTTTCCTTTGGGAAATTTCTCTGAGGCAAGGTAGGCTTTATTTTTCTTTCTTCAGGGCTAGCTAGTTCCTTAGGCTGTGCCGAGTTGCATAGGAAGCGTTAGGCGCAATCCACGGCTATTTCTAGTGTGTGTGATAGGATTAGGGATTGTGGTCAGCAGAGTTGCCACGT
Organism: Ranitomeya imitator; assembly: GCF_032444005.1. Taxonomy (NCBI): domain Eukaryota; kingdom Metazoa; phylum Chordata; class Amphibia; order Anura; family Dendrobatidae; genus Ranitomeya; species Ranitomeya imitator. The sequence continues at coordinate 703,179,089 of NC_091284.1, read as the reverse complement.
CCCAGAGCTCGTCCTTATTGTCAGTAACTATCAGGTCATTCCGTGTGCTCTTAACCACCAGGTCATAACAGTACAGGTGGCCCAAAGTTCTAATGCATCTCAATAGAGGGATAAGAGAAGTTCTGAAACCATTTTTTTTTTCTTTGCACTGTGTTTTGTCTCTCTTTTCCCCTTTACCTCTGGGTGGTTCAGGACACAGGTGTAAACATGGACATTCAAGGTCTGTCCTCTTGGATGGATAATCTCACTACAAGGGTACAAAACATTCAAGATTTAGTGGTTCAGAATCCGATGTCAGAGCCTTGGATTCCAATTCCTGATTGGTTTTTTGGTGATAGATCTAAGTTCTTGAATTTCAAAAATAATTGTAAATTGTTTCTTGCCTTGAAACCTCGCTCCTCAGGTGACCCTGTTCAACAAGTAAAGATCATTATTTCCTTGTTACATGGTGACCCTCAAGACTGGGCATTTTCCCTTGCGCCAGGAGATCCGGCATTGCGTGATGTTGATGCGTTTTTTCTGGCGCTTGGATTGCTTTATGACGAACCTAATTCAGTGGATCAGGCAGAGAAAATCTTGCTGACTCTGTGTCAGGGTCAGGATGAAGCGGAGATATATTGTCAGAAGTTTAGAAAGTGGTCTGTGCTCACTCAGTGGAATGAATGTGCCCTGGCAGCAATCTTCAGAAAGGGTCTCTCTGAAGCCCTTAAGGATGTCATGGTGGGATTTCCCATGCCTGCTGGTCTGAATGAGTCTATGTCCTTGGCCATTCAGATCGATCGACGCTTGCGTGAGCGTAAAGCTGTGCACCATTTGGCGGTACTATCTGAGCATGGGCCTGAGCCTATGCAAAGTGATAGGACTTTGACCAGAGCTGAACGGCAAGAACACAGACGTCGGAATGGGCTATGTTTTTACTGTGGTGATTCCACTCATGCTATCTCCGATTGTCCTAAGCGCACTAAGAGGTTCGCTAGGTCTGCCACCATTGGTACGGTATAGTCTAAATTTCTATTGTCCACTACTCTGATTTGCTCTTTGTCATCCTATTCTGTTATGGCATTTGTGGATTCAGGCGCTGCCCTGAATTTGATGGACTTGGAGTATGCTAGGCGCTGTGGTTTTTTCTTGGAGCCCTTGCAGTATCCTATTCCATTGAGAGAAATTGATGCTACGCCTTTGGCCAAGAATAAGCCTCAGTACTGGACCCAATTGACCATGTGCATGGCTCCTGCACATCAGGAGGATATCCGCTTTCTGGTGTTGCATAATCTGCATGATGTGGTCGTTTTGGGGTTGCCATGGCTACAGGTTCATAATCCAGTATTGGACTGGAAATCTATGTCTGTGTCCAGCTGGGGTTGCCAGGGGGTACATGGTGATGTTCCATTTTTGTCTATTTCGTCTTCCACTCCTTCTGAAGTTCCAGAGTTTTTGTCGGATTATCGGGATGTATTTGATGAGCCCAAATCCAGTGCCCTACCTCCTCATAGGGATTGCGATTGTGCAATTAATTTGATTCCTGGTAGTAAGTTTCCTAAGGGCCGATTGTTCAATTTATCTGTGCCAGAACATGCCGCTATGCGGAGTTATACAAAGGAATCCTTGGAGAAGGGTTATATTCGCCCGTCGTCGTCACCATTGGGAGCAGGGTTTTTTTTTTGTGGCCAAGAAGGATGGTTCTTTGAGACCTTGTATTGATTACCGCCTTCTTAATAAAATTACAGTCAAATTTCAGTATCCTTTGCCGTTGCTGTCTGATTTGTTTGCTCGTATTAAAGGGGGTAGTTGGTTCACCAAGATAGATCTTCGAGGGGCATATAATCTTGTGCGTATTAAACAAGGCGATGAATGGAAAACAGCATTTAATACGCCCGTGGGCCATTTTGAGTACCTGGTTATGCCATTCGGGCTTTCCAATGCTCCATCAGTATTTCAGTCCTTTATGCATGACATCTTCCGAGAGTACCTGGATAAATTCCTGATTGTGTATTTGGATGATATTTTGGTCTTTTCGGATGATTGGGAGTCTCATGTGAAGCAGGTCAGAATGGTGTTCCAGGTCCTTCGTGCGAATTCCTTGTTTGTGAAGGGGTCAAAGTGTCTCTTTGGAGTTCAGAAGGTTTCATTTTTGGGGTTCATTTTTTTCCCCTTCTACTATCGAGATGGACCCTGTTAAAGTCCAGGCCATTTACGATTGGACTCAGCCGACATCTGTGAAGAGCCTGCAAAAGTTCCTGGGCTTTGCTAATTTTTATCGTCGCTTCATCGCTAATTTTTCTACTGTTGCTAAACCGTTGACTGATTTGACCAAGAAGGGTGCTGATGTGGTCAATTGGTCTTCTGCAGCTGTAGAGGCTTTTCAGGAGTTGAAGCGTCGTTTTTCTTCTGCTCCTGTGTTGTGCCAGCCAGATGTTTTGCTCCCGTTTCAGGTTGAGGTTGATGCTTCTGAGATTGGAGCAGGGGCTGTTTTGTCGCAAAGAAGTTCTGATGGCTCGGTGATGAAGCCATGTGCTTTCTTTTCTAGAAAGTTTTCGCCTGCTGAGCGTAATTATGATGTTGGTAATCGTGAGTTGTTGGCCATGAAGTGGGCATTCGAGGAGTGGCGTCATTGGCTTGAAGGAGCCAAGCGTCGCGTGGTGGTCTTGACAGATCACAATAATTTGACTTATCTTGAGTCTGCCAAACGGTTGAATCCGAGACAGGCTCGATGGTCGTTATTTTTCTCCCGTTTTGATTTTGTGGTTTCGTACCTTCCAGGCTCTAAGAATGTGAAGGCTGATGCCCTGTCAAGGAGTTTTGTGCCCGACTCTCTGGGTGTTCCTGAGCCGGAGGGTATTCTCAAAGAGGGGGTAATTTTGTCTGCCATCTCCCCTGATTTGCGGCGGGTGCTGCAAAAATTTCAGGCTGATAGACCTGACCGTTGCCCAGCGGAGAAACTGTTTGTCCCTGATAGATGGACTAGTAGAGTTATCTCTGAGATTCATTGTTCAGTGTTGGCTGGGCATCCTGGAATCTTTGGTACCAGAGATTTGGTGGCTAGATCCTTTTGGTGGCCGTCTTTGTCACGGGATGTGCGTTCTTTTGTGTAGTCCTGTGGGACTTGTGCTCGGGCTAAGCCCTGCTGTTCTCGTGCCAGTGGGTTGCTTTTGCCCTTGCCGGTCCCGAAGAGGCCCTGGACGCATATTTCTATGGATTTTATTTCGGATCTCCCCGTCTCTCAAAAGATGTCGGTCATTTGGGTGGTTTGTGATTGCTTTTCTAAGATGGTCCATCTGGTACCTTTGTCTAAATTGCCTTCCTCCTCTGATTTGGTGCCATTATTTTTCCAGCATGTGGTTCGTTTACATGGTATCCCGGAGAACATAGTTTCTGACAGAGGTTCCCAGTTTGTTTCGAGGTTTTGGCGATCCTTTTCTGCAAGGATGGGCATTGATTTGTCTTTTTCCTCGGCTTTCCATCCTCAGACAAATGGCCAAACCGAACTAACTAATCAAACTTTGGAAACATATCTGAGATGCTTTGTTTCTGCTGATCAGGATGATTGGGTGTCCTTTTTGCCGTTGGCTGAGTTCGCCCTTAATAATCGGGCCAGCTCGGCTACTTTGGTTTTGCCGTTTTTCTGCAATTCTGGTTTCCATCCTCGCTTCTCTTCAGGGCAGGTTGAGTCTTCGGACTGTCCTGGTGTGGATACTGTGGTGGATAGGTTGCAGCAGATTTGGACTCATGTGGTGGACAATTTGACATTGTCCCAGGAGAAGGCTCAACGTTTCGCTAACCGCCGGCGCTGTGTGGGTCCCCGACTTCGTGTTGGGGATTTGGTTTGGTTGTCGTCTCGTTATGTTCCTATGAAGGTTTCCTCTCCTAAGTTTAAGCCTCGTTTCATTGGTCCGTATAAGATTTCTGAGGTTATCAATCCTGTGTCATTTCGTTTGGCCCTTCCTGCTTCTTTTGCCATCCATAATGTGTTCCATAGGTCGTTGTTGCGGAGATACGTGGCGCCTGTGGTTCCATCCGTTGATCCTCCTGCCCCGGTGTTGGTTGAGGGGGAGTTGGAGTATGTGGTGGAGAAGATTTTGGATTCTCATGTTTCGAGACGGAAACTGGATCAACATGTTAGGGCATGTTAGGTTAGGCTATGGGTTGAACTAGATGGACATATAGTCTTCCTTCAACCTTAATAACTATGTAACTATGTAACTCCAGTACCTGGTCAAGTGGAAGGGTTATGGTCAGGAAGATAATTCCTGGGTTTTTGCCTCTGATGTTCATGCTGCCGATCTGGTTCGTGCCTTTCATTTGGCTCATCCTGGTCGGCCTGGGGGCTCTGGTGAGGGTTCGGTGACCCCTCCTCAAGGGGGGGGTACTGTTGTGAATTCTGTTGTCGGGCTCCCTCCTGTGGTCATGAATGGTACTTCGGCTGGTTCTGTCCATGGACTTCTTCTGGTGAGTGTTTCTGAGGTTCCTTCCACAGGTGACGAGGTTAAGTCGTTAGCAGGCTGCTCTATTTAGCTCCACTTAGATCTTTGCTCCATGCCACCTGTCAATGTTCCAGTATTGGTCTAGTTCACTCCTGGATCGTTCTTGTGACCTGCCTTCCCAGCAGAAGCTAAGTTCCAGCTTGTATTTCTTTGGTTTGCTATTTTTCTGTCCAGCTTGCTATTTTTATTGTGGTCTTGCTTGCTGGAAGCTCTGGGACGCAGAGGGAGAGCCTCCGCACCGTGAGTCGGTGCGGAGGGTCTTTTTGCGCCCTCTGCGTGGTCTTTTTGTAGATTTTTGTGCTGACCGCAAAGTAACCTTTCCTATCCTCGGTCTGTTCAGTAAGTCGGGCCTCACTTTGCTAAATCTATTTCATCTCTGTGTTTGTATTTTCATCTTTACTCACAGTCATTATATGTGGGGGGCTGCCTTTTCCTTTGGGAAATTTCTCTGAGGCAAAGTAGGCTTTATTTTTCTTTCTTCAGGGCTAGCTAGTTCCTTAGGCTGTGCCGAGTTGCATAGGGAGTGTTAGGCGCAATCCACGGCTATTTCTAGTGTGTTTGATAGGATTAGGGATTGTGGTCAGCAGAGTTCCCACGTCCCAGAGCTCGTCCTTATTGTCAGTAACTATCAGGTCATTCCGTGTGCTCTTAACTACCAGGTCCATTATTGTCCTGACCACCAGGTCATAACAGCTGAGCTATGGATTTTGAAAACGTAAAAGTTTGTGCAAAAGACTGCGTGTTTCTATATGATGAAAATAGACAGGTGCGTAAACTTCTGTATTCTGAAACAAATTTGATGTCTCCTAATGTGTGCGGCGGTTCCTGAAGTTGAAGAACTGGAGACAGCAGCGGCCTGCAACCAAAATGTGTGTGTTACGCACCACAGGCATAGCACAGGAGAATCGAGAATGTGTTTATTTGTAGGGTGTGGGAACACAGCAGCCACCCACCCATGACGAACATAGACAAGGATGGAGGCCTCAGGGATGTCCGAGGGGATTCACTGGGTGATGTGTTGTGAATTCAGCTTTTGGGCTCCCTCCGGTGGTTGTAGAGGGTAATGCAGTTGTGCCTGGACTGCAGGATTGGACAGGTGTATCTACTAATTGCAAGACTGACTGGGGTATATAGCTTTGCAGGACTCTTTAGTCCCTGCCAGTTGTCCATTGTTTTTGGAGGATTCACTTCCCTGCTGGTCTCTCCAGTTTGCTGTGCTTTTCTACAAAGATAAGTCCTGGCTTTGTTTTTGCTGTCCACCTGCTGTGGACCTTATAGTTCTGTGCATTTTCATGTTTGTCTTGTCCAGCTTTGTCTGTGAAGGATTTTTTGCAGCCAAGCTGTGTCTCTGGAGATGCAGATATACCCTCCATGTCTTTAGTCAGATGTGGTAATTTGTATTTTCTGTGGTGGATATTTTCTAGTGCTTTTTACTGACCGCATAGTACTCTGTTCTATTCTTTCTTTTTAGCTAGTATGGCCTGCTATGCTAAATTCTGATTTCATGTCTGCGTATGTTATTTCCCTCTCCTCTCACCGTCAATATTTGTGGGGGGCTATCTATCCTTTGGGGATTTTCTCTGAGGCAAGATAGGTTTCCTGTTTCTGTCTTTAGGGGAAGATAGTTCTGAGGCTGTGCCGAGGGGTCTAGGGAGTGTTAGGTACCCCCCACAGCTACTTCTAGTTGCGCTGCTAGGTTCAGGGTTTGCGGTCAGTACAGGGACCACCTTCTCCAGTGTCCGTCTCATGCTCTTCCTAGGCCACCAGATCATAACAGTGATGGTCATCTTGTTAACAAGAAGTCAGACCATTCTGTCCTTTAATGAGCTTCCCTGGGACTATTTTATTTTTCTCTATTGGGCTAAGAACTGACAGGCAGATTGTTGCTAACTACCTGCTTGTTCTGCCTAGTGCGGCCTCAAAACGGGCACAGACCACACCTGGTGGTGGTGATTCTGCTCCTTCATGTCAACAGAGCAGCTCTTCCTCTCCTGGTCTGCTATTTATGCACATATCCTGACAACTGTCTCTCCGCAGTTAGGCAGCAGGGAGCCAGCTATCAATTAGCATGACATAGTCACTCCCCCCCCATCAGAGTCAAGCAGAAGAGAAGCAGCTGCTCAGTCAATGTGATGTCACTGGAAGTTTCAAAATTGCCGACAGGAGCAGTCCATCACAACAGGAGCCAGCAGCGATAGTCGCCGGACACAAAAGGCAGGTAGTTAAGAACTACTTGCCTGTTAGTTCTTAGACCCATAAGTAAAGAAATAGTCCCGGATAACCTCTTTTAAGCAATGTGCTGAACTGGTTGTTAGACTGGAAATCACATGACAGCTGCCTATAATGAAAGGAGCTGGGATGAAACCATTTACACAGCAAAATAATTTGTGCACAATTGCTGAAGTGCTACATAATATCATTTTAAATCTTTACTAAGGAGTCTGATCTTTAATTTGCTTCAAACGTGTTTACTACTACCTTGACAACCCCTTTTTTTAAATTAAGTAGTAAGTAGAAAGCAAAACCGATATCTCCGACGTCTCTCAGAGTGACGCTGATTCATGGATCCTGGCCCATGGTCTGCTTGGCATCATTATGCCTCGTGAGTCCTGCAGCTATTGGACTGCTGCGCTCTTAGGTCATATGGATGAATATCGGACAGCTAGAAAGAGTGAGCGAATAGCAGCCCAATAGCTGCTGATTGGCTGCAGGGAGCCCGTGGTGACAATGCCACACAAACCCCACCAGAACTAGTGCCAACATTGACGGAACGGCGCAGCTGTGGGGGGGTGGGATCATTTTTATTTTATAACCAGGACTACTTCATATTATCACTGAGCGTTTATGTAACAACTACAGTAGATGGTGCCCCGATTCTAACGCATTGGGTATTCTAGAATATGTATGTAGTTTTTTATGAAGATTTAAGAATAATGCAAAGAATATACAGGATTTTCTGGGTAAAATATATACATTATCATTAAATTTTATTGCTCATAGAACTTAATACAACTGAATGAAATTATTAAACAGATCATCAAAATATATAAAACATTCCAAGAATAACTACCGTATATACTCGAGTATAAGTCGACCCGAGTATAAGCCGACCCCCCCTAATTTTGCCAAAAATAACTGGGAAAATTAATGACTCGAGTATAAACCTAGGGTGGAAAATGCAGCAGCTACTGGTAAATTTCAAAAATAAAAATAGATACCAATAAAAGTAAAATTATTTGAGACATCAGCAGGTTAAGTGTTTTTGAATATCCATATTGAATCAGGAGCCCCATGTAATGCTCCATACAATTCTTGATGGGCCCCATAAGATGCTCCATATTAAAATATGCCCCATATAATGCTGCACAAATGTTGATTATGACCCCATAATATGCTCCATACAGACATTTGCCCCATACAATGCTGCACAAATGCTGATTATGGCCCCATAAGATGCTCCATAGACACATTTGCCCCGTATAATGCTCCACAAATGCGGATTATGGCCCCGTAAGATGCTCCATAGAGATATTTGCCCCATATAATGCTGCACATGGCCCCATACAGATATTTGCACCATATATTGCTGCACATGGCCCCATAAGATGCTCCATACAGATATTTGCCCCATATAATGCTGCACATGGCCCCATAAGATGCTCCAAACAGATATTTGCCCCATATGCTGTTGCTGCGATTAAAAAAATAAAAAATCACATACCTCTCAGGCCCCCGACACTTGCTATACTCACCTTTCCCGTTCCACCGACAGCCGCCGCTGTGTCTTCCCCGTCCTCTGCACTGATTGTTCAGGCAGAGGGCGGAGCGCACTAATTGTGTCATCACTCCCTCTGACCTGAGCGTCAGGGCAGAGGATGCAGAAGACACAGCGGCACCGACGGTGGAACGGGGAGCAGGTGAATATCGTGCACTGCGTTATACTCACCTGCTCCTGGTGCCATCCATGGACATCCCTAGTTCTCCGGGCGCTGACAGCTTCTTCCTGTATTGAGCGGTCACACGGTATCGCTTATTACAGTAATGAATATGCGGCTCCACCCCTATGGGAGTGGAGTCCATATTCTTTACTGTAATGAGAGGTACCATGTGACCACTCAATACAGGAAGAAGCTGTCAGCGCCCGGAGAACTAGGGACGTCCAGGGACCGCGCCAGGAGCAGGTGAGTATTAGACAGCTGCCGCTCCCCCTCCCCTGCCGACCCCTGAGAATGACTCGAGTATTAGCCGAGAGGGGCAATTTTAGCCTAAAATAATGGGCTGAAATTCTCGGCTTACACTCGAGTATATACGGTAACTGTATTTAAATAAATCATCGGATGAAAGAAGTACATCGACCCTATAATATATTTGTTAACAATATCAACCCAAAATATTTTTGTACACCACATTTCTTGTGGATACATCCTGACTCTAAGCAACTTTCCTTGTAAAGGGGTATGACAAACTTGCACCTTGATGTTGGATCTCATTTTAACTCTTGAAAATGCAACTTAGAGTTGTCTATGACCAAAAACAGGCTCCGGTAGATATATGCCAACACGGTGTAGAGTTTGACCTTGTGACTTGTTTATTGTCATGGTAAAAGCTGGTTTTACTGGAAACTGTCGACGCCGAAGCCTAAATGGAAGACCAGTGTCTGAAGGACATAAATCAATGCATGGAATGAACACTTAGTCTCCTTTTGCTGATCCAGTGATCACTCTTGCTTGAATTTCGTGGGAATGGAGTCCTGTAACAATAAAGCGAGTTTCATTACATAGACCATTTTTTGTATTTAGATTCCGCAGCAACATTACGATTGTTCCAACTTTGAGTTGTAGTCTGTGGGATGGCATTCCTGATGGCGTAAGACTATTTAAAAATTCAACTGGATAATGCTCTCGTTCATCTTCATTGTCTACATCCAATGAATCATCACTTTTGTACAACTTATACTCTCCAGGCATTCTATCCATCACACGGGAATTTAGCAGAGCCACGTCATCGTTCTTGGGACAGAGAATTGCATGGGAAGAGGCCCTCTCAAGACTGCTTTGGTCGTTCACATCAATTTCAACACGTTGTGCAAAAACATCACTTACGATGCAGTCAGTGCAGAACTTGTCTTCTGGTATTTCAATAATGTCTTCTCCAAGATTGTATTCATTGCTAAGTTCACCGTTACCAAGTTTAAGAAGCCAGTTGCTATACTCTGGGTCAGAAGATCGCATGTTGTTAATTAGTTGGAGTTTATTAAACTGTTTCCAAAGGTCAGCCATTTTTAAGCTGGGCACGATAATACCTGTTCTTGTTCCATTTGGTATGACTGGAAGGCATTGCCTAAAGTCTCCGCCAATGACAAAAACTTTACCTCCAAATGGAATTTCATTTTTTTCAGCAACATTTGTAATCATTACTTCAAGCAGAAGTCTGTCAATTAAGCTCAAAGCGTATTTGGGAGTCATGGTGCACTCGTCAAATATCAAAAGATTTGCATTGTTTAACTGTCTTCCTGTAAAAGTGTCTTGTTTTATTCTGGAAACTGAGATTTCGTGGACTGGAACTGGTATCCCAAAGAGTGAATGGATAGTGCGACCTCCTCGTAAAAGGTTTGCTACAATACCTGTTGTAGCCGATGGCAATACAACTTTCTCTTCTCTGCTGCTAACAATAATTCGTAAGCTTCGTCATACTCTGGAACTTGTGGAACTTGAATTGCAGGCTGTGGCAAATTAAAGTCTGAAAATGTTTTTCCATGCAGTAGTAAGACATTTTGGAAATCTTGCATGGCATAAGATTCACAATTTTGACAATTTCCACTTCTGTTGTGAAGACATAAGCAGTAATCCTCAATTATATGTTCTTTGAAATTTGTCCAAAGTTGAGCCGGATTTGTAGGCGGTCCAAATACGCAGATGTAGGCAAACAATTTGCGAAGTTGCTTAGGCATATGTAGGGTAACTGCGTCTTCTAAAGTAAGCCTCCACACAGTATCATCCAATAGAAGTCCTAATCCCAAAGCTGCAGCTTTAAATGTATCGTGCAATACTCCGTTAACTGTTTTCAAATCTTCATAACTTGTAGCTCCTTTGACATGCAGTAGTAACAGCCGACGGCAATATCTTTCTTGATCCTTGACACTAACAGTATACATGCGTCCAATTATTCTGCTAAGTCCTCATCTTGGATTCCAAGTTTTATTCCAAACATAATGCTTTGGAATCTCTCGATACAAATACAGGGTTGCGTTTTTGTCACGTTGGTTCAGCAAAAACCATTCCATTAATGTTGACGTGGTGCTTAAAGTTTTTGAGACATCTTTGACTTGAGCATCTTCAAAGAAATAAAGCTGCTGTTGATTTGGTAAATGAATATCTAAACGTATAATGGCATGGAACTGTGAATGCATTGGAAATGCAAATATCCTCCAAGTAGCTTCTGGAGCACTGATGTATCTTGAGTCAACAAAAGTTGAGTCATTGTGATTTATAATAATAATCTTTATTTTTATATTTTCTGTTGTATTTCGACATTAGCTTTGTCATGCCCCTTGAAAAGATATCTTACACTTTTTATTAAAGCACAGATTTCTACGTTGATGTGACAGTTGTAGTGTTTTGATAAGTACGGGTTGTATGGGACTATCCATGAGTTATTTATAATTTTTTTGTTGCGAACAATGTTATCAATGTGTTGTTGCTGGTAGGATAGGTAGCCATCCAAGTCTTTAACAGTGTGCTGTTTGAACTCCTTTGGAAACCCTTTTGTATACTTTCCGTTTTCCATGCATGGACTTTTTGGATTTGCTACACCGCATGGGCCATGAACCATATGAGAGACTACAATATTATACAGTTCAGTATATTTTTCTTGGTTAGGAATTTCAGCCCACACTATGTTGATTTCTTCCTCCGTGCGAAACTTGGAATCTGAATCTAAGATAATTAGTATATGCGCATGTAAGAGACCTCGTTTCTGAAACTATGATGTGTACCATTGCTACGACTGTTCCAAATAGCTCATTTTTGATGTCTTTCAAAAGGCTGCTGCGTTTCAGTTGAAATACGTGTGCGACTAACTCCGGCCTGTGTTCGACTTGTTGCCAGGGTTCTAGATTTTCGGTAATTTCCAGCCATTTAGAATTACAGGTCATTGTCACAAAAATGTCAGGTCTTCCATACTTTACTATTGCCATTGCATCTTGATAATGCTGTTGCATGTTGCGGGGGCTACCTTCAAAAGACGACCGTAGAATTACTGATTTTCCAATTGGAATTCCCTTTTGAATTGATTGTTTTTGCAAATGTTCTTGAAGAACACTGTAGTCTTCAACTATAAGTTGTTTTTGGTTTATTCATATGAAATTTAGACGATTAGCTTCAAATTTAACGTATGCGTCGACTAAGTACTGTTGTGTCAGTTTCCCACCGTTTAAAATAGGATTGAAGTAATTTCGGACAGACAGAAGAAAACTGTAGTACTGCAGTTGTATAATTCTTCTTGAAGTTCCTTGCTGGTGTTGGTTTTGATGCCACCCTTGATCACCTCTTGGAAAGAATATCGGATACAGAAGAGCATCAAGGTTGCTGCGCAAAATGCTAATTCGTTGTGTCTTAGGAACCAAAGGGTTGTTTTGGTCTGGCTTAAGATGGACTAATATATCCCTTTGAAAAGGAGGCTCTCCGTCATTGTTTTGAAAAACACCCGCGACCTCACTTACACGTGGTTTGTTGTAAAATCGGGGATCCTGTTTACGTTCTTGTTTAATGGTCATGACAATAGAAGGCATTTCAGTACCATTTTGTATAGCCCTCTGTTCCTCCTCAGCTTTGACGTCTTTTAGCATGCGATATGCTGCAGCAAATGGGCTGTTTTTTTGTAAATGTACGGCAATTTGGTTCATCAGTTCAGCATCACACTTTTCATTTTTCAGGTTCATCCTTTGTTCTGTAGCCTCATTTGTATCAAGGATGTATAATTGTGCAAATTTGGTGGTTGTCCTATTTCTGGGTGAAGTGTTCCAGTGCGGTGGTAGATCTGGCCGTGAATTTTAAAACAATACGGTCTGAATCCAGGGGGCAGTGCAATGTTGGCACCAAATGAAGCAAACGCATGAGAACTGTTGATGCTTCTGATATTTTCCATAAAATTTCTACTGTGTTGATGTGTTCCTTTCATCAACTGCTCAAACAGATCTGAGTAGTGAGGTCTCGGTAGCATAACTTTTCCTTTTTGGCAGCATTGAGTAAACTGATTGTCAGATGGTTTTTCATCAATGAAATTCAGAGATTCGCATTTAGAGCAAACTGCATCCATAGTCCCACAGTAGTGTTCAATAATTGTAGTTTTGTTGTCTGTTACGTAACATGCAAGTTGTTGAATAGTCTGCTGGGCTTGCCTTAGTTGGTAGAGCATTCATTTTTTATGAATTTGGCGATTGTGTTGTCTGTTTGCCCTGGATTGTGGAGATTCATTCACCTGACGTCTGTGGGATTCCACATTGTGTTCCTGCCTAGTGGCAATGTGATGTGGTGTCTCCTGTTCCCGACGTTGTCTCTGTGAATCAGCTACTTGTACCTGTCGTGTGGCAGTTTGTTGTGGTGTCTCCTGTTGGCGACGTTGTCTGTGAGATTCCGTATCCTGGGCTTGTCTTACGGCAGTTTACTGAAGTGTCTCTTCCTCACTACATTGTTGCTGCTTTGCTGCTGATGCTTTTCGGTCATCCTCATTGGCGTATTTTCGCTTATGACCCATTGAAAGACAGGAAGCATAAATCGTGATAGCGTACAGTAAAGAAGTATCTGTTCAGCGCGCTGTGACTGACAGTGAACGTGACTGAACTATGTCGCACTGTGACTGACTGAACGTATTCAGTAAACGTGAGTGAACTATGTCGCACTGTGACTGACAGAACATGTTCAGGAAACGTGACTGAACTACGTGGCACTGTGACTGACAGAGCTTGTTAGGTAAACGTGAGAGAACTATGTCGCACTGTGACTGACAGAACACGTTCACTAAACGTGACTGAACTACGTGGCACTGTGACTGAAAGAACTTATTCCATAATCGTGACTAAACTACATGGCACTGTAACTGACAGAACTTGTTCAGTAAACGTGACTGAACTACATGGCACTGTGACTGAAAGAACTTATTCAGTAAACGTGACTGAACTACGTGGCACTGTGACTGACAGAACTTGTCCCGTAATCGTGACTGAACTACATCACACTGTGACTGACAGAACTTGTCCAGTGAACATGAGTGAACTATGTCGCGCTGTGAGTGGGGGTTAAATCCCGCGCCAATATCGCAGATTGGTCGGGGCTAGCTGGGCACGACCAATCAGCGAAGCATGGTTCAAATCCCTCTCCAATTCGCGGCTGGACTGCACCTGTCGCTGATTGCTCGCGGGCGGCTGGCGCGACACATCAGCGACGCGGGATTTCTGTTACAAACAGACAGAATTAGATGATTATATAGTAGATGGTACCAGCATCCACGTCTTGGGGTCCGTCACTCAGTGACGGCACATCGCTTGCGCACGCCCATTGTGGGCGTGCGCTAGCGATGCGTCCGACATTGGATTCAATGGCGGCGTTAACGGACTGCGTTATACCGCGTTATGCCGTGGTGTAACATAGTCCTTCTAACGGACGGGTTTAACACAATGTGAACCCGGCCTTACATTCACTTGTGTTAGGAAATGATTGAAACATTGGGGGAATCATTCTAAGTTGGTGGGACTGAAGTAAGAGTAAAAAGTAACCCACCCTTCAGTCCATGAAATGTTTAACCTCTCGCTCACCTTTTCTGTGGTCAGGTCTTTCTAGACACTGAATCATTAACAGCAGCAAATATCTTATAGTAGACACCTAGATGAATATTGCATTCTGCCTTTTCCACGTCTCGCTGCCGGACACACACTATTGTATGGTTTACCAGCATCTGGCTAGGAATTTCCCATGATTAAGACATTGCAAGTAAACAAAAGCAACCTTACAGAGGGAGGGTTTCTTGGATGGAGGCAAAATTTAATTTAGCAATAATGTGTGTATGTCATAAATATATCTGCAGGCCACCAAGTGACTGCACACAAAAAAAAAATGGCAAAAAGCTATGGCCATGTTCATACATAGTGTAAGTACTGCAGTTTCTTTCACTGCATTTTTGTGTGTACAGAAATTATAATATAATACATTCAATAGTTCAAAAAAATGCAAGCTCATCTCCATTATGTATTTAACCCCTTGACGCCACAGCTTATTTTTGTTTCTGTTTTCGCTCCCTTTATTCCCCAGAGCCATTACGTTTTTATTTTTCCAGAAATTTGGCCATGTAAGGCTACATTCACATTTGCGTTGTGCGATGTTGCGTCGGAGACACACAACGCAAACAAAAACGCAACAAAACGCATGCTAAAACGCAGCGTTTTGCGACGCATGCGTCCTTTTTTGCCGAAATTTGGACGCAAAAAAAATGCAACTTATTATTATTATTATACATTTTTATAGCGCCATTTATTCCATGGCGCTTTACATGTGAATACGGGGCAAATATAGACAAATACATTAAACATGAGCAGATAACAAGGCACACGAGTACATAAGGAGGGAGGACCCTGCCCGCAACTTGCTGCGTTTTCTGCGCCCAACGCTTGCGGCAAAAAAACGCATGCATCGCAAAACGCAGCACAACGCATGTCCATGCGCCCCCCATGTTAAATATAGGGGCGCATGACGCATGTGTCGCCGCTGCTGCGCCCGACGCAACCACACAAAACGCTAATGTGAACGTAGCCTAAGGACTTGTTTTTTTGCGGGATGAGTTGTACTTTTGAACAACAATATTGATTTTACCATGTTGTGTACTCAAAAACGGGAAGCAAAATTACAAGTGCGGTGGAATTTAAAAAAAAAGTGCAATTCCACAACTGTTTTTTAATTATTTTTTTTTTTACCATGTTTACCAAATACGAAAATTGACAGGTCATTACGAGTTTGCAGATACCAAATATATATAGGTTGTTTTTATTTAAATTGTGAAAAAAATTCCAAGGTTTGTTCCAAAAGAAAGGCTTCATTTTCCGAGACTTGTGTGCCGAGCTGAAGTTTTTATTGATATCATTTTGGTGTAGATACGATATTTTGATCACCCATTATGTACCGGTGACCAAAAAAAACAATTCTGGTGTTTTTACTTTTTTATTCCGCTACATCGTTTACTGATTGGATTAATTCTTTTTATAGCTTGATATATCGGGCGATTCTGAACACAGCAATACCAAATATTTGTATTTTACTTTTTTGGTTTTATGTTGAATGGAGCGAAAGGTGGGTGATTTGAAAATCAATCTCTCTCTCTCGCAAAAATTAAGAGACCACTGCAAAATTTTCAGTTTGTCTGATTCTTCTCTTTATAGGAATATTTTGGAGTGAAATGTAAATTGTTTTTTTATTCTATAAACTACTGACATGTCTCTGAGGATCCAAACTATAATTTTTGTATTTTATGAAAATGTGAAATGGCCAAAATAACAAAAAAATGCATTGCTTGCAGACTTCAAATAATGCAAAAAAAACAAGTTCATAATCATTTAGAAACAACAATACTAATGCTTTAATTCAGGAAGAGTTCAGAAATCAATATTTTGTGGAATAATCATGATTTTTAGTCACAGCTTTTATGCGTTTAGGTATGCTTTCCCCCAGTCTTTCACACTGCTTTTGGGTGACCTTATGTCACTCATGGTACAAAAATGTAAGCAGTTCTTTGTTTGATAGCTTTTGACTATCCATCATCCTCTTGATTACATTCCAGAGGTTTTCAATGGGGTTCAGGTCTGGAGATTGGGCTGCCCATGACAGGGATTTGATGTGGTGCTCCTTCATCCACACCTTGATTGACCTAGCTGTGTGGCATGGCGCATTGTCCTGTTGGAAAAACCAGTCCTCGGAATTGGGGAACATTGCCTGAGCAGAAGGAATCAACTGTTTTTCCAGGATAACCTTATATGCGGCTTGATTCATACGTCTTTCACAAAGAACAATCTGCCCAATTCTAGCCTTGCTGAAGCATCCCCAGATAATCACCAATCCGCCACCAGATTTCACAGTGGGTGCAAGACACTGTGACTTTCACGCCTCTCCAGGTCTTCGTCTAACCATTAGACAACCAGGTGTTGATCTGGGGGTGCTTCAGCACAGCTGGAGTAGGACTGGTTAATCTTTGTGAAGGACGTATGAATCAAGCCGCATACAAGGTTATCCTGGAAAAACAGTACAGGGCAACGCCAGGCTCTTCAGCTAGTATATCTATATACACTGCTCAAAAAAATAAAGGGAACACTTAAACAACAGAATATAACTCCAAGTAAATCAAACTTCTGTGAAATCAAATTGTCCACTTAGGAAGCAACACTGTTTGGCAATCAATTTCACATGCTGTTGTGCAAATGGAATAGACAACAGTGAAATTATTGGCAATTATCAAGACACGCTTAATAAAGGAGTGGTTCTGCAGGTGGGGACCACAGACCACATCTCAGTACCAATGCTCTCTGGCTGATGTTTGGTCACTTTTGAACGTTGGTTGTGCTTTCACACTCGTGGTAGAATGAGACGGACTCCACAACCCACACAAGAAGCTCAGGTAGTGCAGCTCATCCAGGATGGAACATCAATGTGAGCTGTGGCAAGAAGGTTTGCTGTGTCTGTCAGTCTAGTGGCCAGAGGCTGGAGGCACTACCAGGACACGGGCCAGTACACCAGGAGACGTGGAGGAGGCCGGAGGAGGGTAACAACCCAGCAGCGGGACTGCTACCTCAGCCTTTGTGCAAGGAGGAGCACTGATAGAGCCCTGCAAAATGACCTCCAGCAGGCCACAAATGTGCATGTGTCTGCACAAACAGTTAGAAACCAACTCCATGTGGATGGTCTGAGTGCCTGATGTCCACAGATGGAGGTTGTGCTCACAGCCCAACACAGTGCAGGACAATTGGCATTTGCCACAGAGCACCAGAATTGGCAAATTCGCCATTGGCGCCCTGAGCTCTTTGCAGATGAAAGCAGGTTCACACTCAGCACATGTGACAGATGTGATAGAGTCTGGAGATGCCGTGGAGAGCAATCTGCTGCCTGCAACATCCTTCAGCATGACTGGTTTGGCAGAGGGTTATCAATGGTGCGGGGTGGCATTACTTAGGAGGGCCGCACAGCCCTCCATGTGCTCGCCAGAGGTAGCATGACTGCCATTAGGTACCGAGACGAGGTCCTCAGACCCCTTCTGAGACCATATGCTGGTGCGGTTGGCCCTGGGTTCCTTGTAATGCAGGACAATGCCAGACCTCATGTGGCTGGAGTGTGTCAGCAGTTCCTGCAAGATGAAGACATTGAAGCTATGGACTGGCCTGCCCGTTCCCCAGACCTGAATCCTATTGAACACATCTGGGACATCATGTCTTGCACCATCCACCAACGTCACGTTGCACCACGGACTGTCCAGGAGCTGGCAGATGCTTTAGTCCAGGTCTGGGAGGAGATCACTAAGGAGACCATCCGCCGCCTCATCAGGAGCATGCCCAGGCATTGTTGGGAGGTCATACAGGCACAGGGAGGCCACACACACTACTGAGCATCATTTCCTTGTCTTGAGGCATTTCCACTGAAGTTGGATCAGCCTGAAATTTGATTTTCCACCTTGATTTTGAGTATCATTCCAAATCCAGACCTCCATGGGATATTAATTTTGATTTACATTGATCATTGTTATGTTTTATTGTTCTCAACACATCCCACTATGTAATGAATAAAGATTTACAACTGAAATATTTCATTCAGTGATATCTAGGATGTGGTACTTTAGTGTTCTCTTTATTTTTTTGAGCAGTGTATGATGTGAAATATTTTTATGTGCAATATAATCATTATAATTTCTTATAACTAACCACAGTTAGTTACTATGCCCGGGTAACGCCGGGTTCTTCAGCTAGTATTATATTTTTACAAAATTACTTTTTTATGCTCCTTGGGAGACTAGAAGCTATGATAACCCAATCGCATCTGCTACACACAGGCAATGATCAGATCGCCTGTATGTATCAGAAATGCTCACATGCTATGCGCCAACGACTGGCAGGGAGAACCATAGAGGTCTACTGGAGACCTCTGGCTGTCATGCCAACCCATCGGAATACATTTCAAAAACCTGACCGTCACATCCAAACATAGACTAAGTGTGAACAGGTGCTGAACCTAAAGTTGCCAACTCGTATATAGTTAAGTAAATAATAATAATAAATAAACGTCTCCATCTGAAAATTTTAGTCTAAGAAGAGGTTTCACATGTACCCATTCAGATGGAGACGTTTATTCTCAGCGAGGAAAGGCAAGTTTAGGACCTGGTATAAGAGAGATGCCCTAATGTGGCTCCCAGGTACACATAAAATTGGCCATTGTTATGCGCTAAACGCTCTCATTTTTCATATTTCTAGTGCAGTAATGCAGTTCAATTTTCGTATTTCATGTTTGCATGTTTTAGCGCTGCAGTGTGCTGCCTTATTTACTTAGCCAACCCATCGGAGACCCGCGATCATGTGACTGGGTTACCGATGGGTAGGATTAGTGACGTGCTTCTGGTACGATCACATTAAATGCTGCTATCAGCGATTGACAGCGGCATTTAATGGGTTAACAGCCGTGGGTGGATCACGATTCCAACCGCGGTTGTTCACAACAGCTGACATGTGTCGGGAAAGATGTGGGCTCAGCGCCGGAACCCACATCAAAGGGAGGGACATGACATGCGCCGTACTAGTACGGCGCATATCATGAAAGGGTTAAAGATCCCACAAAACTGTATATATATATATATATATATATTTTTTTTTTTTTATGGGGATTCTGAAAAAGCGTCAGAAAATTGCAATTGCATTTAAAGGGTAATGATTGTTTTATTTATTCATAAATCAATAGTACACAGGATAATACGCAAATTTGTAACATATCTGATCAGAGACGTTTGCTTCTTTCTGCTCAACTGATGTTTTGCGCTAATTTGGGTTTTTGCGCTAATTAAGAGACTTTCCCATTGACCAGATGGGAGATGACAGTTGCTGCTCATAGCATTCTATGTAAAAGGGAGAAAGAGGAGCTGGAGGTGGACACAGACATTCTGCTGCGTGTTCTCCTTAAACCGTAATCCCATTTCTCCATAGAACCTTATAAGCGCCTGCTCTCATCTCCTGCTTCAGTTACGGGAAAATATTCACTGAAGACACATTTTACCTGTGAGCCGAAAATTTTGAGAATGAAAGATCAGTCCAGGAGTAGGAAGAAGCGCATTTATCTGATAACACATATTACATAGGTTCTTATTTTTATGTATATGATTGATTCATAAAAATTGTTGGTTTTATTTTACATGAATACTTGGACGTTTTGCATGTTAACACCATGTTAGTGATGCACATTGCATGGCTAATAAGACATTGGGAGAGTTTATTATCGACAAATGACGTGACATGTTCACTTTAATGTAAATTTAACCTAATGGGGAGATATTGAGCAAGAACGGCAGCGGGTCCAAGGGGATGTGTTGGTAAAAGACCTATGTCTGCCAGAAGGTAACTGATGGAGAGGCTGACATTTCCAGTTAGTATTCCAACTTTAAATCACTTGCAATAAACTGTAATCACTTACTGATTAAAATAAATGAATAGGTAAATATCTATTTTCAGTTTTGGCCATAATTGGCTGCCCTAACACAAGCATATTACTTTTACGGATGTGAACAAAATCTTTAACTCCCATTATAAATTATTAGCAAAATGTACAAACGTTCTGCCATTTGCAATAAACAAGAACAATTTAAGTAGCTGAACGAAACTAATATAATAAGTGTTTTCTCCAAATTCAAAACAAAATGCCGCTTTTACGGACTACTTCAGTCTCAGAATTATTTACCTTTTCTTAAGAAGCATCTTTGATGCTCAGGAGAGCACAGTCATACACCTGCTCCTGATAGCGTTCCCGAGGAATCTTAGTCTGTTCCTCATGGGCAGTATTTGCCAGATCACCAATGTTCTTCTAGAGAAACTTGTCATGAAGGGCCTGAATAAAGCCCCATTTACACGTCTGTGTCTAATTTGAAATCCTTGTAAAACAGAAAATTTTGCACTTATGTGTCATCTGTTTTGCCTCTGATTTTTCTAATACTTTAAAAATCTGAAGGTGGAAGACGATCTGAACTTCGTTTTTATCTGTTGACTCTTATGCAAATCTTGTGTAATCCTCCCATTGCATTTAAAGCAAAAACAAGAAGAAAGATACATTTAATAATAAAAAAGAGCCTAAAACAAGGGTCAGCTTCATTATAACCTCATTTCACATAGTCGCTTAGCCCAGCCATATATAGATGATTGTCCGGTCTACACAATTGCCTGCATAGATGTGATATGTGTATTTGTGTGTGTGGGATTATATCCAGGTATCAATGGTACAGGAATTTTCTTCGTAGTAATATCTGATCTTATGTAAAAAAAATATATATATATACATGATCATTTTGCAATGCTGCCATCTTTACAGTGTACGATTGTAAACTTTTACCTACTTGTGTGTTATACAGTCTGCACCATTCCAACACTATATCTCCTTAGATGATCACATTACTATTCCACCCCAGTTAGCATACCTCCCATGTAAATATAGTATTCATACATATTTCCGGGCAATGCATACTGCACATTGCATCAGCTGTTCCACTCTACAGATGCCAGACAGAGTTCAAAGTGAATCTGCATTATTGTATTGAGTGGTTCTGTGGGAGCATTTTGTCTGAATCACATTTTTGGGGTATTTAACCAGAAACTCCAATGTACGTGCACAGTGTAGAGCACAGGATAAATGTGATTGAGCCTGACACTGAAAGCAATCAGAAAATGATGGCTGAAAGAGCCTGAAGTGCGTAATTCCATGAATATGTTCTACTGTGTTATTATATGGCTCGTGTATTATTTTAACAAAGAAAATGAAGTGGGTTTTATTCGATGATGCTGGTTTCCCCAAACTTTGAAAGCTACCAGAAAATGTTATGTACAGTATACCAAAATACTGCCAATGAAAACTTCCAACTTATCCCGCAAAAACAAGTCCCCACTCAGGTCCATATCTGCCAATGGAAATATATGACGTTTCCTCATTATTGGTAGGACAAATACTCTAGAAAAGTGATATTCCTCAACTCCCACACGCACAAATAAAATTCTGTAAAATCTCCGCTCCCAAATCAAAATGCCCCATAGTGTGCATAACTGTGGTTAGTGCGCACGAGTTTGGCATTGCTGTAGTGGTAAGAGGCCACTTAACAATTTAGGGATGTACAGTATGTATCCAGAGTCCTGGGATCTAGCGGTGGATACCTCACTCAGGCCGGAATCATCTCTCACCACATTGAGTTACGGATACCTTAAGACACCGTGATTCCGCTCCTTACCTGTGGTGGACATCGCATACTCTTGGACCAGCCTTCAATTCATTGATCCACGGTAGACACATAAGGAACCGGAATACCAACCCTTTACCTGCAGTGGATACCACAACTGCCTGGGGATCTCACTACTCCTTCCCATGGAACATATCCATAAAGGACATTGAACCCAACTACCATTTCCCTATCTTCTACAAAAAAAAAAGCAGTCAGTACACTGAGGAAGGTCTCCAATGATTGAAACGTCTGTACCATATTATTGGGACTGCACTTATAATCAAAATTGTTTACTCATCATCCAGCTTTGAGGGCCAAGTTTATTCTGCACATTCAAACAGAGGCTGGACAGACATCTGTCTGAGATGGTTTAGTGAATCCTGAATTGAGCATGCAGATGGACACGACGACCCTGGAGGTCCCTTTCAACTCTATTCTACGATTCTACTCTTTTATTTTTGGTTTGCCTTACATATCTGTTCATTCTGTTGTGTAAAAAAAATTAAAACCTCTCTAAAAGCATGTTGTTACAGGGTTAATACAGAGTTTATTTTCTTATGTGGATTAGATCGTGTTTGTGTTGTTGAATGAGAGTTGATAACATTTTATTCATGTTCTGTGGAACGATTTTAAAGGAAATCTGTCATTGGAAAATGACATATTCTTTATATTAGCTTTTTGTGTTACTTGCATTTTAAAAAAATGCCACCTGTTTTTTAAAAATCAGTCTTAAAGGAAAAAAAAATAGCAAAATTTGTGATTTTTTTTTTTAAGATTGACTATTTTAAACCCATAATTCCTGCACTTTAAGTAGTGATTTTTAGCCAGGCTCTATATCATTAGACGCAGGATTACAATGACAGGTAACACCTCTGTATACAGCTGATAAAACAGGATCCACCAATCACGATAGATGATGTCTCCGCTGACACTGCATTCCCTTCACAATGACCTTTTGACTTGCTCCTTAGAGACTTCTATATAAAATTTAGAGTCTGACCATTGTGGCTATGTACATATGTTGTTTCTTGAAACAATGAAAGCTTATGTATAAGTATATATATGCATGTGTGTATATGTATGTGTGTATATATATACCGTGCATATGTATATGTGGATATATATATACTTATGAATGTGTGTGTGTGTGTATATATATATATATATATATACATATATATAATGTAACATGTTTTCTGCATTTAGATGTATATTTCATTGGATATTATTTTCTTTTTTATAGCGCCATCAATTCCACAGTTATGGGAAGTTATGGAAAACGTTCACTTCAAGCACAGTCATGCTGTCTTTCTTAGTTAATCCGTCTGTGTGTGTGTGTGTGTATATATATATATATATATATATATATATATATATGTAATATATATATATATTTGTGTTTTGTGTGTACTGTATGTCTTTGTATATACTGTGTGTGTGTGTGTATATATATGTATATGCATATATATACATATGTGTGTGCGTGTGTATATACAGTATGTGTGTATATATATATAGTGTGTGTATGTATATATATACATGTGTGTGTATATATATATATGTGTGTATATAGATATGTGTGTGTGTGTGTGTAAAATGAAAGGAATAAGCTGAAGCTCTTATGTTATTTTGTATATATTTAGTATATGACAGCATTATCACACGCATGAGGACACTTTCTAGTAAAGTTGCTGGAGGTAACAGTGCACCAGTCTCAGTCCTGCTTAGTATGTAATGTTTCTGGGCTGTTACATCAGAGCTTGTTTGCACGCCTGCCGTGCGAAGAGGACACATTCCTTCATTACAGTGACCAGTTGTCAACTTGCTTTTACATCAAATATCCTTCTTGCATAAGTATCTCGAGTGTCTTTCCTATACCAACAATGGTGTGGATACTGATAATTTTGTAAGCCCTCGCGGGCAGGGTCCTCACTCCCCCTGTACCAGTTATGACTTGTATTGTTTAAGATTACTGTACTTGTTTTTATTATGTATACCCCTCCTCACATGTAAAGCATCATGGAATAAATGGTGCTATAACAATAAATAATAATAATAATAATAGAACATTCCCCCAATTCCATTTACAGCTTTTTTGTTTCAGCCAAATAATTTTGTACCAGTCTGAAGATAGGCACATTACATGCCAAAAGTGAGATTCACACATATACTCTGAAGAGTGGGTTGTGGATTCTTCAGAAAATACAAGATTCTGATGCAAATCCAAAGGAAGTCATTCACTGTTATGAGGCCAACGGAATCACTTTGGACACTCGCTTCTGTCGTCTTTTTCATACTTGCCAAAAAAGCAGGCGTCTGACAGAATCCCTAATGCAGTACTCAGTGGAGGGCATATGTGTATACCTAGCCTAAAATCCTCCATACACATTAGACTAATCTAATGTTTATGGCGCCTTAAGATTCACACACTTCATATGAGCTAATGCCTTTATGGGGTTGTTACATGACCTCTTAGCTTTCCAAGGAGCTGGGTCCTTTACTCCCCATTCTTAGGTAAAAAGAGATCCAGTGGATATTTGCCAGGATGGCGGGCAATGTCGGACTGGGGTGCCTAGGACTCACAGGTAGTATTGACTCTTGGTCCACATTACAGCTCGGATACATGAAAATACCTGTTAGGCATTACTCCTGTTAGAGTTAGTGGCAGCTACAAGTGGAGTGGCTCCTGAACATTTACTATGTCCTCACCATATCTGTGATATATAATTAAGGCTGGTCACCTATACACATGATAGGTGATAACTTATTGATTGTTGGCGGTCCAACCAATGGGCCCGGAACAGATCAGAAAAACAGGAAACTTTTATACCTGATGGGGCACTTCTATCCCTGTTTTAAAATGGAATGGCAGGTCAGATGTCATTCTCATGGGGCATCAGAAAAAGCCAAGCGCAGTGCTCAACAGCCACATTGAGAATGAATGAAGTGGTGATTGGATGTGCGGCTCCATTCTAACAGGTATAAAACTCCCTGATTTTCCTCTTCCAGCAGTCAGACCCCCACTGATCAATAAGTTATGCGTGTAGAACCCCTTTGCGTGCATTTCTGCCATTAGATAACAGCATGTCAGTACAGGAATGGATAATCTTTTAAGTATTTATTCTCTAATGGAAATAAAGAATGTAATCCTTATTGATAGCAGAGAGAACAACTGATCTCCATAAACAACATAATTGACTATATTAATCCACTGAACACAATCCACTTTACCCAAGACCAATATTCCGAAAATACTGCATACAACTGACAAATACCACCACACCATGACTAAACCACACATTACAACCACATAGTGACCAAATAATACTACCATACTGATCACAATCACATCCCCACTTATAAGGGGGTGTTCACACTTATGCAACCACATTATTTTAGTTTTGTTATTTTTATATTCCACCTCAAAATGATTTCAGTGTGTTTCTCCATTGATTTGTACAGATTATGGGTGATATTAACCCCTTCATGACCATGGGATTTTCCGCTTTTCCGTGTCCGTTTTTTGCTCCCCTCCTGTCCAGACCCATAACTTTTTATTTTTCCGTCAATATGGCCACGTGAGGGCTTATTTTTTGCTGGATGAGTTTTACTTTTGAATGACATAATTGGTTTTACCATGTCATGTATTAGAAAACGGGAAAAAAAATTCCAGTGCGGTGATATTGCAAAAAAAGTGCAATCCCACACTTTTTTTTGTTTGGCTATTTTGCTAGGTTCACTAAATGCTAAAACTGACCTGCCATTTTGATTTTCTTGGTCATTACGAGTTCACAGACACCAAACAGGTTTAGGTTCTTCTTGATCTAAGGGGTGAAAAATACTTCCAAACGTTACTAAAAAAAAAAAACATTGCGCCATTTTCCAATACCAGTAGCGTCTATATTTTTTGTGATCTGGGGTCGGGTGAGGGCTTATTTTTTGCGGGCCGAGCTGACATTTTTAATGACACCCTTTTGGTGCAGATACGTTTTTTGATCGCATGTTGCAGCGACCAAAAAAACATAATTCGGGTGTTTTTAATTTTTTTCTCGCTACGCCGTTTAGCGATCAGGTTAATCCTTTTTTTTCATTGATAGATCAGGCGATTCTGAACGTGGCGATACCAAATATGTGTGTATTTGATTTTTTTATTGTTTTATTTTGAATGGGGTGAAAGGGGGGTGATTTAAACTTTTATATTTTTTTTATTTTTTTCATATTTTTTTTTTAATATTTTTTTTTTTTACTTTTGCCATGCTTCAATAGCCTCCATGGGAGGCTAGAAGCTGGCACAACTGGATTGGCTCAGCTACATCAGATCGCTCCTATGTAACTGAATTGCAGGCTTGCTATGAGCGCCGACCACAGGGTGGCGCTCACATCAAGCCGGCATCAACAACCATAGAGGTCTCAAGGAGACCTCAGGTTGTAATGCCGACGCATCACTGACCCCGGATCATGTGACGGGAGTCGGCGATGCGCTCATTTCCGGCCCGATGACCGGAAGCGGTAGTTAAATGCCGCTGTCAGCATTTGACAGCGGCATTTAACTAGTTAATAGTGGCAGGTGGATCACGATTCCACCCGTCGCTATTGCGGGCACATGTCAGCTGTTCAAAACAGCTGACATGTCGCGGCTTTGATGTGGGCTCACCACCGGAGCTGCATCAAAGCAGGGGATCTGACCTTGGACGTACTATCCCGTCCGAGGTCCGAAAAGGGTTAATAGACATCTGTCATCAGATTTTTGCCACCTAATCTGGGAGCAGCATAGTTTTGGAAAAAAAAAACCTTATTCTAGTGATGTGTTACTGGGCTGCTTTCTGTAGTTTTGACAAAATCATTGTTTTTTCACCAGGAGATTATAATTAGAGGACTAGTAAACCTGCTGCCAGGGAGTCCTCATATTCATGTTCTCTGTACAATGCCGCCCCACCCACTTCTGGCAGCTTTCTGTGTACTTTGTACATGGGCAGTAAGCTGCCAATCAGTGTTGTGAGCGGAGTTATACAGAGCTCAGCATTCAGAGAACTGGTAGAGCTGCAGCAGATAGCACACCGAATTTATCAAAACTGCAGCTAGTAGCCCAGCAAGTGATACCTCATTGGAATCGGTCTCTTCCTCTACATTATGCTGCTCTCAGATGGGATAGAAAAGCCTGGTGAACTTTATTTCTTTCTCCGATGCAGATGCCATGATGACTTCTTCCAGGCACCACATACATTGCTGATCGCTTCTAGAGGACCCTTCCTACTTTTCCCTCACTTCTACACTGTGGAAGATGGAAAAAAAGCAATATGGTGCTGCCCTGCACAGTAGTAATATCTCACTTTTATTCCCCCAACAGTAACAGAATTGCCAAAAATAACATATATTACTGTACTGCTGTCTACCTCTGTAACCCTTTCACATAAGAACTGCCCCCTTCTACAGTTGTGCTCAAAAGTTTATATACCCCGGCAGAATTTTTGCTTTTTTGGCCTTTTTTCAGAGAATATGAATAACACCAACATTTTTTTCTCCACTCATGGGTAGTGGTTATGTGAAGCCATTTATTGTCAAACTACTGTGTTTTCTCTTTTTAAATCATAAGGACAACCCAAAACATCCAAATGACCCTGATCAAAAGTTCACAAACCCTGGTGATTTTGCCCACATAACATGCACAAAAGTTGACACAAATAAGTTTGAATAGCTACTAAAGGTAACATCCTCACATGTGACCTGTTTGCTTGTAATCAGTGTGTGTGTGCATAAAAGCTGAGTGAGTTTCTGGGATCCAGACAGACTCTTGCATCTTTCATCCAGCCACTGACATTTCTGGATTGTGAGTCATGGGGAAAGCAAAAGAATTACCAATGGATCTACGGGAAAAGGTAGTTGAACTGTATAAACCAGGAAAGGAATACAAAAAGATATCCAAAGAATTGATAATGCCAGTCAGCGGTGTTCAAACTTGTGATAACAAATGGAAAATCAGGGGCTCTGTATGAACAAAACCATGGTCAGGTCAGACCAACAAAAATGTCGTCCACAACTGCCAGAAAAATTGTTCGCAATGCAAAGAAAAACCCACAAATAACATCAGCTGAAATACAGGACTCTCTGAAAACTAGCGTTGTGGCTGTTTCAAGATGCACCATAAGGAGGCACTTGAAGAAAAATGGGTTGCATGGTTGAGTCGCCAGAAGAAAGCCATTACTGCGCAAATGGTACAAAGTATCTCGCATACAATACACAAAACAGCACAGAGACAAGTGTTGTGAGTTCTGTTTTTGGGCTCCCTCTGGTGGTTACTGATGGTACTGGGTGATTTGTGTTCTGCTGTCTCTGGTGTCCACCTGTTCTATTAGGATTTGGGAGTTTCCTATTTAACCGGGCTTTCTTGTCATTTCCCCGCCGGCTATCTAGGTTATCAGAGTGTTTTGTTACCTCAGCTTCTGGCTTCAGTAATCTTCAGGACAAGCTAAGTTTTTGATTTTCTTGTTCCACGTTTTGATTTATTTTTGTCTTGTCCAGCTTGCATATAATTGTTTCTTTGCTGCTGGTTGCTCTAGCGGGCTGTAATTGCTCCTCATGTTCCATGAGTTGGAACATGAGTTCAAGTAATTACAGGATGGTTTTTTGAAGGGTTTTTTGCTGACCGCGCAGTTTACTTTTGTATCCTCTGCTATCTAGTTTTAGCGGGCCTCATTTTGCTGAATCTGATTTCATACTGTGTATGTGCCTTCCTCTCATTTCACCGTCATTATATGTGGGGGGCTGCTATTTCTGTGGGGTATTTCTCTGGAGGCAAGAGAGGTCTGTGTTTCTTCTAATAGGGGAAGTTAGATCTTCGGCTGGTGCGAGACGTCTAGGATCAACGTAGGCACGTTCCCCGGCTATTGTTATTTGTGTGTTCAGGTTTAGGGTCGCGGTCAGCTCAGGTTCCATCACCCTAGAGCTCGTTGGTGCTTGTCCTTTTGTGATTCCCTGCCATTGGAATCATGAGAGTATAGCCGGCCCAAAATGTTTGGGCTGAAGTAGGAGGAAAAGTAGTCTGAGGAAGTTTTTTTTTTTTTTTTTTCTCCTCTGAGGTTGCTGCCTAGCCCTAATTGCAGTCTGGCTGATTTTTTTTTTTTTTTTCCTCCTCTTAATCCTTGAATGGCTCTGACCTTAGCTGTTTATCATGGACGTCCAGAGTTTAGCTTCCAGCTTGAATAATCTTGCTGTTAAGGTTCAAAATATACAAGATTTTGTTGTACATGCTCCTATGTCTGAACCTAGAATTCCTATTCCAGAGTTCTTTGCTGGAGATAGATCTAGTTTTCTGAATTTTAGGAACAATTGCAAGCTGTTCCTTTCTTTGAAATCTCGCTCTTCTGGAGACCCTGCTCAGCAGGTTAAGATTATTATATCTTTCCTGCGGGGTGACCCTCAAAATTGGGCATTTGCATTGGCACCAGGGGATCCTGCGTTGCTTAATGTGGATGCGTTTTTTCTGGCATTGGGTTTGCTCTATGAGGAACCTAACCAAGAGATTCAGGCTGAAAAAGCTTTATTAGCTCTCTCTCAGGGGCAAGATGAAGCAGAAATATATTGTCAAAAATTTCGGAAATGGTCAGTGCTTACTCAGTGGAATGAGTGCGCCCTGGCTGCAAAGTTCAGAGATGGCCTTTCTGAGGCCATTAAAGATGTTATGGTGGGGTTCCCTGCGCCTACGGGTCTGAATGAATCTATGACTATGGCTATTCAGATTGATCGGCATTTACGGGAGCGCAAACCTGTGCACCATTTGGCGGTGTCTTCTGAACAGGCACTTGAGACAATGCAATGTGATAGAGCTCAGTCTAGAAGTGAACGGCAAAACTATAGGCGGAAAAATGGGTTGTGCTTTTATTGTGGTGATTCAGCTCATGTTATATCAGCATGCTCTAAACGCACAAAAAAGGTTGATAAGTCTGTTGCCATTAGTACGTTACAGTCTAAGTTCATTCTGTCTGTGACTCTGATTTGCTCATTATCATCCATTTCCGTCGATGCCTATGTAGATTCAGGCGCTGCCCTGAGTCTTATGGATTGGTCATTTGCCAAGCGATGTGGGTTTAGTCTTGAGCCTCTGGAAGTCCCTATTCCTTTGAAGGGAATTGACTCTACACCTTTAGCTATGAATAAACCTCAGTACTGGACACAAGTGACCATGCGTATGACTCCCGTTCATCAGGAGGTGATTCGCTTCCTGGTGTTGTATAATTTACATGATGTTCTAGTACTTGGTCTGCCATGGTTACAAACTCATAATCCAGTCCTTGACTGGAAAACAATGTCTGTGTTAAGCTGGGGATGTCAGGGGGTTCATGATGATGCACCTCCGATTTCTATCGCTTCATCTACTCCTTCTGAGGTTCCTGTATTTTTGTCGGATTATCGGGATGTTTTTGAGGAGCCTAAGCTCAGTTCGCTTCCTCCTCACAGGGATTGCGATTGTGCTTTAGATTTAATTCCTGGTAGTAAATTTCCTAAAGGTCGTTTGTTCAATCTGTCAGTGCCAGAGCATACTGCTATGCGGGATTATGTTAAGGAGTCCTTGGAAAAGGGACATATCCGTCCATCTTCGTCCCCTTTGGGAGCAGGTTTTTTTTTCGTGGCCAAGAAAGATGGGTCCTTGAGACCTTGTATAGATTATCGTCTTTTGAATAAGATTACCGTAAAATATCAGTATCCTTTGCCTTTGTTGACTGATTTGTTTGCTCGCATTAAGGGGGCTAAATGGTTCACTAAGATTGATCTCCGGGGTGCATATAATCTTATACGAATAAAGCAAGGTGATGAGTGGAAAACCGCATTTAATACGCCTGAGGGCCATTTTGAGTATTTGGTAATGCCTTTCGGACTTTCTAATGCTCCTTCAGTCTTCCAGTCCTTTATGCACGATATTTTCCGTGAATATCTGGATAAATTTATGATTGTGTATTTGGATGATATTTTGGTTTTTTCTGATGACTGGGAGTCTCATGTTCAGCAGGTCAGGAAGGTGTTTCAGGTCCTGCGGGCTACTTCCTTGTTTGTAAAGGGCTCAAAGTGTCTCTTTGGAGTCCAGAAGATTTCTTTCTTGGGGTATATTTTTTCCCCTTCTACTATTGAGATGGATCCCGTCAAGGTTCGGGCTATTTGTGACTGGACGCAGCCTGCATCTCTTAAGAGTTTGCAGAAGTTCTTGGGCTTTGCTAATTTCTATCGTCATTTTATAACTAATTTTTCTAGTGTTGTTAAGCCTTTGACGGATTTGACTAAGAAGGGTGCTGATGTTGCTGATTGGTCTCCTGCGGCTGTGGAGGCCTTTCAGGAACTTAAACGCCGGTTTTCTTCTGCTCCTGTGTTGCGTCAGCCTGATGTTTCGCTTCCTTTCCAAGTTGAGGTTGATGCTTCCGAGATTGGAGCGGGGGTGGTTTTGTCACAGAGAAGCTCCGATTGCTCGGTGATGAAGCCATGTGCGTTCTTTTCTAGAAAATTTTCGCCCGCTGAGCGGAATTATGATGTGCGTAATCGGGAACTTTTGGCCATGAAGTGGGCATTTGAGGAGTGGCGTCATTGGCTGGAGGGTGCTAGACATCGTGTGGTGGTCTTGACTGATCACAAAAATCTGATTTACCTTGAGTCTGCCAGGCGTCTGAATCCTAGACAGGCTCGTTGGTCACTGTTTTTCTCTCGTTTCAATTTTGTGGTTTCATACCTGCCAGGTTCAAAGAATGTGAAGGCGGATGCTCTTTCTAGGAGTTTTGTGCCTGACTCCCCTGGAAATTCTGAGCCCACTGGTATCCTTAGGGATGGGGTGATTTTGTCGGCCGTCTTCCCAGACTTGCGACGTGCTTTGCAGGAGTTTCAGGCGGGTAAACCTGATCGTTGTCCGCCTGAGAGACTGTTTGTTCCGGATAGCTGGACCAGTAGAGTCATCTCTGAGGTCCATTCTTCTGCGTTGGCAGGTCATCCTGGAATATTTGGTACTAGAGACTTGGTGGCCAGGTCTTTTTGGTGGCCTTCCTTGTCTAGGGATGTGCGTTCTTTTGTGCAGTCTTGTGAGGTTTGTGCTCGGGCTAAGCCTTGCTGTTCTCGAGCCAGTGGATTGTTGTCACCTTTGCCTATCCCGAAGAGGCCTTGGACGCACATTTCCATGGACTTTATTTCGGATCTCCCTGTCTCTCAAAAAATGTCCGTCATCTGGGTTGTGTGTGACCGCTTTTCTAAAATGGTTCATCTTGTACCCTTGCCTAAGTTGCCTTCCTCCTCTGAGTTGGTCCCTCTGTTTTTCCAGAACGTGGTTCGTTTGCATGGGATTCCGGAGAACATCGTTTCTGACAGGGGATCCCAGTTTGTGTCTAGATTTTGGCGGACGTTCTGTGCTAAGATGGGCATTGATTTGTCCTTTTCGTCTGCATTCCACCCTCAGACGAATGGCCAGACGGAGCGAACTAATCAGACCTTGGAAACTTATTTGAGGTGTTTTGTTTCTGCTGATCAGGATGACTGGGTTACCTTTTTGCCGCTGGCCGAGTTTGCCCTTAATAATCGGGCTAGTTCTGCTACCTTGGTTTCTCCTTTCTTTTGTAATTCGGGGTTTCATCCTCGTTTTTCCTCTGGTCAGGTGGAGCCTTCTGATTGTCCTGGAGTGGACATGGTGGTGGATAGGTTGCATCAGATTTGGAGTCATGTGGTGGACAATTTGAAGTTGTCCCAGGAGAAGGCTCAGCAGTTTGCTAATCGCCGTCGCCGCGTGGGTCCTCGACTTCGTGTTGGGGACTTGGTGTGGTTGTCTTCTCGTTTTGTTCCTATGAAGGTCTCTTCTCCTAAGTTCAAGCCTCGGTTCATCGGTCCTTATAGGATCTTGGAAATTCTTAACCCTGTGTCGTTTCGTTTGGATCTCCCGGCATCGTTTGCTATTCATAATGTGTTCCATCGGTCGTTGTTGCGGAGGTATGAGGTACCTGTTGTTCCTTCGCCTGAGCCTCCTGCTCCGGTGCTGGTGGAGGGAGAATTGGAGTATGTTGTGGAGAAGATCTTGGATTCTCGTGTTTCCAGACGGAAACTCCAATATTTGGTCAAGTGGAAGGGTTATGGTCAGGAGGATAATTCTTGGGTGGTTGCCTCTGATGTTCATGCTGATGATTTGGTCCGCGCTTTTCATAGGGCTCATCCTGGTCGCCCTGGTGGTTCTCGTGAGGGTTCGGTGACCCCTCCTCAAGGGGGGGGTACTGTTGTGAGTTCTGTTTTTGGGCTCCCTCTGGTGGTTACTGATGGTACTGGGTGATTTGTGTTCTGCTGTCTCTGGTGTCCACCTGTTCTATTAGGATTTGGGAGTTTCCTATTTAACCGGGCTTTCTTGTCATTTCCCCGCCGGCTATCTAGGTTATCAGAGTGTTTTGTTACCTCAGCTTCTGGCTTCAGTAATCTTCAGGACAAGCTAAGTTTTTGATTTTCTTGTTCCACGTTTTGATTTATTTTTGTCTTGTCCAGCTTGCATATAATTGTTTCTTTGCTGCTGGTTGCTCTAGCGGGCTGTAATTGCTCCTCATGTTCCATGAGTTGGAACATGAGTTCAAGTAATTACAGGATGGTTTTTTGAAGGGTTTTTTGCTGACCGCGCAGTTTACTTTTGTATCCTCTGCTATCTAGTTTTAGCGGGCCTCATTTTGCTGAATCTGATTTCATACTGTGTATGTGCCTTCCTCTCATTTCACCGTCATTATATGTGGGGGGCTGCTATTTCTGTGGGGTATTTCTCTGGAGGCAAGAGAGGTCTGTGTTTCTTCTAATAGGGGAAGTTAGATCTTCGGCTGGTGCGAGACGTCTAGGATCAACGTAGGCACGTTCCCCGGCTATTGTTATTTGTGTGTTCAGGTTTAGGGTCGCGGTCAGCTCAGGTTCCATCACCCTAGAGCTCGTTGGTGCTTGTCCTTTTGTGATTCCCTGCCATTGGAATCATGAGAGTATAGCCGGCCCAAAATGTTTGGGCTGAAGTAGGAGGAAAAGTAGTCTGAGGAAGTTTTTTTTTTTTTTTTTTCTCCTCTGAGGTTGCTGCCTAGCCCTAATTGCAGTCTGGCTGATTTTTTTTTTTTTTTTCCTCCTCTTAATCCTTGAATGGCTCTGACCTTAGCTGTTTATCATGGACGTCCAGAGTTTAGCTTCCAGCTTGAATAATCTTGCTGTTAAGGTTCAAAATATACAAGATTTTGTTGTACATGCTCCTATGTCTGAACCTAGAATTCCTATTCCAGAGTTCTTTGCTGGAGATAGATCTAGTTTTCTGAATTTTAGGAACAATTGCAAGCTGTTCCTTTCTTTGAAATCTCGCTCTTCTGGAGACCCTGCTCAGCAGGTTAAGATTATTATATCTTTCCTGCGGGGTGACCCTCAAAATTGGGCATTTGCATTGGCACCAGGGGATCCTGCGTTGCTTAATGTGGATGCGTTTTTTCTGGCATTGGGTTTGCTCTATGAGGAACCTAACCAAGAGATTCAGGCTGAAAAAGCTTTATTAGCTCTCTCTCAGGGGCAAGATGAAGCAGAAATATATTGTCAAAAATTTCGGAAATGGTCAGTGCTTACTCAGTGGAATGAGTGCGCCCTGGCTGCAAAGTTCAGAGATGGCCTTTCTGAGGCCATTAAAGATGTTATGGTGGGGTTCCCTGCGCCTACGGGTCTGAATGAATCTATGACTATGGCTATTCAGATTGATCGGCATTTACGGGAGCGCAAACCTGTGCACCATTTGGCGGTGTCTTCTGAACAGGCACTTGAGACAATGCAATGTGATAGAGCTCAGTCTAGAAGTGAACGGCAAAACTATAGGCGGAAAAATGGGTTGTGCTTTTATTGTGGTGATTCAGCTCATGTTATATCAGCATGCTCTAAACGCACAAAAAAGGTTGATAAGTCTGTTGCCATTAGTACGTTACAGTCTAAGTTCATTCTGTCTGTGACTCTGATTTGCTCATTATCATCCATTTCCGTCGATGCCTATGTAGATTCAGGCGCTGCCCTGAGTCTTATGGATTGGTCATTTGCCAAGCGATGTGGGTTTAGTCTTGAGCCTCTGGAAGTCCCTATTCCTTTGAAGGGAATTGACTCTACACCTTTAGCTATGAATAAACCTCAGTACTGGACACAAGTGACCATGCGTATGACTCCCGTTCATCAGGAGGTGATTCGCTTCCTGGTGTTGTATAATTTACATGATGTTCTAGTACTTGGTCTGCCATGGTTACAAACTCATAATCCAGTCCTTGACTGGAAAACAATGTCTGTGTTAAGCTGGGGATGTCAGGGGGTTCATGATGATGCACCTCCGATTTCTATCGCTTCATCTACTCCTTCTGAGGTTCCTGTATTTTTGTCGGATTATCGGGATGTTTTTGAGGAGCCTAAGCTCAGTTCGCTTCCTCCTCACAGGGATTGCGATTGTGCTTTAGATTTAATTCCTGGTAGTAAATTTCCTAAAGGTCGTTTGTTCAATCTGTCAGTGCCAGAGCATACTGCTATGCGGGATTATGTTAAGGAGTCCTTGGAAAAGGGACATATCCGTCCATCTTCGTCCCCTTTGGGAGCAGGTTTTTTTTTCGTGGCCAAGAAAGATGGGTCCTTGAGACCTTGTATAGATTATCGTCTTTTGAATAAGATTACCGTAAAATATCAGTATCCTTTGCCTTTGTTGACTGATTTGTTTGCTCGCATTAAGGGGGCTAAATGGTTCACTAAGATTGATCTCCGGGGTGCATATAATCTTATACGAATAAAGCAAGGTGATGAGTGGAAAACCGCATTTAATACGCCTGAGGGCCATTTTGAGTATTTGGTAATGCCTTTCGGACTTTCTAATGCTCCTTCAGTCTTCCAGTCCTTTATGCACGATATTTTCCGTGAATATCTGGATAAATTTATGATTGTGTATTTGGATGATATTTTGGTTTTTTCTGATGACTGGGAGTCTCATGTTCAGCAGGTCAGGAAGGTGTTTCAGGTCCTGCGGGCTACTTCCTTGTTTGTAAAGGGCTCAAAGTGTCTCTTTGGAGTCCAGAAGATTTCTTTCTTGGGGTATATTTTTTCCCCTTCTACTATTGAGATGGATCCCGTCAAGGTTCGGGCTATTTGTGACTGGACGCAGCCTGCATCTCTTAAGAGTTTGCAGAAGTTCTTGGGCTTTGCTAATTTCTATCGTCATTTTATAACTAATTTTTCTAGTGTTGTTAAGCCTTTGACGGATTTGACTAAGAAGGGTGCTGATGTTGCTGATTGGTCTCCTGCGGCTGTGGAGGCCTTTCAGGAACTTAAACGCCGGTTTTCTTCTGCTCCTGTGTTGCGTCAGCCTGATGTTTCGCTTCCTTTCCAAGTTGAGGTTGATGCTTCCGAGATTGGAGCGGGGGCGGTTTTGTCACAGAGAAGCTCCGATTGCTCGGTGATGAAGCCATGTGCGTTCTTTTCTAGAAAATTTTCGCCCGCTGAGCGGAATTATGATGTGCGTAATCGGGAACTTTTGGCCATGAAGTGGGCATTTGAGGAGTGGCGTCATTGGCTGGAGGGTGCTAGACATCGTGTGGTGGTCTTGACTGATCACAAAAATCTGATTTACCTTGAGTCTGCCAGGCGTCTGAATCCTAGACAGGCTCGTTGGTCACTGTTTTTCTCTCGTTTCAATTTTGTGGTTTCATACCTGCCAGGTTCAAAGAATGTGAAGGCGGATGCTCTTTCTAGGAGTTTTGTGCCTGACTCCCCTGGAAATTCTGAGCCCACTGGTATCCTTAGGGATGGGGTGATTTTGTCGGCCGTCTTCCCAGACTTGCGACGTGCTTTGCAGGAGTTTCAGGCGGGTAAACCTGATCGTTGTCCGCCTGAGAGACTGTTTGTTCCGGATAGCTGGACCAGTAGAGTCATCTCTGAGGTCCATTCTTCTGCGTTGGCAGGTCATCCTGGAATATTTGGTACTAGAGACTTGGTGGCCAGGTCTTTTTGGTGGCCTTCCTTGTCTAGGGATGTGCGTTCTTTTGTGCAGTCTTGTGAGGTTTGTGCTCGGGCTAAGCCTTGCTGTTCTCGAGCCAGTGGATTGTTGTCACCTTTGCCTATCCCGAAGAGGCCTTGGACGCACATTTCCATGGACTTTATTTCGGATCTCCCTGTCTCTCAAAAAATGTCCGTCATCTGGGTTGTGTGTGACCGCTTTTCTAAAATGGTTCATCTTGTACCCTTGCCTAAGTTGCCTTCCTCCTCTGAGTTGGTCCCTCTGTTTTTCCAGAACGTGGTTCGTTTGCATGGGATTCCGGAGAACATCGTTTCTGACAGGGGATCCCAGTTTGTGTCTAGATTTTGGCGGACGTTCTGTGCTAAGATGGGCATTGATTTGTCCTTTTCGTCTGCATTCCACCCTCAGACGAATGGCCAGACGGAGCGAACTAATCAGACCTTGGAAACTTATTTGAGGTGTTTTGTTTCTGCTGATCAGGATGACTGGGTTACCTTTTTGCCGCTGGCCGAGTTTGCCCTTAATAATCGGGCTAGTTCTGCTACCTTGGTTTCTCCTTTCTTTTGTAATTCGGGGTTTCATCCTCGTTTTTCCTCTGGTCAGGTGGAGCCTTCTGATTGTCCTGGAGTGGACATGGTGGTGGATAGGTTGCATCAGATTTGGAGTCATGTGGTGGACAATTTGAAGTTGTCCCAGGAGAAGGCTCAGCAGTTTGCTAATCGCCGTCGCCGCGTGGGTCCTCGACTTCGTGTTGGGGACTTGGTGTGGTTGTCTTCTCGTTTTGTTCCTATGAAGGTCTCTTCTCCTAAGTTCAAGCCTCGGTTCATCAGTCCTTATAGGATCTTGGAAATTCTTAACCCTGTGTCGTTTCGTTTGGATCTCCCGGCATCGTTTGCTATTCATAATGTGTTCCATCGGTCGTTGTTGCGGAGGTATGAGGTACCTGTTGTTCCTTCGCCTGAGCCTCCTGCTCCGGTGCTGGTGGAGGGAGAATTGGAGTATGTTGTGGAGAAGATCTTGGATTCTCGTGTTTCCAGACGGAAACTCCAATATTTGGTCAAGTGGAAGGGTTATGGTCAGGAGGATAATTCTTGGGTGGTTGCCTCTGATGTTCATGCTGATGATTTGGTCCGCGCTTTTCATAGGGCTCATCCTGGTCGCCCTGGTGGTTCTCGTGAGGGTTCGGTGACCCCTCCTCAAGGGGGGGGTACTGTTGTGAGTTCTGTTTTTGGGCTCCCTCTGGTGGTTACTGATGGTACTGGGTGATTTGTGTTCTGCTGTCTCTGGTGTCCACCTGTTCTATTAGGATTTGGGAGTTTCCTATTTAACCGGGCTTTCTTGTCATTTCCCCGCCGGCTATCTAGGTTATCAGAGTGTTTTGTTACCTCAGCTTCTGGCTTCAGTAATCTTCAGGACAAGCTAAGTTTTTGATTTTCTTGTTCCACGTTTTGATTTATTTTTGTCTTGTCCAGCTTGCATATAATTGTTTCTTTGCTGCTGGTTGCTCTAGCGGGCTGTAATTGCTCCTCATGTTCCATGAGTTGGAACATGAGTTCAAGTAATTACAGGATGGTTTTTTGAAGGGTTTTTTGCTGACCGCGCAGTTTACTTTTGTATCCTCTGCTATCTAGTTTTAGCGGGCCTCATTTTGCTGAATCTGATTTCATACTGTGTATGTGCCTTCCTCTCATTTCACCGTCATTATATGTGGGGGGCTGCTATTTCTGTGGGGTATTTCTCTGGAGGCAAGAGAGGTCTGTGTTTCTTCTAATAGGGGAAGTTAGATCTTCGGCTGGTGCGAGACGTCTAGGATCAACGTAGGCACGTTCCCCGGCTATTGTTATTTGTGTGTTCAGGTTTAGGGTCGCGGTCAGCTCAGGTTCCATCACCCTAGAGCTCGTTGGTGCTTGTCCTTTTGTGATTCCCTGCCATTGGAATCATGACAGACAAGCCTCAAAACTTATGGAACAATCATAAATGTTACATTTGGAGAGAGGTCAACAAGGCCTATAATGAAAGGAACACCATTCCTACTGTAAAGCATGGAGGTGGATCGCTAATGTTTTGGGGATGTGCGAGCTATAAAGGCACAGGAAACTTGGTCAAAGTTGAAGGAAAGATGAATGCAGCATGTTTTCAGCAAATACTGGAGGCAAATTTGCACTCATCAGCCCAGAAGCTGCGCATGGGACGTACTTGGACATTCCAACATAACAATGATCCAAAACACAAGGCCAAGTCGACCTGTCATTGGCTACAGCAGAACAAAGTGAAGGTTCATCTGAGTCTCCTGACCTCAATATCATTGAGCCACTCTGGGGAGATCTCAAGCACGCAGTTCATGCTAGACAGCCCAGGAATTTACAGGAACTGGAGGCTTTTTGCCAAGAAGGGTGGGCAGCTTTACCATCAGAGAAAATAAAGAACCTCATCGACAACTACCACAAAAGTCTTCAAGCTGTCAATGATGTTAGAGGGGGCAATTATTAAGAAATGGGGTATGTGAACTTTTGATCAGGGTCATTTGGATGTTTTGGGTTGTCATTATGATTTAATAAGAGAAAACACAGTAGTTTGACAATAAATGGCTTCACCCAACCACTAACCATGAGTGGAGAAAAAGTTTTGGCGCTATCATTAATATTCTCTGAAAAAAGGCCAAGAAAGCAAACATTCTGCCGGTGTATGTAAACTTTTGAGCACAACTGTACATCCCTTATAGAGTACTAATGCATACATTAATAACATTCCTCTTTGTTCTCATATAGTAGTAATGTCCATCTTTATGCATCCCCTGAGGCCCCCATATGGTATTAAAGCACGATTTGACTTGAGAAAAAAATTGCAGCATGTTGCGATATGCTCTGCAAATTGGATTACGCGCACCCATTCAAGTCTATGATTGCGTGTAAAATATCGGACTGTATTCAAATTTAGGTGAACACAAACAATGGATAAAATGGAGAAATTAAGTTCTCCATCTTCTCCGCACCTGTGATACGATTCTCTCATGCAAGAGAATCGGATCACAGTAAACTGACACTCAGGTCAAACTCTGATCAGAGTTCGAGCTGAGCTTCATTACCATATTCAACCCGACTCTCTCATATGAGAAAATCAAAGCTCGCGTGACCCTGGCCTAAAGAGTCAATCTTCTCACATACTCTGTCCACAGACTGGATTTGCTCCCTGGTTAAAAAAACACTCCTCCCATAAAAGTTTTTATCCTCATAATATATTGCAGTCATATTATATAGCACTGTGTACTTACAATTGCTCATTTTGCCTTTTTACCTAGCTAATTCTTCTCTTTCCTCTGCTAAATTTAGGAACAGGAATTCTCTTGTCCCTGAATTTATCATTTCCCTCTTCACCTCCTGACCAAGCTGTTCCCACCACTCCCTGCCAGGGACTTTTGCAGCGACTCAACTCATACAGGGAAAATTGACCTCCTGTTTCTACATAGAGCTTAGAATGATTCAGTTTTTAACCTTCGTCCGGCTGAGTAGGTACAATTGTAACTATTCCGTTTTAAAATTGCAATAACTTTTTTTTTCGAAAAGCTGTAGAGGGCTGAAATTTCGTGACATCTCGACAGTTTTGGTCCAGAATATATTGGCCAAATTTCAATAAAATATATATGAAGGTACAATTGTACCTCTGTAGCCTGTTAAC
This sequence comes from Ranitomeya imitator, assembly GCF_032444005.1. Classification (NCBI taxonomy): domain Eukaryota; kingdom Metazoa; phylum Chordata; class Amphibia; order Anura; family Dendrobatidae; genus Ranitomeya; species Ranitomeya imitator. The sequence goes on along the minus strand of NC_091284.1, from coordinate 703,138,457 downwards.
GTTGTAAAATTATGCAGCCTGACAAAGGTTAATCATTTGATGTCATAGACCTAATAAAAAAAGAAGAATTTGCTGAGTAAAAGGGAGAAATTAGCAATTGTAAGTACACAGTGCTGTAAAATACGATAATTGCAATTTAAGAACAAACATAAAAACTTTGATATGAACGCTTCTTGAAGAAGATGCTCGATTTTAAAGAGCCACGAACATGCAGTATAACGACTGTGAGACCATAACACCGTAATGCAATGCCACAAAACAATTTTACACTGAGAACCAAATTAATAAAAAATTCTGTAAAACTTAAATAAGGGTTTCTTTTTTCACTAGAGTTCACTGACAAAGATTTTCAGATAAACCCACCGTAGAAGGGATTTTCACACAGCACTGGTCAGGCAATGTGTGCGCGTTATATCTGGTGAACAATATCTAGAAATGCCAATGAATAATGTCAATATGATTTCATGTTTCCACTTGGGTGTGGGGCGCTCATGATGTAATGCGAAGTAATCGCACCCTAACAGGAAGGGAGTTATAAGACACAAATCTGTTTTGGGTTCCATGTTGAGACTGAATATCCCTAACCATTGATCCTGGTTGATGTATTTGACAGGTGAGCCTAAGGTAAGTCCTATACATATTGTGCATAATCGCATCGTGCTGGTTAGTGATTTGCAGCCTCCCATAGGATTATTGGTGTATTGTGAATTTGTATTATTATATGGCCATTACATTTGATGAGAGTGGAAAGTCACTAATAGCTGCTGAAATATGTGTGGTGGGGGAAGATTAGAGGCATTCTGATTTTGGTTTACAGTAACAATGATGTCTCACATCAACAATCCCCATCACTACTGTGAGTCATCTTTTGTCTGCAATTGCAAACAAAATTCTAAGAAATCCCTTCTCCCACTAGCAAAGAAAAGGAGCGAGTAATAGTAAGAAAGCAGTTTTAATTATATAGCATTGAATCTACTGCTATTTTTTAATTACCAGTAAATGACATTTTAAGGCTAAGGGCAGATGTGGCATCTGCATCACGGCCAAACATGCAAACACCACACTACCCTAACAAGTAAAGTCTCAATTCAACTTTAAGGCTACTTTCACACTAGCTGTCATGGGGCTACCGTGACAGAGAGGTTCTAGAGAACCGCAGCGCTCTGGGTCTCGTTCACACACAGTGAACAGAAGCTCTTCACCGGTATTCTGACCTGGCTGCTTTGTGCCACCAGTGCAGGAGTTAACCTTATTGCTGAGAGCTGGGTCTCTCTCAGCTGAAGTGGATTTTGTAATCTGATCCTCTATATAGACCCAGTCCTGATTACAGCCAGTGTCAGTGACCAGTTCTACTGCCTGGCTGGAGGTTGAAGGAGCGTAGTGTTGGAGTTTGGAGGTTTATTTACAGAGATTGGTGTCTGCTGTTTTGGTTGCATGTTTAACCTGTTTTCCTTCCTAGTTTATTCCTTCTCTACCCTTCTCTGTGTTTCCTCTGTGGTTGTGTGAGCATTTGGTGAGTTTGAGACATTTAGTTACCTTGCCTGTATACCCTGTTATTTGTTGTATTATTACACTGGTGCAGTCCACCTCCCTTGGGGGGAGAGGGGGCCACTGATAGGGCCTGCACAGGAGACAGGGATACGCTGGCGGCTCGGGCCTCCTAACCATCATAGGTACCCCCGAGATAAGGGAAAACCAGAGCCCCATTAAAGTGGTAGGGACAGGTGCTGGTCCCAGTACGCCGTCCTGCCTCTTTATCGCCGCTTACAGTGTGACACTAGTGTTGTGTGACGTACGTCGCAATGCGTCATTTTGGAGAAAAAAACGCATCCTGCAAATGTGCCCGCAGGATGCGTTTTTTCTCCATAGACTTGCATTAGCGACGCATTGCGACGTATGGCCACACGTTGCATCCGTCGTGCGACGGATGTGTCGTGTTTTGGCAGACCGTCGGCACAAAAAAAGTTACATGTAACTTTTTTTGTGCGTCGAGTCTGCCATTTTCGACTGCGCATGCGCGGCCAAAACTCCGCCCCCTCCTCCCCGGACATTACAATGGGGCAGCGGATGCGTTGAAAAACTGCATCCGCTGCCCCGTTGTTCATTTCTTTCACAACGTGCGTCTGTACGTCGGGCCGACGCATGGCAACGGCCCATACCGACGCTAGTGTGAAAGTAGCCTAAAGTGTTTTTTTCTAGTACTTTGTATGGCAGTCACATGTTTTCTGTAGAAATATTGATCTATGAAGTAATTTACTTGTCTTTTGTTTTGTATTTTAGGATGGAATTACTTTTCTCAATCATTGTGTCCAATCATTACAGCAGAGCAATATCAGATATTTCTCGGTCCTGCCGCTGGACCAAGTAACCCTATTGAGCCTTCTTCTCGGATCGAGGCTCAATGGGGTTATTCTCGGTCAGCGGCAGGCACAAGCGTTGAAGCGTGAGAATTTCCGTGCCTGCTGCTGAACAGGAGTGAACTATTAAGTCTCTTTCTGAGAACTTTCTCAGAACGAGACTCCATAGGATTCGGTGATCATCATTGGATATTAAACTATTGGATTACTGTCAAAACTTTCTGGATTTATTTTTAAATTAATAAATGGGTAAACAAGGGACTGTTGGGGATTCAAGTAAAGTGCTTTTTTTCTGTGTGTTTATTGATTTTTACTACTAGGTTAGTAACAAGGGTGTCTGACTCGACACCTCTCCATTACTAACCCCTGGGCTTGGTATCAGCCTGCTGCTGACATGAATGCCAAAAACTATTACCTTGATTGCCACTGCACCAAGGCAAACGGGGAGAGCCAAGGCTAAGCATCAAATATGATGCCCCACTTCTGGGGCGGCTGCAGACTGACATTTGTTGGTTGGAAAATGGCATTCCCAGCCTATTAATATGAACCTGCAGCTGTCTGCTTTTTCCTAATTTATTTATTACAAATTCATAAATGAAAAATACTAATAAATACTAATACACAAAAAAAACAATGTGGGGTCCCACCTATTTTTAATAACCAGCCAAGGGAAAGCAGACAGCTGATATTAACCCCTTCACATGCAGCTGTTTTTCATTTTTTTGAGCAAAGAAAGTAGCGTGTAAAGACATGGATCACCATTTAATATACAAGAATTAACAACATTATCTTTATTCAAAATTAGATAAGCAAAACAAGACGTGATCTATCCCAAAAAATGGAAATAATAAACCCAAGTCAGAGCAAAAGAAGGCGAAGAAAGAGCAAATAAATAACGCTTTATAATACCTGTTGGAATCCAAGAAGAAGGGTCACACGGTCACATCACAGAGGAGAGGCAAGAGGCCCACACGTATCGCCACACAGTGTGACTTCCTCAGGGGACATGTGTTTATTATTTCCCTTTTATACGGATAGTTCCTTACTCTTTCCATTCTCAGGAATTATTATATTCCCTTTAAAGGGGTTCAATTATTTAAAGTCAAAGGATGTGTTTTCATATTTTGTAATTTTGGAGGTTTTTTTAGCTTTGTATATTTTGTACTGTTTATATGGGTTTTTTTCTGTATAGTGTGCTGGACCTCCGCACACTCCCAGTGCACATAGTGGAGGAGTCTGGAGGGTACTTATCTGGCCTTCCATGTTGTTGTTATCTATAAACATTTGGATTTGTTAAATTGTTTTTAAATCACATCTTGTTTTGCTTGTCTAATTTTGAACAAAGATAATTTTGTTAAATCTTGTATATTCAATGGTGATCCTTGCCTTTACACGCTACTTTCTTTGTTTGCTCATATTTCTTTAGCATTTGGTCAGTGATCCCATTTATTTATAATTATAGTAGTGCCCCCAGTTTTTTGTCTCTACCTTTTTTCATTTTTTTGTTTCCGTTTTTCCTCCCCTTCTTCCCAGAGCCATATCTTTTATTTTTCTTGTACACATAGACATATGAGGGATTGGTTTTGCAGGACAAGATGTACTTTTGAATGACACCATTAATTTTCATTTTTTGAGAATTGCTTTTACAGTGTACATTTTATGGTAAAAATGACCATGCAATATGATACCCCTCATCAATATGATAATGGCAATACTAAACATGTCCAGTTTTTTTTATTATTTTAGATAACAGTTTCGCTGCAACATCTCCCGACAGTGTTGCATTTGGGCCAGCGTTACAGTTTCTGCAGTTGTGACATCGTCCACTGTGGCTTTGGGACTTGCTCCCATGCAAGCGCTTTCCAGCAATTTCTGATCTCGCCATGGCTTGAGCAAGTTTACATGATCTATTTGGTGCGGCTTCCTTCCACCTGGCTGGTGTACCTTGTAATTCAGCTCGCCCAGTTTTTCCACCACCTCGTATAGGCCTTGCACTTGGCTAGGAACTTGCTCTCTACCATTGTGATAAGCACTAATATGCGGTCCCCAGGTTGGAACTGCCTCAGCCTCACTGATTGATTATATACCCTTGCCCGTGCCTCTTGCACCTGGATAAGATGCTTACGATAGACATTACTTTCACCATCCTCTCTTGGAACTGGGCAACATGCTCTATGACACTCCGGTGTGGTGTGACCTCGGCTTCCTAGGTTTCCTTGGCAAAGTCCAGAAGCTCGAACAGCGAGAAGCCAGTGGAGGCTTCAGGAACCTCTCTGACTGAGAAGAGCAGAAATGGAAGCTGATATCCCAGTCTCCACCGTCCTTCTCAATAACCTTCTTGAGCATGACCTTTAAGGTCTTATCGAAGCGCTCCACTAGGCCATCTATCTGCGGATGGTAGACTGAAGTTTGCAGCTGGGCAATCTGAAGGACCTTACACAACTCCCTCATCACCTTTATCGTGAAAGGGATTCCCTGGTCTGTCAAAATCTCCTTTGGCAGGCCCATCATAGCAATAATATGGACAAGTTCCTGGGCGATAATCTTGGCCGAAGAGTTCCTTAGTGGTACTGCTTCAGGGTACTGGGTTGAATAGTCTAAGACCACTAAGATGTATTGATGCTGTTATGCATACTTAACTAGAGAACCCATTAGGCCTATGGCAGTGCTCTCAAATTGGGCTCCTTCCCCTCCTCTATGATGTGACTGGGTGACCCTTCTTCTTAGATTCCAATATGTCTTATACGGCCTTATTTATTTGCTCTTTCTTCTTTTTCTTTCCCTCTGACTTGTGGTTATTATTTCCCTTTTATAGGGATACTTACTCTTTCCATTCTCAGGAATGATCATATTCCCTTTAAAGGGGTTCAATTATTTACAGTCAAAGGATGTATTTTCATATTTTGTAATTTTGGAGTTTTTTGAGCTTTGTATATTTTGTACTGTTTATATGGGGTTTTTTTCTGTATAGTGTGCCTGAACTCAGCAAACTCCCAGTGCACATAGTGGAGGAGTCTGGAGGATACTTAAATGACCTTCCATGTTGTTGTTTATCTATAAACCTTTGGGCTTTTATTTGTTTTTAAATCACGTCTTGTTTTGCTTGTCTAATTTTGAATAAAGATAATTTTGTTAAATCTTGTATATTCAATGGTGATCCATGCCTTTGCAAACTACTTTCTTTGTTGTTTGCTCAAATGGGACCTCTATTATAGGTAACGGAAGTAGGGGACTTTAGAACTGAGTAGAGGGAGTAATTATCTGGCAGGTTGGGCAGGACCTACAATGATTTAGGATCTCCCAGTAATATCCCGCCTTTGCATAATTCTCTCCTTCAGGTTCTCTACCTCCAAATTTCCCCCCAAAACATGTGAATGGGCTATGTCTGAAACCCTCCGCTGGTAGGGTCCTGGAACCAACAGCTGCTCCACTATCTCCCGTCCCCTCATTGTGGTCACCCGATACAGTAACTCACCATTGATTGCAAAGTGTGGGAACCTGGTATCAGCCCCCAGCTCTTGAGCAACCCCATGTATCACAGACACTTTTTTGAATGCCTCTTTTAGGGTAAGATCCCGCATTTGATCAGTCCCAAAATTTTCCCCAGAAATCTCCAGTTCAGGAACCTCGGCCTTACTAGCCACTGTCACATCATCACCCGCCAGGACACACAAGGGGAACTCGTCCAGCTCCGACTGTGATGGGGATTCATCAGGGTTGAGCTGGCTCCTGTCTGAGTCACTTAGCATCTCCGCCTTCCCACACAAGTCCCAAAAAGGCTGAAGTCCCGCCCGATTATCACTGGGTGTAGTAAGTCTTTAACAGCCCAGACCACATGTGACTCAGTACTCTGGCTGGTTTTTATCAACACTGGAGGTGGGGTAGTCCTAGGCATCCCCATGGATACAGCGGACACCCACGTGTTTTCCTGGGATCAACTGGTGTCAGTGTTACCAAACTGCCTGAGTCCAAAAGTACTGACACCAGCACCCCAATTGTGGTCACAGGACATGATTGCGGCCCTTCTCCAGGCTGATAGTCCACACTGCAAGCAGGATAAGCATAGTATGAGCAGTGCCTGTCTAGGCTACAATCCATCTGATCAGAAAACATAGGACAATGGGCCACTATGTGTCCAAGACCGTGGCACCTCCAGCGGACCAGGCCTTTATCAGAGCCTTCATCAACCCCTCAGCGACTCCTTAGGACTGCAGACTTCCCTCAGTGGTGGCTCTGCTACCCCTCTTTTGGGACTCGGTCTTCTGCTGGGTACCCCAGTATGGAGATGCACCACCTCCGACTTCCTTAGGGACCTATCGACTACCTGGTACCTTTCTATGAGGCCCACCAGGTCATCTGCATTTCGGGGGTCTCCCTGGGCACTAGATCTGCACTAGCCTGGGGAGGGAGTGAATAAATCTGTCAATGACCACCCGCTAAACCATCTAAGCTGGAGTGAAGGATTCTGGCTGCAACCATTTCTGAACCAAATGCAATAAATCAAACATCTGAGCGCAGGGAGGTTTGTCAACATAATTTTCCCAGTGAAAAACCATTTGGGCTCTGACAGACATTGTGACCCCTGAACATGCCAATATCTCTGTTTTTAATTTGGCATCTTGTAAGGCCAATTCATAATAAGCTCTCTGGGGTTCACAGTCAGATAGGGGGCCAGCACTTCCGTCCACTGCTCTGGGGGCAGCTCTCCCGCTCTGCCACCCGCTCAAACACAGTCAAAAATGCCTCTACATCATAATCAGGTGTAATTTTCTACATTGCTCACCTTACTGCCTTCCAGACGTATGTGTCGTCACCTGGACTTGTGGAACGAGCTTCCAGTCTCCCACGAACTGCCTCGGCTAGCAACTCAATCTGCTGCTAACGTCTGAGCTGGTCCTGTTGGTATTGCTGCTGTTGTTGCATCTGCTGGATAAGCAGCTTACTCATCTCCTGATGTGCTAGTTATTGCTGCTGCACATTCACCAGATGCTTAATCAGATCCTCCATCTTTTCTGTCGTTTCCTGACTTATGCCCGCCTTTACCCAGGACATGTGGTTTGACCACAGCTGCTGCTTGTGTTCCCGGAAGTTTTCCGCATTCTCCACCACTTGTGACAGTTCAACTCATTCAGCGGTACACAGAGGTAGAAAACAGGAACACTGTCTCTTTAAATCTTTTGTTGGTTTATTATATAGACAACATAAGCCAATATGAAGGAAAAAGTAAACACATCCCTTCGGTTTAACGGGAAAACAATATAAAAACAAAATGCTGTAACACAGTTGATACATTTCCGGGAAGCTGCCCACTCTGGAGCAACACAGGTTCAGTCTTTTCTCCTCGGGACAAAAACCACTGGGGTCCAGCTGTTTAAGCCACAAACCTCTCCCTGGAGTGGAGATAAGGTGGACAACCTCCCACCCACTCTATGGTTGTCCACAAAAACTCAGCTCTTTATGTAAATTAGCTGTTAACCCCTTAGTATGCTGGAGGAAAATATCTAGGTTTCACATCACTGATGCCATTAAGCACAGTGAAACATATCTCTCCTCTAGAACTTTACCAGTGACTTTTTGTCACAGTTTATATGCTGTATATGCTCAATATATATATATTGAGGTAGGCACAGGAGGCGGTTTTCATGCAAAGTCCAGGCAAGTTTATTTAACTTCATAAATGGCTCCCGGTGGCAAAACAAAACAGAGCCTTTTCTGATGTCACCGCTGTGCTCTGCTTTATGGCCGGCGCTCACAGTCAGTGTGGGAAGCTGACGGCGAGGGACGTGACAGACACCGGAATGTGAGTATGTACTGTTTTTTTTTTTTTTACATTTACAATGGTAACCAGGGTAAATATCGGGTTAATAAGCACGGCCCTGCGCTTAGTAACCCGATGTTTACCCTGGTTACCCGGGGACCTCGGCATCGTTGGTCGCTGGAGAGCTGTCTGTGTGACAGCTCTCCAGCGACCACACAACGACTTACCAACGATCACGGCCAGGTCGTATCGCTGGTCGTGATCGTTGGTAAATCGTTTAGTGTAACGGTACCTTTAGTTCTACTGCTAATGTTGACTAACACAAATGCTGACAGATACCGCCGTGTGAAAATGGCCTCATGTTGTATTCTAGAAGGATGCTAACTTTGTCCCTATTTACAGATACATAACATTGACTTTAGTGCCTATATGCGAGAAGGAGAGAACAGCTGACCGCACCACCACTCTCACGACCGAGGCTTCCAGAATCCACAGTTGCTAGCCAGCCGGCAGACCTGCGGTGCTCCAGCCGGAACAACAAGTGTAAGCGATATAGCAGCAAGACGAAGAAACTTGGCGGCACTCACCGGTCTTCAAACAGGTATCTTTTATTGCTTCACGGCACGGGGGTACAAATGAGAAGAGAGCAGCAAGTGAACGACGGCCGTTTCGCGCCCTCCCGGCGCTTCAACGGGTTCAATGGAGAAGCGGATGTGACGCCTGAAGTAGCGCAGAAATCAAACGCCACTCCCTGCGCCTACACCCGCCCACCCACAGTACACTGCACACAATTAAAAACAACATTACTAATCACAAAGTGCATTAAAAACAATAACCTAGCACCAAGCAATAAGCTACTATTATACTGAACATACAATACTGCATGAACTATGAGTTTTGTTATACGAAATTTCCGTAAAGAACGGTACACGGAACAGACTTTAAGCAGACCTATTATACTTCTTGAGATCTGTGTACCTCACTGTTATATTTACATGGGACTATTACATATTCCCCACGGTACCCATCCAAGATGCATTTCTTAAATCTATGCATAAATTACTGCACTGGCCCCAGTGAGGCTCCAACACACTGAGGTCATTCACCCTAACGCGACCCTCCCACAATACTGTTCAGAGGAAGATAGACATATCAACTTTATCGTTGAGCCCTGCCGGACCCATGGCTCCTGTACGTATAATCCACATTGCCTCACATCTCAGTAGGGCATTGTGATGATCACCCCCTCTACTCGGGATCTTTACTTGTTCCACACCTGCGAATGTTAAAGTCTCCACATTCCCTCCGTGTTCTTCCCGTACATGTTTAATCAGTCTGGGTACGCCTTTCCCTGTAATGATAGACCGACGGTGCTCCCGAAAACGCTCGTACAAACACCTAATTGTCTTGCCCAGATAGAAACGTCCACACGGGCACCATACGACATACACCACATTTTTGGTTCTACATGTAATCAATTGACCCACCTTATGTTCCACTGGTCCGATGTGCAGGACCTTATCTGTGACATGTTGTCTGCAAAACGTACAGTGCCCGCACTGATAATTCCCCTGCGGAGTATTTCTGGTCAACCAGTTATTTGGCTTGTTCTCTACCACTCTATTCCGTACTATTACATCCCTAAGCCTGGTACTTCTTCTATTGGAGATAAGGGGGCCTCTGGCGACTATCTCGGCTAGCTCCTTGTCCCTATCCAACAGATGCCAATTTTTTCTTATGGCGGACCTGATCTGCCGGTCCATGGGGCCATACTGGAAACAAAATGTAAACCTCTTGCCCATGGTCGATTGCGCTTTACCCCTTTGTTGATCTCTATTATCCATTTTTTTGCAAGCATCTTTCCACACCTGATCTGGGTATCCTCGATACCTCAATCTCTGCCGCAAATCCAGGGTTTGTGTTGCGAGGCCCTCCTTAGTGTTATTAGCCCGACCAGTGCGCACCAATTGGCCATAAGGCAACGAGCGTTTCGTATGGCCTGGATGATAGCTATGGTAATGCATCAATGCATTCGTGGAGACTGATTTACGATATAATGACGTGTTGACCTCACCATCCACTATATCTATGGCCACGTCCAAAAACTCTAGATGTGCTCCCCCAAAACTAGATGTAAAAGCCATACCCATGGCATTGTCATTAAGATGCGAAACAAACTGTTCAAAGGTGTCCTGTGTTCCATCCCATACAAAGAACATATCATCGACGTACCGTAGGTACATCCTGATATGCTTTAAATAGGGGTTCTGATCGGAGTACACGTAAGACTCTTCAAAGTATCCCAAATACAGATTGGCAAAAGTACAAGCTGCCGGAGTCCCCATCGCCGTACCGACGATTTGCAAATACCAGAGGTCCAAAAACGTAAATGCATTATGCGAAAGGATAAAATAAAGGCTGTCACATATAAATTCTATAGTGTTTTGTCCCATGTCTGTGGTGTCTAATATATGACGTACCGCTCTAACCCCCAAGTCCTGTGGTATACGTGTATAGAGGTTTACTACATCAATTGATGCTAACCGAAAGGTCGGTTGCCAAGTGAAAGAACGAATATGTTTCAAGAAGGTATTAGTGTCTTTCGTATATGCTGGTATGTGTGTTAATAAAGGTCGTAGCAACCAGTCTATATACCTTGACTTTAGTGCATAGACTTCCTGTAAAGTGCGCTCTGCATGCGCTGTATGGCTCACACACACAGACATTAAATATTTGTGTTCCTATACATGTTAGATATGGCATCGTGTGTCTACTGACGATATATCAGTCACAATACACACTCCTGCTTCTTGGTAATATGGCTCATAGAGATGTTCTGGTGAGAGGAAGTGATCATACTCTTATCATGAATCTGTGGTTTGTGATTGGATTAACATTAAACAAAATGAGGATTACTGAAACTGGATCGCCCAGTTTCATATTTCTGGAACAATGGGGAATCTTCCCACTTTCAGAAATAGTGAAATTTTTAAAACCTATTCATTCAACTGGATTACATCTCAAGCAGTCTTCCACTGATAGTCATCCTATTTGAATGGATGAGATCAAACTACCATTATCTATTTTCTATCTATAATATAACGCTGGGAGCGTCACTCTGTCTGAAGCCTTTATAGACTGTGCAAGCGCAAGCGCCGGCGCAGTCTGGGCCTCACAGAGTGACGTTCCCAGGAGATCGTGGTATGCGTAAACACTGAACGCACACCGCGATCTCCAAAGGAGAGGCAGGGACCGCCAGGAGGGTAAGTATATTCACCTGTCCCCCGTTCCAGCGCTGCGTGCGGCTCCGTCTCCCGGTCCTCTGCCTGTGACGTTCACAGTTCAGAGGGCGCGATGACGCGCTTAATGCGCGCCGCCCTCTGACTGAACAGTCACAGCCAGAGGAGCCTGAAGAAGTGGCGGGCAGCGCTGGAACGGGACAAACAGGTGAGTATAGCAAGTGCTGGGGGGCCTGAGCTGGTGGCGATACCGGCACCTGACCCCCACAGCGCGCCGGTGTCCCCGCCTGCTCAGGCCCCCCCAGCACTCGGCGCCCAGCGACGATAGGTGAGTATGGTTTTTTTTTTTTATATATATCGCAGCAGCATACGGGGCATATATTATGGAGCATGTTATGGGGGGCATATATTATGGAGCATGTTATGGGGGGCATATATTATGGAGCATCTTATGGGGGGCATATATTATGGAGCATCTTATGGGGGGCATATATTATGGAGCATCTTATGGGGGGCATATATTATGGAGCATCTTATGGGGGGCATATATTATGGAGCATCTTATGGGGGGCATATATTATGGAGTATCTTATGGGGGGCATAAACCATAATGGAGCAGTGTACGGGGGCATATATTATGGAGCATCTTATGGGGGCCATCAACCATAATGGAGCAGTGTACGGGGGCATATACAATGGAGCATCTTATGGGAGCCATCAACCATAATGGAGCAGTGTACGGGGGCATATACCATGGAGCATCTTATGGGGGCCATCAACCATAATGGAGCAGTGTGCAGGGGCATATACTATGGAGCATCTTATGGGGGCCATAAACCTTTATGGAGCAGCGTATGGGGCATATGGATGGGAGCAGCAAATTACAGAACGGTGGCGCAGGATGGGAGCAGCACATGACAGAACGGGGGCGCAGGATGGGAGCAGCACATGACAGAACGGGGGCACAGGATGGCAGCAGCAGCACATGTCAGAATGGGAGCGCAGGATGGGAGCAGCACATGTCAGAATGGGGGCGCAGGATGGGAGCAGCACATGTCAGAATGGGGGCGCAGGATGGGAACAGCACATGACAGGATGGAGCAGCACATGACAAGATGGGGATGCAGGATGGAGCAGCACATGTCAGAATGGGGGCGCAGGATGGGTACAGCACATGACAGGATGGGGGTGCAGGATGGGAGCAGCACATGGCAGGATGGAGCAGCACATGACAGGATGGGGACGCAGGATGGAGCAGCACTTTTAGACCTAATACTATCTAATAGACCTGACAGAATAACAAATCTGCAGGTGGTCGGGCATCTAGGAAATAGCGACCACAATATTGTAAAGTTTCACCTGTCTTTCACTAGGGGGACTTTTCAGGGAGTCACAAAAACACTGAACTTTAGGAAGGCAAAGTTTGACCAGCTTAGAGATGCCCTTAATCTGGTAGACTGGGACAATATCCTCAGAAATAAGAATACAGATAATAAATGTGAAATGTTTAAGAACATCTTAAATAGGCAGTGTAAGCGGTTTATACCTTGTGGGAATAAAAGGACTAGAAATAGGAAAAACCCAATGTGGCTAAACAAAGAAGTAAGACAGGCAATTAACAGTAAAAAGAAAGCATTTGCACTACTAAAGCAGGATGGCACCATTGAAGCTCTAAAAAACTATAGGGAGAAAAATACTTTATCTAAAAAACTAATTAAAGCTGCCAAAAAGGAAGCAAATAAGCACATTGCTAAGGAGAGTAAAACTAATCCCAAACTGTTCTTCAACTATATCAATAGTAAAAGAATAAAAACTGAAAATGTAGGCCCCTTAAAAAATAGTGAGGAAAGAATGGTTGTAGATGACGAGGAAAAAGCTAACATATTAAACACCTTCTTCTCCACTGTATTCACGGTGGAAAATGAAATGCTCGGTGAAATCCCAAGAAACAATGAAAACCCTATATTAATGGTCACCAATCTAACCCAAGAAGAGGTGCGAAACCGGCTAAATAAGATTAAAATAGATAAATCGCCGGGTCCGGATGGCATACACCCACGAGTACTAAGAGAACTAAGTCATGTAATAGATAAACCATTATTTCTTATTTTTAGGGACTCTATAGTGACGGGGTCTGTTCCGCAGGACTGGCGCATAGCAAATGTGGTGCCAATATTCAAAAAGGGCTCTAAAAGTGAACCTGGAAATTATAGGCCAGTAAGTCTAACCTCTATTGTTGGTAAAATATTTGAAGGGTTTCTGGGGGATGTTATTCTGGATTATCTCAATGAGAATAACTGTTTAACTCCATATCAGCATGAGGTTATGAGAAATCGCTCCTGTCAAACCAATCTAATCAGTTTTTATGAAGAGGTAAGCTATAGGCTGGACCACGGTGAGTCATTGGATATGGTATATCTCAATTTTTCCAAAGCATTTGATACTGTGCCGCACAAGAGGTTGGTACACAAAATGAGAATGCTTGGTCTGGGGGAAAATGTGTGTAAATGGGTTAGTAACTGGCTTAGTGATAGAAGCAGAGGGTGGTTATAAATGGTATAGTCTCTAACTGGGTCGCTGTGACCAGTGGGGTAACGCAAGGGTCGGTATTGGGACCTGTTCTCTTCAACATATTCATTAATGATCTGGTAGAAGGTTTACACAGTAAAATATCGATATTTGCAGATGATACAAAACTATGTAAAGCAGTTAATACAAGAGAAGATAGTATTCTGCTACAGATGGATCTGGATAAGTTGGAAACTTGGGCTGAAAGGTGGCAGATGAGGTTTAACAATGATAAATGTAAGGTTATACACATGGGAAGAAGGAATCAATATCACCATTACACACTGAGCGGGAAACCACTGGGTAAATCTGACAGGGAGAAGGACTTGGGGATCCTAGTTAATGATAAACTTACCTGGAGTAGCCAGTGCCAGGCAGCAGCTGCCAAGGCAAACAGAATCATGGGGTGCATTAAAAGAGGTCTGGATACACATGATGAGAGCATTATACTGCCTCTGTACAAATCCCTAGTTAGACCGCACATGGAGTACTGTGTCCAGTTTTGGGCACCGGTGCTCAGGAAGGATATAATGGAACTAGAGAGAGTACAAAGGAGGGCAACAAAATTAATAAAGGGGATGGGAGAACTACAATACCCAGATAGATTAGCGAAATTAGGATTATTTAGTCTAGAAAAAAGACGACTGAGGGGCGATCTAATAACCATGTATAAGTATATAAGGGGACAATACAAATATCTCACGGAGGATCTGTTTATACCAAGGAAGGTGACGGGCACAAGGGGGCATTCTTTGCGTCTGGAGGAGAGAAGGTTTTTCCACCAACATAGAAGAGGATTCTTTACTGTTAGGGCAGTGAGAATCTGGAATTGCTTGCCTGAGGAGGTGGTGATGGCGAACGCAGTCGAGGGGTTCAAGAGAGGCCTGGATGTCTTCCTGGAGCAGAACAATATTGTATCATACAATTATTAGGTTCTGTAGAAGGACGTAGATCTGGGGATTTATTATGATGGAATATAGGCTGAACTGGATGGACAAATGTCTTTTTTCGGCCTTACTAACTATGTTACTATGTTACTATACCAGGATGGAGACCATATACCTATATAAATGCTCGCCACCCGGGCGTAGAACGGGTTCAATAGCTAGTTATTTATATAACCACAATTTTCTGCAGTGATGCACAGAGATTGTCATTACACCATGTTCTCAATTGCGCTCCCAATTTTTTTTTTTTATCTCTGTCGAATTGATTTAAGGCTGAGGCATAGGCAGGGGTTCAGCACAGGAGGGCCAATACATCTGAGTGGGTCAGTAACAAGGTTTACAACTATGGAGGCGCATCCTAATCAATAAACCTTCCTACTTCATGGATTCAACCCAGAATTGTAAGTTGAAATCACTATATATGGGTTAAAGCGTGACGGCCGCGGTTCAAATGTCGTCTGCTAGAAAGAGTGCCAATTCTGTCCTAGTTTATCTATTCTTCTTTAGGAATATCAACTCAACTGCATTTTAATAATTTAAATACATAGTTTATACTTTAAAAAAGTCAGTAGAAACATATGATAATTATATTTAACACTTAAGGTAAACTTGTGCATAATGTTGTTCATACTGTTTATTTCACAACCTGGGAAAGAACCTAGACATGACACGAAAGTAATGCTTGAAGAGTCTCTTTACTCTTCTAAAATACTGAAAATTCTGAAACTCTTAAATTTACATACATTTTACTTTGCCACAGGCAGTTTCATATTAAAAGGTTTGTCAGACGGATTATATATTTAAAAAGGGTAAAAATTTCATCACTCATCCCCCAAAACTGTTTTATAATATTTTGTAGTGAGGTTTTGTGGGGACAGCATACTGTTTGAGGGGACATCATACTGTTTGGATATATGCAAGTCGATTGACAAGTAGATAAACAAGTCCCAATTTTTTACTAAAAAAGAGGCACAAAGACAATGATGAATCAGAGCCTAAGGACCAATTTAGAGTTAGACTGGGAGATAAAAATTGGAAATGATCGAACACCTGATAAACTAGCAAAAAACTTTTCCTGTGGGTGGGATGAGGTTGTCCAGGCTTACCGTTCAAGTTTGCAATTACTCTATGTGACTGTAGACTTGTGAATCCTTACAGCTCACACACTGCGCACGGTCAGGGTTCTCCTGTGCTGGTGTAGGTAGCGGACAGTCATATGACCATAAGTATGCGATTTGTACTCCTGGCCACATTCCGACTAGACATGCACAGCCTCACTTAATTCACTTCTTTTGAGTGATAACATGAAATTGTATGGGCACAGAATGGTCATTTGAACCACTGTTCTGTGTCATTAGAAGTCTGATCGGCCTGCCTAAGCAGAGCATTAAATAAGCACTGATTGACTTGAATTTAGCCGATCAGAAGTGATTTAACCACCACAATTACACTGTGTAAACCTGACAATAAACACCGTCACAGCAGACAAAAGTTTCTACTCTGTGAAATAGCCATGAGCCAAAGTTTTTCAAAAGAAATCTGACTCGCTGTCACAGCAAAATTGTCATTTAACAACAGAATGTTGACATTGACAAATGATTTCTTTCCAAGAATCTATCTCTTGGAGTGATCGAGTCATGCTCCACATAACACGACACATGTTCAGATGTTTAACTATTAATCCATTTACAATAAGCAGGAATGTTCACTAATTCACTTGAAGTCACCTTTCACCTCCATTAATGTGGAGTTTCCTTCATCATTTAATAACATATTTCTATATTTTATATTACCTTAGAGTGGCAACCACTATTTTTTGACTATAATATTAGCCACCTAATGTGCAAATACAGAATGTAACGAGATGCAATTAGATTTGATTTGGTGACATTAACAGCAACGCTGCTCATATCTTTAAATTTGATTATATGCTCAAAAGTCAAAAAATATAATCTACCCAATCTTCAGAGGGTGAAATACAGATGCTTCTCACAAAATTAGAATATCATCAAAAAGTTAATTGATATCAGTTCTTCAATACAAAAAGTGGAACTCATATATATAGAGTCATTACAAACAGAGTGATCTATTTCAAGTGTTTATTTCTGTTAATGTTGATGAAAACCCAAAAGTCATTATCTTAGTAAATTAGAATACTTTATCATACCAGCTTTAAAAATGATTTTAAAATCCGAAATGTTGGCCTTCTGAAATGTGTATTTAGTAAATGCACTCCATACTTGGTCGGGGCTCCTTTTGCATCAATTACTGCATCAATGCGGCGTGGCATAGAGGCGATCAGCCTGTGGCACTGCTGAGGTGTTATGGAAGCCCAGGTTGCTTTGATAGCAGCCTTCAGCTTGTCTGCATTGTGGGGTCTGGTGTCTCTCATCTACCTCTTGACAATACCCCATAGATTCTCTATGGGGTTAAGGGCAGATGAGTTTGTTGGTCAATCAAGCACAGTGATACTGTGGTTTTTAAGCCAGGTATTGGTACTTTTGGCAGTGTGGACAGGTGCCAAGTCCTGCAGGAGAGTGAAATTTCCATCTCCAAAAAGCTTGTTGGCAGGGTGAAGCATGAAGTGCTCTAAACTTTGTGGCTCTTGAAGCTACGACAGCAGCGGTCCACTCCTTGTGAATCTCTGCCAAATTTTTGAATGGCCTTTTCTTAACTATCCTTTCAAGGCTGCGGTTATCCCGGTTGCCCGTGCACCTTTTTGTACCACACTTTTTCCTTCCACTTAACTTCCATTCATATGTTTGGATACAGCACTCTGTGAACAGCCAGTTTCTTTAGCAATGACTTTTTGTGGTTTTCTCTCCTTGTGGAGTGTGTCAATGACTGCATTCTGGACATCTGTCAGGTCAGCAGTCTTACCCACGATTGTGGAGTTCTGAAACAGACTAATGCTACGTTCACATTAGCGTTGTGCGGCTCAGCGTTGGGCACAGCCGCGGCGATGCATGCATCATGCGCCCCTATATTTAACATGGGGGGCGCATGGACATGCGTTGTCTTGCGTTTTGTGATGCATGCGTCATTTTGGCGCAACTGTCAGGGCGCAGAGGACGCTGCATGATGCAGTTTTTTCTGCGCCAAAAATCATGCAAAAAATTAATGCATGCATCACAAAACGCTGCGTTGTGCATGCTTTTTGCATGCGTTGTGCATTGCGTCGCCGACGCTGCGCCGCACAACGCAAATGTGAACGTAGCATAAGGGACCTTTTTAAAAGCTTAGAAAGCCTTTGCAGGTGTTTTTTGTTTATTCTAATTTACTGATATAATGACATTTGGGTTTTCATTGGCTGTAAGCAATAATCATCAACATTATCAAAAATAAACACTTGAAATAGATCATTCTGTTTGTAATATATAATATGAGTTTCACTTTTTGTATTGAAGTACTGATATAAATTAACTTTTTGCTGATAATCTAATTTTGTGAGAAGCATCTGTAAGTATTGAACATGTCACCAATTTTCTAAGTAAATATATTTCTAAAGGTGCTATTTACATGAAATTCTCACCTGATGTGAGTAACGAGTGTGCTCGTTACTCAAGTTTTCCGAGCATGCTCGGGTGTTCTCCAAGTATCTTGGGCGTGCTCATATATTATGTTTGAGTGCCCAGAGCTGCATGATTTGCAGCTGCTAGACAGCCTGAATACATGTGGGGATTCCCTAACAAACAGGCAATCCCTGCATGTGTTCAGGTTGTCTAACAGACACAAATCATGCATCTGTAGGGAAACAAACATAATCCATGAGCACGCCCAAGATATTCAGAGAACACCCGAGCATGCTCGGAAATCTCGAGTAACGAGCACACTTGCTCATCACTAGTAACAACCCATCTAATCCACAAAGGAAAATAACTCAAACCATAGATGTCCATTAATTATGTGTATTAATGAGATATGACACATGGAAAAAGTATTGAAGAAACATGAAAAGTCGTGACACCAGGGGAAATCTATCTGTAATTAGAAAGCAATGTGTTATGGACCTGGTGGTTAGGAGCACCCGGAACGACCTGATGGTTAAACTCACACAAGACAAGCTCTGGGAAGTGGGAGCTCTGCTGACCGCAATCCCTAATCCTATCACACAACTAGAAATAGCCGTGGAGCGTACCTAACTCGACCTAGACGCCTCTTCACAGCCTAAGAGCTAACTAGCCCTAAAGATAGAAAATAAAGCCTACCTTGCCTCAGAGAAATTCCCCAAAGGAAAAGGCAGCCCCCCACATATATTGACTGTGAGTTAAGATGAAAGTCACAAACACAGAAATGAAACAGGTTTCAGCAAAGGGAGGCCAGACTTACTAAACAGACTGAGGATAGGAAAGGTATTTTTGCGGTCAGCACAAAAAACTACAAAAGACCACGCAGAGTGTGCAAAAAGACCTCCGCACCGACTCACGGTGCGGAGGTGCCACTCTGCATCCCAGAGCTTCCAGCTAGCAAGGCAAAATCATGACAGCCAACTGGACAAGGAAACAATGAACAAATAATTAACTAGCAGGGACTTAGCTTCTGCTGGAGTAGACAGGTCACCAGAAAGATCCAAGAGCGAACTGAACCAGTACAAGAACATTGACAGCTGGCATGGAGTAACGATCTGAGTGGAGTTAAATAGAACAGCCAGCCAAAGAATAAACTACGTCACCTGTGTAAGGAACCTCAGAAGCAGCAGCAGCACTCACAGCCACCAGAGGGAGTCCATGGACAGAAATCGCCGAAGTACCATTCATGACCACAGGAGGGAGTTCGAAAACAGAATTCACAACAGCAATGCTATTGTACCACTTAGTGAAAAACAGAATCAGCTGGTTCAGCTGGTGGCCTATAAAAAGCTGTCTCGTTACCAAGGTGCACACAAAAAGCATTTCATGATGCGTAAAACCAGTGAATTGTCTCAAGACCTTTGCAACCTTATTGCAAATATACTGATGGCATTGGTTTACAAGCTACTGAAAGCTCCGTTGATCATTGTTGGGGCCATAATCTGGAAGTGGAAAGAACATAATTTCACCATAAACCGGCCTCGACCAGGTGCTCCCTGCAAGATTTCAAAGAAAAGTGTGAAAATTATCAGATGAGTTCTCCAAAAGCCAAGGGCCACCTGTGGAGAAAGACCTGTAATCAGCAGGTATAATAGTTTCAAAGAAAACTATAAATAATATACTCAACCTCAATGGCCTGTATGTAAGAGCTTAACAAAAAGCATGGTCAAGTGCGTTTAAATTTCGCTCAATATTTAGACCAGCCTTTGAAATACTGGGTGAATACAGACTGGTCAGATGAAACCAAAATTGAACTCTTTGGATGCCATAATACACACCATGTTAGGAGGCCAAAAGGCACTGCTTATCACCCAAAAAATATAGTACTGACAGTGATGTTTGGAGGTGGGAACATCATGGTATGGGTCTGTTTTTCCACATACAGCACTGGCAAACATCATATGCTAGAAGAAAGGATGAATTTACAAATGTACTGACACATTCTTTTTAAATATCTGTAGCCATCTACCAGGATGATGAAGATAAAATGAGGGTGGACATTTCAGCATGACAATGATCGAAAATACATAGACAATTAAACTCTCAATTGGTTTCAGAGAAAGAAAATAAAGCTGCTAGAATGGCATATCCAATCACCTCACCTGAATTCAATAGAAAATTTATGAAAGGAACTTAATCTCAGAGTTCATGGAAGGAGCCTATGGAACCTTCAGGATTTGAAGAGTGTTTATGTGGAAGAATGGGTTAGAATCTCACCTGAGCAATGCATGCGACTAGTTTCTCTATACAGGAGGCATTTGAGCTGTTATGACCATCAAAGGCTTTTGTACAAAGTATTAATAATAATAAATAATAATAATTTTCCGCAGCGCTTTACAAATTATAGAGGGGACTTGTACAGACAATAGACATTACAGCATAACAGAAATCACAGTTCAAAATAGATACCAAGAGGAATGAGGGCCCTGCTCGCAACCTTACAAACTATGAGGAAAAGGGGAGACACGAGAGGTGGATGGTAACAATTGCTTTAGTTAGTTGGACCAGCCCTAGTGTAAGGCTCGGGTGTTCATGTAAAGCTGCATGAACCAGTTAACTGCCTAAGTATGTAGCAGTACAGACACAGAGGGCTATTAACTGCATAAAGTGTATGAGAACATGATACAAGGAACTTTTTTTTTTTTTTAAATTTTTTTAATTTTTTTTTAATTTATTTTTATTATGTAAGTATTCATTACATTTCAGTACGTGTATTAAATATGTTTTCCCTGTGTCGTTTCTCATTATTAAACATAATTTATAGACATC
Organism: Ranitomeya imitator; assembly: GCF_032444005.1. Taxonomy (NCBI): domain Eukaryota; kingdom Metazoa; phylum Chordata; class Amphibia; order Anura; family Dendrobatidae; genus Ranitomeya; species Ranitomeya imitator. Next base: position 703,117,250 of record NC_091284.1, on the reverse strand, counting down.
TATGGTTTGATTTCTTTGCCTATGGGGATTGTATGGGTTGTTACCGACATCTGGTGAGAATTTCATGTCAATAGCACCTTTAGAAATATATTTACATAGAACATTGGTCATGTGTTCAATACTTATTTCCCAACTGAACTAGTATTTGTTTAATTTTTGTAACAAATCTGACAACAAAATGGTTTTCAGCTCAAGCAGGTTGTAAAAAGCATAACATTTGTGACTTTACTTGGCCAAATTGTGACTTTTTCAGACAAAATTTTTTTTCGATAAGTAAAACTGCCCTAAATCGATTAATACATGTGAGCTGATATGTCCTTAATACCAAAGAAACTATGTATTGCCCATGTTACAGGGTTATATAGAAAAGTTTCCAAAATGAGGTCCCGTTCTGTAACATCCTTGTGGCTCCTTTTTTTTGGTTTTCTGCTTTCTGGACCAAATATAGAAGAAAGACTGGAACACAGAGGTCTCCATCACCATTATTATGTACAGAGTGATTGCTGGGAGAACGACAGAGGAGGAAATCTCCGAGGTGCAGATTCAGCGAATAAGTGCAGAGCACTGAGAGATATCAGAGAAGCTGCTATAATATTGACACCTTTCCTTTACAGCTCAATAAAATGAGACTTTTATTTATTAGTTATACTGGTGGTGATTGAAAGGTACCAAGCTCTTGGAAATAAGAATTTGAGGAAGAAGAGTGAAAAAATAAATACTCTGTATGATACATTACAAAAGCCTAACAAGTGCATTTCAATAATTCTGAAAAGTTGCCCAGGCTAGAGTCACACGACAGCATAAAAAAATCAGTCCTGTTTTCATCCAGAAAAGTTGGAAGATTTTTTTTCTCACTTGTCATCTGTGTGCACAGAATTGTAATGTGTTGGTAACACAAGCCGTACTGTGGCTCCGTATAGCCTCTGATTTTTGTTTTCACAAAAATCGATTTCAGTTTCTGTCAGTGAACAAAAAACAGTCGTTTGCACTGCACCATTGAATAACATTGAGTGCTATGCGATAAAAAAAAAAAATCAGTAGTGTGAGCGAGCTCTAAATACTATACCTTTCACTTTTCTTTACCATAATTTCAATTACTTCTATAATCCCCCTATATACATTAGACCAGTGCTCCCCAAACTGTGAGGTTGACCCCCCCAGTGAGGAATCCCCCAGAATTTAGGGCCTGAATGTTGATGAGACGCAGGTCCAAGAGGGACTTTCCATACAGAATTGCTCATATTCTCCTCAGACCTTTCTCTGCTCCAGCTTCATCAATCTATAATTTCGCAACACAATTCACTAGTTTTTGTACTTATTTTAATGAGTTATTAGGTTCAGAAGACAAAAAAGAAAAAAGTAAGAATTATTTTGAAATGTAATATTTACTGGCACTAGAGATGGTGTGGTCAAGACACTATTTTGTCTGAGAAGTCCCCAGTAGATAAAGCTTGAGTTCCTGTATTTGACTTAAGTCGTCCAAACCCGATGATTTTGGTAAGACTGGCAAATCATCTGAAGTGTATGGGTGCCCCTGGCCCTAACTTCACAGATTATGAGGATCCTTCATATGGTACCTGAAACCCACCTGTTCAGGAAAGCCTACAGCCTGCACTGACCCCGCTGCCTCCTCACCACTACCGGAGCTACCGCCTCACCAACACCGGAGCTGCTGCAAACCCCCAACCTAATGTCTCCTCTCCCATCCTGTAGAATGTAAGCCTGCAAGGGCAGGGTCCTTGTCCCTCTGTATCATTCTGTAATTGTTAATTTGTTTACTGCAAGTGATATCTGTAATTTGTATGTAACCCCTTCTCATGTACAGCACCATGGAATCAATGGTGCTATATAAATAAATAATAATAATAATAATAATTGGATATTAAGCATGAGGGAGTACTAAAATGCTTGGGAGCTCATTGCTCGACGTGAACAATTCCTAATACTGCATGCTCGTTTTGAATAGCGAGTATAATGGGAGTCAATGGGAAAGCCAATCTTTTTTTCCGGCAGACCCTACAGGGGTCTGGGAGGCAGTGAAAATGTTCAAATGGATGGGAAAAGTTCTGAATGGAAGGTGAACAGCATGGGGAAGACCCCTGAAAGTATCTCTGACTCCCAGGTCGCTGCTGAGAACAATGGTGTCACAATGTAACTCCATTTTAACCCCTTTACCTCCAAGGGTGGTTTGCACGTTAATGACCGGGCCAATTTTTACAATTCTGACCACTGTCCCTTTATGAGGTTATAACTCTGGAACGCTTCAACGGATCCTGGTGATTCTGACATTGTTTTCTCGTGACATATTGTACTTCATGATAGTGGTAAAATTTATTTGATAGTACCTGCGTTTATTTGTGAAAAAAAATGGAAATTTGGCAAAAATTATGAAAATTTCGCAATTTTCAAATTTTGAATTTTTATGCCCTTAACTCACAGAGATATGTCACACAAAATACTTAATAAGTAACATTTCCCACATGTCTACTTTACATCAGCATAATTTTGGAACCAAATTTTTTTTTTGTTAGGGAGTTATAAGGGTTAAAAGTTGACCAGCAATTTCTCATTTTTACAACACCATTTCTTTTTTAGGGACCACATCTCATTTGAAGTCATTTTGAGGGGTCTATATGATAGAAAATACCCAAGTGTGAAACCATTCTAAAAACTGCACCCCTCAAGGTGCTCAAAACCACATTCAAGAAGTTTATTAACCCTTCAGGTGTTTAATAGGAATTTTTGGAATGTTTAAATAAAAATGAACATTTAACTTTTTTTCACTAAAAATTTACTTCAGCTCCAATTTGTTTTATTTTACCAAGGGTGACAGGAGAAAATGGACCCCAAAAGTTGTTGTCCAATTTGTCCTGAGTACGCTGATACCCCATATGTGACAGTAAACCACTGTTTGGGCGCATGGGAGAGCTCGGAAGGGAAGGAGCGCCGTTTGACTTTTCAATGCAAAATTGACAGGAATTGAGATGGGACGCCATGTTGCGTTTGGAGAGCCACTGATGTGCCTAAACATTGAAACCCCCCACAAGTGACACCATTTTGGAAAGTAGACCCCCTAAGGAACTTATCTAGAGGTGTGGTGAGCACTTTGACCCACCAAGTGCTTCACAGAAGTTTATAATGCAGAACCGTAAAAATAAAAAATTATATTTTTTCACAAAAATTATATTTTTGCCCCCAATTTTTTTTTTTTCCAAGGGTTAGAGAAGAAATTGGACCTCAAAACTTGTTGTACAATTTGTCCTGAGTACGCTGATACCCCATATGTGGGGGTAAACCACTGTTTGGGCACATGGTAGAGCTCGGAAGGGAAGGAGCACTGTTTGACTTTTCATGCCAAAATTGACAGGAATTGAGATGGGACGCCATGTTGCATTTGGAGAGCCACTGATGTGCCTAAACATTGAAACCCCCCACAAGTGACACCATTTTGGAAAGTAGACCCCCTAAGGAACTTATCTGGATGTGTGGTGAGCACGTTGACCCACCAAGGGCTTCACAGAAGTTTATAATGCAGAGCCATAAAAATAAAACAAAAGTTTTTTCCCACAAAAATTGTTTTTTAGCCCCCAGTTTTGTATTTTCCCTAGGGTAACAGGAGAAATTGGACCCCAAAAGTTGTTGTCCAATTTGTCCTGAGTACGCTGATACCCCATATGTGGCGGGGGAACCACCATTTGGGCGCATGGGAGGGCTCGGAAGGGAAGGAGCGCCATTTGGATTGCAGACTTAGATGGAATGGTCTGCAGGCGTCACATTTCGTTTGCAGAGCCCCTAATGTACCTAAACAGTAGAAACCCCCCACAAGTGACACCATTTTGGAAAGTAGACCCCCTAAGGAACTCATCTAGATGTGTTGTGAGAGCTTTGAACCCCCAAGTATTTCACTACAGTTTATAACGCAGAGCCGTGCAAATAAAAAATATTTTTTTTTCCACAAAAATTATATTTTAGCCCCCAGTTTTGTATTTTTCCAAGGGTAGCAGGAGAAATTGGACCCTAAATGTTGTTGTCCAATTTGTCCTGAGTACGCTGATACCCGATATGTGGGGGGGAACCACCGTTTGGGCGCATGGGAGGGCTCGGAAGGGACGGAGCATCATTTGGAATGCAGACTTAGATGGATTGGTCTGCAGGCGTCACATTGCGTTTGCAGAGCCCCTAATCTACCTAAACAGTAGAAACCCCCCACAAGTGACCCCATATGGGAAACTAGACCCCTCAATGAACTTATCTAGATGTGTTGTGAGAACTTTGAACCCCCAAGTGTTTCACTACAGTTTATAACGCAGAGCCGTGAAAATAAAAAATATTTTTGTTTTCCCACAAAAATTATTTTTTAGCCCCCAGTTTTGTATTTTCCCAAGGGTAACAGGAGAAATTGGACCACAAAAGTTGTCCTATTTGTCCTGAGTACGCTGATACCGCATATGTTGTGGTAAACCCCTGTTTGGGCGCACGGGAGAGCTCGGAAGGGAAGGAGCACTGTTTTACTTTTTCAACGCAGAATTGGCTGGAATTGAGATCGGACGCCATGTCGTGTTTGGAGAGCCCCTGATGTGCCTAAACAGTGGAAACCCCCCAATTATAACTGAAACCCTAATCGAAACACACCCCTAACCCTAATTCCAACGGTAACCCTAACCACACCTCTAACCCTGACACACCCCTAACCCTAATCCCAACCCTATTCCCAACTGTAAATGTAATCTAAACCCTAACCCTAACTTTTGCCCCAACCCTAACTGTAGCCCCAACCCTAACCCTAGCCCTAACCCTAGCCCTAACCCTAGCCCTGACCATAACCCTAGCCCTAACCCTAGCCCTAACCCTAACCCTAGCCCTAACGCTAGCCCTATTCCCAACTGTAAATGTAATCTAAACCCTAACCCTAACTTTAGCCCCAACCCTAACTGTAGCCCCAACCCTAACCCTAGCCCTAACCCTAACCCTAGCCCTAACCCTAGCCCTAACCCTAGCCCTAACCCTAACCCTAGCCCTAACCCTAGCCCTAACCCTAGCCCTAACCCTAACCCTAATCCTAACCCAAGCCCTAACCTTAGCCCTAATGGGAAAATGGAAATAAATACATTTTTTTTATTTTTCCATAACTAAGGGGGTGATGAAGGGGGGTTTGATTTACTTTTATAGTGAGTTTTTTAGTGGATTTTTATGATTGGCAGCCGTCACACACTGAAAGACGCTTTTTATTGCAAAAAATATTTTTTGCGTTACCACATTTTGAGAGCTATAATTTTTCCATATTTTGGTCCACAGAGTCATGTGAGGTCTTGTTTTTTGCGGGACGAGTTGACGTTTTTATTGGTAACATTTTCGGGCACGTGACATTTTTTAATCGCTTTTTATTCCGATTTTTGTGAGGAAGAATGACCAAAAACCAGCTATTCATGAATTTCTTTTGGGGGAGGCATTTATACCGTTCCGCGTTTGGTAAAATTAATAAAGCAGTTTTATTCTTCGGGTCAGTACGATTACAGCGATACCTCATTTATATCATTTTTTTATGTTTTGGCGCTTTTATACGATAAAAACTATTTTACAAAAAAAATAATTATTTTTGCATCGCTTTATTCTGAGGACTATAACTTTTTTATTTTTTTGCTGATGATGCTGTATGGCAGCTCCTTTTTTGTGGGACAAGGTGATGTTTTCAGCCGTACCATGGTTATTTATATCTGTCTTTTTGATCGCGTGTTATTCCACTTTTTGTTCGGCGGTATGATAATAAAGCGTTGTTTTTTGCCTCGTTTTTTTTTTTTTTTCTTACGGTGTTTACTGAAGGGGTTAACTAGTGAGGCAGTTTTATAGGTCGGGTCTTTACGGACGCGGCGATACTAAATATGTGCACTTTTATTGTTTTTTTTTTTATTTAGATGAAGAAATGTATTTATGGGAATAATATATTTTTTTTTTCATTATTTAGGAATATTTTTTTTTATTTTTTTTTACACATTTGGAAATTTTTTTTTTTACTTTTTTACTTTGTCCCAGGGGGGGACATCACAGATCAGTGATCTGACAGTTTGCACAGCACTCTGTCAGATCACTGATCTGACATGCAGCGCTGCAGCCTTCACAGTGTCTGCTCTGATCAGGCTCTGTGAAGCCACCTCCCTCCCTGCAGGACCCGGATCCGCGGCCATCTTGGATCCTGGGCTCGAGCAGGCAGGGAGGGAGGTAAGACCCCCGCAGCAATGCGATCACATCGCGTTGCTGCGGGGGTCTCAGGGAAGCCCGCAGGGAGCCCCCTCCCTGCGCGGTGCTTCCCTGTACCGCCGGCACATCGCAATCATCTTTGATCGCGGTGTGCCGGGGGTTAATGTGCCGGGGGCGGTCCGTGACCACTCCTGGCACATAGTGCCGGATGTCAGCTCCCCCCGTGAGCGCTGCCGATCGCTATGACGTACTATCCCGTCCAGGGTCAGATAAGCCCAGGGCACCTCGACGGGATAGTACGTCTAAGGTCACAGAGGGGTTAAGGACTAACTATAAAGCATTCCAAACCGAGGAGAAATTGCATTTTACAGGAAAAAATGTAGAGAAACATTTTTTCTTGTGTAGTGACTTGTATGTAAGGCAAAATTTTAAAAAGATGTAAATATATATATATATATATATATATATATATATATATATATATATATATATATTAAGTAAACCAAAACTGATTTTTTTAGAGGTACTCAGATACACCCTGTATTAGACAAGAAGGGCCTTATACACATTCTGTCCAAGTTGTTATTTATTGCAACTCCTACACTCAAAGGCTATGCACTTTTGAGGGTTATATACCAAGGAAATGTACTCCAGATCATGGAATAGTCTATGGGTGAGCAATATAATACCGATAAGGGTACGATGAGTAAATTTTCTGCACCATTTCTGCATCTCTTGGCAGGAAGAATGCAGTTGCAAAAACACAGTTTTTAGGCCTTTTTGCCTGCGTTTTTGATTCATTTGAGTGGAGTGAATGTTGACAAATGCAACAAAACAAAAACGCACAGAGAATTGACATGCTGCAAATTATCACGAAATCTGCAAGTCAAAAATTCTTAATGTGTGCATAACACTTGAGGTTTCTCATTCACTTTGTAAAAACACAAAAAAAATGCACCAAATCTGCAAAGGGTCCTGGTCGTCACAGTGGTATTGCTTTCCTCCAGGGGAGAGTGATGCTATGTTCGAAGGCAAGGAAGGATAACGGCATCCAGGTACCACAAGCATGCAACATATTCATACTCCAGTCCACCAGGGAGAGCTTTTGATCCTATTTATTAGGTGACTCCCCATATATAACTGGTAGTCTGTAGGGAAAATCAGTTAGTTTCGGATGGAGTCAGTTCCAGACAGTCGTCTGAGGAGAATAGAGGGTTCATGGAGCTGTGCATGCCCTAAGAGCTGCAGCTCCCAGAAAAGGGACAGATAGGAAGCCGAATACGTTGCAGTGAGCGTGCAGGAAAGCAATGCACGGGAGAGGATACCAGAGGGGGACCAGCCCCCGAGTAGGCTGCCCCCTTCTGAGGCGCAGATAACCAGTAGCCGGAACACCGAGGTAGTAAGAACCTCTACGCCTTACTTCAGAGACCGGCAAGACAGCTAATTGCACGTTACCTGTCCGCACCTACACCCAGGAGGCACGGTGACACCCCACAGAGCCGGGTTACCTAAGACACCCTATAAACAGGCTCAAGTCACCAGTCATACAGCTTTTGTCCTATCCTATACGGGGGACAGAGAGAGAGAGAGACCACATCTGTGAGGACCTTATGACAGGCTTAGCAGTAAGGGACTACACCACTACAGCGCAAGGGAAGGCTATTGATTTCTCCCTGGACAAGGGGACTCTGGACTTGCCTCCAAACCGGCCGGACCCTACCTGCCTTGTGATCTGGTGCCCTGGACTGTGGCTGCTGAAACCAACAGTAAACAAGGTAAAGAGACTGCAATCCTGTGTCCTTGTTCTTCTCTGCACCTCTCACCATTCTACCATCTACACACTGGGAAGCCCTGGGGATATACTTCACTCGTGGGAAGATATACCATATAGCTGCCATAACATCACCCCAGCGGACCCCTACAGCAGCGTCGGTCACCCTGACCGAATACCACAGGTGGCGTCACGAACATAAACGTTATCCCTTTAAAGACCTTTCCCTTTTACATGGGCACCCAGAGCCACGGACTGGGTCGCAGCCACCGTGACATCCCCCTGTGAACACCGGACCCGTTACCCCACAGCCCTGGCGGGCGACGCATGTGCACACAGCATAAATTTTTGACCAAGTTTTTTGAGGGTTATATAACATAGAAATGTAACAAACAATATGTAATATCCTATGGAAGATCAATACCCTATGGGTGGTGTGACAGATGAAAAAATGAACTTTTTTGAATTTGCCAAATGGCTGCAATGAAACAAAGAATGAAAAATCTAATAGGGTCTGAATACTTTCCATACCCACTATAAATGTGGTATTTCTATAGTTGTACTGACCCCGAAGAATAAAGCTGCTTTATCATTTTTAATACATGATGAACGGCATTAAAAATCACCCCAAAAACAATTTTTGAAGGGCTGTTTTTTGTTCTTTCTGCCTCCCAAAAATCTGAATAGAAAGCGTTAAAAAATATTATGTGCTGAAAATGGTACCAATAAAAATGTTAACTCATCCTGCAAAATACAAACCCTCACATATCTCTGTTGGCAGAAACATGCAAAAAATTAGCTCTCAAAATATATCGAGGCAAAACTTTTTTTTTCATAGAAAGCTGTTTTTAGTGTGTGACAGCAGCCAAACATAAAACAAAACAAAAACAAAATAAACCTGATATCACTGTAATCGCACTGACCCGGAGATTAAAGTAATCTAATCAATTATACCACACTAGGATTGACGTATAAAATAAATACAACCAATTCTTCACCTGTTGTTAATTTGTTTATCCTGCCTCCCAAAGATCACAGTATAAGGCTTGGCTCACATTTATCCTGCACTCTGCACTGAGTGCTTATGCCGAGGATTCCATGTGAATCTCTGAAATACATGAATCAGACTTAACCCCAGCAGAAGATTCCGGTTACTGTGGCGGATGAAGTCACTTTGTATGCTGTCTGTCCTATGATCTGATGGTGTCCGTCTTTTTAAGCATGCAAAAAATTCGGTCCTCCACAGTTTTGTGTAACCCTGAAAAGGAGACCACTGAGCAGAGGTCAGATGGAGTCCAGAGTAACTTTGCTGTCTCATTATAGTGAATGGATCCCTTGGGGGTGTCATCTGAATCGTGTCATTCGGAGATTTAAATGGAAACCCTGATGTAAGTGCTCAGCATAGTGCACAGGATAAATGTGATCTAAAATATTATTATTATGTAAAATCCCAATTAAAGCTTCAATTCAATCCACAAAAAAAGTCCCCATTCAGCTCTGTCATCTGTCAATGGAAATATAGGGGGCTTCCATGTTACTTGTAGCACAAAGGCTCTGAAAAAGCACTGTGGCTAACCCCCCCCAAAAAATAATAGAAATTCAGCAAATTCTGCGCTTCCAAATTCGAATACCTCCCTCCCTTCTGAGCCCCAAACCACATTTAGCATCTACATGTTTGGCATTACTGTAGCGATGCGAGCCTGCTTAATTTACGGGTTGCATGTCTTCAAAAGCAAAAGCTGGACCCAATGTGTGGGCAATACAACATTTTGGGCACTACAATGTAAGGGGCACTGCAATGTACTGGGCACAACAATGTATGGGAACTACAATGGCAGATTTGCCATTTTCACTAACCAACATCCATTGCTGCTATTGCTGCTTGCTTCTGGCAAACATCCATGGAGTAAAAATCATCACTACACCTTGTAGATAAATTCCCAAAGGGGTGTAATTTCCAAAATGGAAACGCTTGAGGGGAACTCCGCTCTTTGGGGGCTTAGGGGTTCTGCATATTGAGTCTGCAAACTATTCGGCACTGCAAGAGTCAAATATCACTCCTTCCCTTCCAAGTCTCGCCGTATGCTATGCAGTACTGTACAGCCATAAATGGGGTATTGCAACATTCAACTGAAATAGTGTTAGGAGTCGAGTTCCCACCGCTGCACAGGGGGAATCTCGAGCCGTGTCTGCTGCGGTCTTCCATTCTGCATCGGCCGCAGTGGAGCCTGCTCAGCGGAGACGTCGGTTCCAGCGTCTCATTGGATCTGATACTGTGCAAAGGGTTTCTGCTGCCTCTCCAGGCTCTGCTATTGTACCCTGCACTGGTCTGCGGCGAGCAGGCTTTTCTGGGACTAAGTCCTGCTTTGCACACACTGAGCATGCCCAGGGTAAGATCTCTCAGTGGAGGTCTAGGGTCACATGCTCAGGTACTGCAGTGACTTCCATTGGTCCTCCAGGAAGGTCCTGTACCTGATCAAGTTCTGTGGCAGCTTTCCATTGGTCCTTCTTGGAAGGTCCTGTACATGCTGCAGCTATAAAAGGTTTGCATGACCACACGGCCATGCGCTAGTGTCAATTTATGTATGAGCTCAGCACCAGTGTGGTCGTGTTTATATGCAGTCAGGGACCCGGCTGAAATAAGCCCCTAGAATGCTGGCACCTCCGGCGAGGAGTTTCGTGTGTGTGTATTCAGGGACCCAGCTGAAATAAGCCCTTAGAATGCTGGCACCTTCGGCGAGGAGTTTTATGTGAGTGGATTCAGGGCTGGCGTATAGCCATTAGAATTCCGGCTCCACCGGAGAGGAACTGCGTGTTCGCATTTGACTGCATGACCACTAACTGCTCTACTAAGTAGCTGTGTTCCTCTGTGAGCTAAACAGGGCACAGCGTTCTCTATGCTAACAGACTCCGTGAAGTAACAGAGTTTGTTTATAGTACTATATTGTACCGCCATACTTAGCAGCAGGTTCTTTCCTGCACGGTGGATCCCGGGTTGCAAACGCACCTACTACTAATAAATATATATATTCGGTGCGTTCCGCCAACCCTAACAAATAGTGTGACAAATTTTGGTGCAGTGTTTACCCATTTACCCTTGTTAGAATGTAAAATATGGGGCTAAAACAATTTTTTTGTGGTAAAAATGTAATCATATTTTCTTCACCATACAATGGTATAAAATTCTGTGACACACTTGTGGTGTAGAAATGATCAATACATGCTTAGATGAATTTATTGAGAGGTATAGTTTGTAAAATGGGATCACTTAAGGGGGGTTCTGATGTTCTGGGACTTCAGGGGCTCTGCCAATGTGACATGGCATCTGCAAACCATAGCAGCAAAATCCACACTCCAAACTGGCTCTCCTTCCCTTATGAGCTATGCACTGTGCCTCAAAAGTAGCTTTCAACCGCTTAAGGGGTAATGGTGTACTCACAAGAAATTGCATAATAAATTGAACCATTCATGTTCTTCTATTATCCCTTTTGAGAATTACAAACTTGTAGCTAAAGAAATATTTTAGTGGTAAATATGGTAATATTTCATTTACTCAGCCCAAAGTTATACAATTCTGTGTATAGTCTGAGGGTTAAAAATACTCACTAGTCCCCTAGATGAATTCCTTGAGAGGTATAGTTTCAAAAATGGGGTCACTTATGGGGTTTCTGCTGTTTTGGCATGTCATGGGCTCTTCAAATGTGACATGGCATCCACAAGCTATTTCAGCCAAAATTGCATCTTGTACTTCCGAGCCATGCCATGAGCCCAAACAGTAGATTTCTAGGACATATGGGGTATTCGTATACTCAGCAAAAATTGTACAGCCCATTTTCTCCTGTTCGCCCTTCTAATATATAATTGCCTAGAATACTACTTCCTGCAATTTGTGCCAACTTCCGTGGCTTTGTCCGGAGCTAATGTCCGGAGCTAATGTCCGGAGCTAATGTCCGGAGATAAGTGACGTCAACAGTGTCCAGTGTCTGATTGGTTGCCGCCTGCTGCGAGCGACCAATCAGAAACGTGCCGTACTGTGACACACTCCGCCCGCCATTTTGGTGTGATTTTTGAATTTTTACCTCACAGCAAGTTTCTACTGCGTGGAGGCGGGCCCAGTGACGTTGCTCTTCAAGCTCCTGCCGAATTTCGTCAAAAAAATGATAATACCATTTACCAAAACTATATATATTTATTTGTGAAGTGGTTCAGTGACATTTTCACACCAATTTTGAACTTTTGTTTGGTGTTTTCTCCATATACTGCCTATTATTTTTGTTCTTTCTTACTATTATTTATTAATTGTATTATTCTTACATTTGAATAAATAAAGTATATATGGATTCTAGACTCCCGATTCTTTAGAATCGGGCTGCCATCTAGTAGAAAATAAAACATTTGGGGCCAAATATACATTTTTGTAGGAAAATTTAGCTTTTTTCATTTTCATGGTTCAATGTTCTAAAATTCTGTGAAGCACCTGTGGTTCAAGATGCTCAACACACCTTTAGATAAATTTCTTGAGGGGTGTAGTTTTCAAAATGGTGTCACTTGTGTTGGGTTTCCACTGTTTAGGCACATCAGGGGCTCTGCAAACACAACATGGCATCCACTAGCTATCCCAGACAATTTTACATTACAAAGTCAAATGGTGCTCCTTCCCTTCCGAGCCTTGCCGTGCACCCAAACAGTAGTTTTCCACCACATATGCAGTATTTGCATTCTCGGGAGAAGCTACACAACAAATTGTATGGCCTATTTTCTCCTGGGTATTTGCTGACACATGGGCCCCTCAAAGGCACTTCACATGTGATGTGGTCCCTAATAATATTGGTTTTGTAAATTTTGATGTAAAAATGAGAAATAGCGTAACTTTTAACCCTTTTAGCTTCCTAATGTAAAAATAAATATGTATAACCCCTTCCCGACCTTTGACGCCACGTAGGCGTCATGAAAGTCGGTGCCAATCCGACCCATGACGCCTATGTGGCGTCATGGAAAGATCGCATCCCTGCAGATCAGGTGAAAGGGTTAACTCCAATTTCACCCAATCTGCAGGGACAGGGGGAGTGGTAGTTTAGCCCAGGGGGGGTGGCTTCACCCCCCCCCCCCCGTGGCTACGATCGCTCTGATTGGCTGTTGAAAGTGAAACTGCCAATCAGAGCGATTTGTAATATTTCACCTATTAAAACTGGTGAAATATTACAATCCAGCCATGGCCGATGCTGCAATATCATCGGCCATGGCTGGAAACACTGATGTGCCCCCACCCCACCCCACCGATCGCCCCCCCAAGCCACCGATCTGTCCTGTACACAGTGTTCCGCTCCCCTCCATCCTCCTGTCCGCTCCCCCGCGCTCTTGTCCGCTCCCCCCGTGCTCCAATCCCGCCCCCCGTGCTCCGATCCACCCCGTGCTCCGATCCACCCCCCCGTGCTCCGATCCACCCCCCGTGCTCCGATCCACCCCCCGCGCTCTGATCCACCCCCCATGCTCCGATCCACCCCCCGTGCTCCCCCCCACTCCATCATACTTACCGAGCCTCCCAGGGTCCGTCCGTCTTCTCCATGGGCGCCGCCATCTTCCAAAATGGCGGGCGCATGCGCAGTGCGCCCGCTGAATCTGCCAGCCGGCAGATTCATTCCAATGTGCATTTTGATCACTGTGATAAAACCTATCACAATGATCAAAATAAAAAAATAGTAAATGACCCCCCCCCTTTGTCACCCCCATAGGTAGGGACAATAATAAAATAAATAATTTTTTTTTTCCATCAAGGTTAGAATTAGGGTTAGGGTTAGGGTTTTGATATGTGAACACGTATTCTGGTCCTCTGCGGATTTTTCCGCAGCGGATTTGATAAATCCGCAGTGCTAAACCGCTGCAGATTTATGGCGGATTTACCGCGGTTTTTCTGCGCATTTCACTGCGGTTTTACAACTGCGATTTTCTATTGGAGCAGTTGTAAAACTGCTGCGGAATCCGCAGAAAGAAGTGACATGCTGCGGAATGTAAACCGCTGCGTTTCCGTGCAGTTTTTCTGCAGCATGTGTACAGCGATTTTTGTTTCCCATAGGTTTACATTGAACTGTAAACTCATGGGAAACTGCTGCGGATTGGCAGCATTTTCCGCAGCGTGTGCACATACCTTTAGAATTAGGCTTTGTGCACACGGTGCGGATTTGGCTGCGGATCCGCAGCGGATTGGCCGCTGCGGATTCGCTGCAGTGTTCCATCAGGTTTACAGTACCATGTAAACCTATGGAAAACCAAATCCGCTGTGCCCATGGTGCGGAAAATACCGCGCGGAAACGCTGCGTTGTATTTTCCGCAGCATGTCAATTCTTTGTGCGGATTCCGCAGCGTTTTACACCTGTTCCTCAATAGGAATCCGCAGGTGAAATCCGCACAAAAAACACTGGAAATCCGCGGAAAATCAGCAGGTAAGACGCAGTGCCTTATACCCGCGGATTTTTCAAAAATGGTGCTGAAAAATCTCACACGAATCCGCAACGTGGGCACATAGCCTTAGGGTTGGGGTTGGAATTAGGGTTGTGGTTAGGGTTGTGATTAGGGTTATGGCTACAGTTGGGATTAGGGTTAGGGGTGTGGGGGGGTTAGTGTTGGAGGTAGAATTGAGGGGTTTCCACTGTTTAGGCACATCAGGGGTCTCCAAACGCAACATGGCGCCACCATTGATTCCAGCCAATCTTGTATTCAAAAAGTCAAATGGTGCTCCCTAATTTCCGAGCCCCGACGTGCGCCCAAACAGTGGTTTACCCCCACATATGGGGTACCAGCATACTCAGGACAAACTGCGCAACAATTACTGCGGTCCAATTTCTGCTGTTACCCTTGTGAAAATAAAAAATTGCTTGCTTAAACATCATTTTTGAGGAAAGAAAAATGATTTTTTATTTTCACGGCTCTGCGTTGTAAACGTCTGTGAAGCACTTGGGGGTTCAAAGTGCTCACCACATATAATGAGAAAACAAACACACGACAAGAATATGCATAGCAAAATAATATAATCAAAAAGATATTAATGAAAATGCCATGCCATAGGCACTAATATCTATATATATATATTAAAGGGTAAATCGCTACCAACTACAGACCAACCAAAATATGGATCAACAGAGACCCCAAAAACGATCAGAAACCCAATATAACTATATAAATATCAACTTTATTGTATAAAAGAAAAAATGTATACATATAAACAACAGAACAGATGTGGCTCAGCACCACAGGGTGCACAGGGACACCACTGAAAAGAGCATAAACAGAGCGCACGGAGCCGGGGTCAAAGTCCACTCATAACCAATACCAGGTGGATTGAGAAATCATTACCACTATGTTATAAAATATAAGTACCACCATCAACGTACATGGATACTAAAAAGAGCCCAATATTGTAAGTATCATGATTATACCTTACCTAAAGAACAGGGCAAAAGAGTGGACCAGATCCGGGGTCCGTGCGCCCTCCCCAACGCACGTTTCGGCGATAAACCTTCCTCATATCTAGATAAGTTCCTTGGGGGTCTAGTTTCTAAAATGGGGTCAATTGTGGGGGGTTTCTACTGTTTAGGCACACCAGGGGCTCTGCAAACGCAACGTGACACCCGCAGACCATTCCATCAAAGTCTGCATTTCAAAAGTCACTACTTCCCTTCTGAGCCCCGACGTGTGCCCAAACAGTGGTTTACTCCCACACATGGGGTATCAGCGTACTCAGGAGAAACTGGACAACAACTTTTGGGGTCCAATTTCTCCTGTAACCCTTGGGAAAATAAAAAATTCTGGGCTAAAAAATTATTTTTGAGGAAAGAAAACGTATTTATTATTTTCATGGCTCTGCGTTATAAACTTCTGAGAAGCACTTGGGGGTTCAAAGTGCTCACCACATATCTAGATAAGTTCCTTTCGGGGTCTAGTTTCTAAAATGGGGTCACTTGAGAGGGGTATCTACTGTTTAGCCACATCAGGTTTCTGCAAACGCAACTTGACGCCCGCAGAGCATTCCATCAAAGTCTGCATTTCAAAACGTCACTACTTCACTTCCGAGCGCCGTCATGTGCCCAAACAGTAGTTTACTCCCACATATGGGGTATCACCGTACTCAGGAGAAACTGGACAACAAATATTGGGGTCAAATTTCTCCTGTTACCCTTGGGAAAATTAAAAAATTCTGGGCTAAATAATTATTTTTGAGGAAAGAAAACGTATTTATTATTTTCACGGCTCTGCGTTATAAACTTCTGTGAAGCACTTGGGGGTTCAAAGTGCACACAACACATCTAGATAAGTTCCTTTCAGGGTCTAGTTTCCAAAATGGGGTCACTTGTGGGGGGTTTCTACTGTTTAGCCACATGAGGGGCTCTGCAAACGCAACGTGACGCCCGCAGAGCATTCCATCAAAGTCTGCATTTCAAAACGTGACTACTTCACTTCCGAGCCCCGGCATGTGCCCAAACAGTGGTTTACCCCCACATATGGGGTATCACCGTACTCAGGAGAAACTGGACAACAACTTTTTGGGTCAAATTTCTCCTATTACCCTTGGGAAAATAAAAAATTGCAGGCTAAAAAATCATTTTTGAGAAAAGAATTTTTATTTTTTATTTTCATGGCTCTGCGTTATAAACTTCTGTGAAGCACTTGGGGGTTCAAAGTCCTCACCACACATCTAGATTAGTTCCTTTCGGGGTCTAGTTTCCAAAATGGGGTCATTTGTGGGGGATCTCCAATGTTTAGGCACACAGGGGCTCTCCAAACGTGACATGGTGTCCGCTAATGATTGGAGCTCATTTTCCATTTAAAAAGCCAAATGGCATGCCTTCCCTTCCAAGCCCTGCCGTGCGCCCAAACAGTGGTTTACCCCCACATATGGGGTATCAGCGTACTCAGGACAAACTGGACAACAACATTTGGCATCCAATTTCTCCTATTACCCTTGGCAAAATAGGAAATTCCAGGCTAAAAAATCATTTTTGAGGAAAGAAAAATTATTTTTTATTTTCATGGCTCTGCGTTATAAACTTCTGTGAAGCACCTTGGGGTTTAAAGTGCTAAATATGCATCTAGATAAGTTCCTTGGGGGGTCTAGTTTCCAAAATGGGGTCACTTGTGGGGGAGCTCCAATGTTTAGGCACACAGGGGCTCTCCAAACGCGACATGGTGTCCGCTAACAATTGTAGCTAATTT
This sequence comes from Ranitomeya imitator, assembly GCF_032444005.1. NCBI lineage: Eukaryota > Metazoa > Chordata > Amphibia > Anura > Dendrobatidae > Ranitomeya > Ranitomeya imitator. The sequence continues at coordinate 703,100,077 of NC_091284.1, read as the reverse complement.
TCCATTCAAAAAGTCAAATGTCGCGCCTTCCCTTCCGAGCCCTGCCGTGTGCCCAAACAGTGGTTTACCCCCACATGTGAGGTATCGACGTACTCGGGAGAAATTGGCCAACAAATTTTAGGATCCATTTTATCCTATTGCCCATGTGAAAATGAAAAAATTGAGGAGAAAATTTTTTTGTGACAAAAAAAGTACTTTTTCATTTTTACAGATCAATTTGTGAAGCACCTGAAGGTTTAAAGTGCTCACTAGGCATCTAGATAAGTTCCTTGGGGGGTCTAGTTTCCAAAATGGGGTCACTTGTGGGGGAGCTCCAATGTTTAGGCACACAGGGGCTCTCCAAACGCGACATGGTGTCCACTAACGATGGAGATAATTTTTCATTCAAAAAGTCAAATGGCGCTCCTTCCCTTCCGAGCCTTACCATGTGCCCAAACAGTGGTTTACCCCCACATGTGAGGTATCGGTGTACTCAGGAGAAATTGCCCAACAAATTTTAGCATCCATTTTATCCTGTTGCCCATGTGAAAATGAAAATATTGAGGCTAAAAGAATTTTTGTGTGAAAAAAAGTACTTTTTCATTTTTACGGATCAATTTGTGAAGCACCTGGGGGTTTAAAGTGCTCACTATGCATCAAGATAAGTTCCTTGGGGCGTCTAGTTTCCAAAATGGGGTCACTTGTGGGGGAGCTCCAATTTTTAGGCACACGGGGGCTCTCCAAATGTGACATGGTGTCCGCTAAAGAGTGGAGCCAATTTTTCATTCAAAAAGTCAAATGGCGCTCCTTCCCTTCCAAGCCCTGCCGTGCGCCCAAACAGTGGTTTACCCCCAAAAATGAGGTATCAGCGTACTCAGGACAAATTGGACAACAACTTTCATGGTTCAGTTTCTCCTTTTACCATTGGGAAAATAAAAAATTGTTGCTAAAAGATCATTTTTGTGACTAAAAAGTTAAATGTTCATTTTTTCCTTCCATGTTTCTTCTGCTGCTGTGAAGCACCTGAAGGGTTAATAAACTTCTTGAATGTGGTTTTATGCACCTTGAGGGGTGCAGTTTTTAGAATGGTGTCACTTTTGGGCATTTTCAGCCATATAGACCCCTCAAACTGACTTCAAATGTGAGGTGGTCCCTAAAAAAAATGGTTTTGTAAATTTCGTTGTAAAAATGAGAAATCACTGGTCAAATTTTAACCCTTATAACTTCCTAGCAAAAAAAAATTTTGTTTCCAAAATTGTGCTGATGTAAAGTATGCATGTGGGAAATGTTATTTATTAACTATTTTGTGTCACATAACTCTCTGGTTTAACAGAATAAAAATTCAAAATGTGAAAATTGCAAAATTTTCAAAATATTTGCCAAATTTCCGTTTTTATCACAAATAAATGCAGAATTTATTGACCTAAATTTACCACTAACATGAAGCCCAATATGTCACGAAAAAACAATCTCAGAACTGCTAGGATCCGTTGAAGCGTTCCTGAGTTATTGCCTCATAAAGGGACACTGGTCAGAATTGCAAAAAACGGCCCGGTCATTAAGGTCAAAATAGGCTGGGTCATGAAGGGGCTAAAAAAGTAATGCTGATGGAAAGCAGACATGTGGGAAATGTTATTTATTATCTATTTTGTGTGATATAACAATCTAGTTTAAAGGAATAAAAATTAAAAGTTTGAAAATTGTGAAATTTTCAAAATTTTGGCGAAAACTCTAATAGTAACATAGTAACATAGTAACATAGTTAGTAAGGCCGAAAAAAGACATTTGTCCATCCAGTTCAGCCTATATTCCATTATAATAAATACCCAGATCTACGTCCTTCTACAGAACCTAATAATTGTATGATACAATATTGTTCTGCTCCAGGAAGACATCCAGGCCTCTCTTGAACCCCTCGACTGAGTTCGCCATCACCACCTCCTCAGGCAAGCAATTCCAGATTCTCACCGCCCTAACAGTAAAGAATCCTCTTCTATGTTGGTGGAAAAACCTTCTCTCCTCCAGACACAAAGAATGCCCCCTTGTGCCCGTCACCTTCCTTGGTATAAACAGATCCTCAGCGAGATATTTGTATTGTCCCCTTATATACTTATACATGGTTATTAGATCGCCCCTCAGTCGTCTTTTTTCTAGACTAAATAATCCTAATTTCGCTAATCTATCTGGCTATTGTAGTTCTCCCATCCCCTTTATTAATTTTGTTGCCCTCCTTTGTACTCTCTCTAGTTCCATTATATCCTTCCTGAGCACCGGTGCCCAAAACTGGACACAGTACTCCATGTGCGGTCTAACTAGGGATTTGTACAGAGGCAGTATAATGCTCTCATCATGTGTATCCAGACCTCTTTTAATGCACCCCATGATCCTGTTTGCCTTGGCAGCTGCTGCCTGGCACTGGCTGCTCCAGGTAAGTTTATCATTAACTAGGATCCCCAAGTCCTTCTCCCTGTCAGATTTACCCAGTGGTTTCCCGTTCAGTGTGTAATGGTGATATTGATTCCCTCTTCCCATGTGTATAACCTTACATTTATCATTATTAAACCTCATCTGCCACCTTTCAGCCCAAGTTTCCAACTTATCCAGATCCATCTGTAGCAGAATACTATCTTCTCTTGTATTAACTGCTTTACATAGTTTTGTATCATCTGCAAATATCGATATTTTACTGTGTAAACCTTCTACCAGATCATTAATGAATATGTTGAAGAGAACAGGTCCCAATACTGACCCCTGCGGTACCCCACTGGTCACAGCAACCCAGTTAGAGACTATACCATTTATAACCACCCTCTGCTTTCTATCACTAAGCCAGTTACTAACCCATTTACACACATTTTCCCCCAGACCAAGCATTCTCATTTTGTGTACCAACCTCTTGTGCGGCACGGTATCAAACGCTTTGGAAAAATCGAGATATACCACGTCCAATGACTCACCGTGGTCCAGCCTATAGCTTACCTCTTCATAAAAACTGATTAGATTGGTTTGACAGGAGCGATTTCTCATAAACCCATGCTGATATGGAGTTAAACAGTTATTCTCATTGAGATAATCCAGAATAACATCCCTCAGAAACCCTTCAAATATTTTACCAACAATAGAGGTTAGACTTACTGGCCTATAATTTCCAGGTTCACTTTTAGAGCCCTTTTTGAATATTGGCACCACATTTGCTATGCGCCAGTCCTGCGGAACAGACCCTGTCGCTATAGAGTCACTAAAAATAAGAAATAATGGTTTATCTATTACATTACTTAGTTCTCTTAGTACTCGTGGGTGTATGCCATCCGGACCCGGAGATTTATCTATTTTAATCTTATTTAGCCGGTTTCGCACCTCTTCTTGGGTTAGATTGGTGACCCTTAATATAGGGTTTTCATTGTTTCTTGGGATTTCACCTAGCATTTCATTTTCCACCGTGAATACCGTGGAGAAGAAGGTGTTTAATATGTTAGCTTTTTCCTCGTCATCTACAACCATTCTTTCCTCACTATTTTTTAAGGGGCCTACATTTTCAGTTTTTATTCTTTTACTATTGATATAGTTGAAGAACAGTTTGGGATTAGTTTTACTCTCCTTAGCAATGTGCTTCTCTGTTTCCTTTTTGGCAGCTTTAATTAGTTTTTTAGATAAAGTATTTTTCGCCCTATAGTTTTTTAGAGCTTCAATGGTGCCATCCTGCTTTAGTAGTGCAAATGCTTTCTTTTTACTGTTAATTGCCTGTCTTACTTCTTTGTTTAGCCACATTGGGTTTTTCCTATTTCTAGTTCTTTTATTCCCACAAGGTATAAACCGCTTACACTGCCTATTTAGGATGTTCTTAAACATTTCCCATTTATTATCTGTATTCTCATTTCTGAGGATATTGTCCCAGTCTACCAGATTAAGGGCATCTCTAAGCTGTTCAAACTTTGCCTTCCTAAAGTTCAATGTTTTTGTGACTCCCTGACAAGTCCCCCTAGTGAAAGACAGGTGAAACTGCACAATATTGTGGTCGCTATTTCCTAAATGCCCAACCACCTGCAGATTTGTTATTCTGTCAGGTCTATTAGATAGTATTAGGTCTAAAAGTGCTGCTCCTCTGGTTGGATTCTGCACCAATTGTGAAAGATAATTTTTCTTGGTTATTAGCAGAAACCTGTTGCCTTTATGGGTTTCACAGGTTTCTGTTTCCCAGTTAATATCCGGGTAGTTAAAGTCCCCCATAACCAGGACCTCATTATGGGTTGCAGCTTCATCTATCTGCTTTAGAAGTAGACTTTCCATGCTTTCTGTTATATTTGGGGGTTTGTAACAGACCCCAATGAGAATTTTGTTACCATTTTTCCCTCCATGAATTTCAACCCATATGGACTCGACATCCTCATTCCCTTCGCTAATATCCTCCCTTAAAGTGGACTTTAGACAAGACTTTACATAGAGACAAACCCCTCCTCCTCTCCGATTTTTACGATCCTTTCTAAACAGACTGTAACCCTGTAAGTTAACTGCCCAGTCATAGCTTTCATCTAACCATGTCTCGGTTATTCCCACTATGTCAAAGTTACCTGTAGATATTTCTGCTTCTAGTTCTTCCATCTTGTTTGTCAGGCTTCTGGCGTTTGCGAGCATGCAGTTCAGAGGATTTTGTTTTGTTCCAATCTCCTCACTGTGGATTGTTTTACAAATGTTCTTACCTCCCTTCTGAGTATGTTTTCCTGGGTCGTCTTTGTTCGAGTCTAATGTTTTTCTTCCCGTCCCCTCTTCTTCTAGTTTAACGCCCTCCTGATGAGTGTAGCGAGTCTTCTGGCGAATGTGTGTTTCCCAGGTTTGTTGAGGTGTAGTCCGTCTCTGGCGAGGAGTCCATCATACCAGTAATTCACACCGTGGTCCAGGAATCCAAATCCTTGTTGTCTGCACCATCGTCTTAGCCAGTTGTTTGCATCAAGGATCCTGTTCCATCTCCTGGTGCCATGCCCGTCTACTGGAAGGATAGAAGAAAAAACTACCTGTGCATCCAGTTCCTTTACTTTCTTCCCCAACTCTTCAAAGTCCTTGCAGATTGTCGGTAGGTCCTTCCTTGCCGTGTCATTGGTGCCAACATGTATCAGAAGAAATGGGTGGACGTCCTTGGAGCTGAAGAGCTTTGGTATCCTATCGGTCACATCCTTGATCATCGCACCTGGAAGGCAGCATACTTCTCTTGCAGTTATGTCCGGTCTGCAGATGGCTGCTTCTGTGCCTCTCAGTAGTGAGTCTCCCACCACCACCACTCTTCGTTGCTTCTTGGCTGTACTTTTTGCTGTCACTTGTTGCTGTGTGCCCTTTTCTTTTTTGCTTGCTGGTATTGCTTCATTCTTAGGTGTGCCATCTTCATCCTCTACAAAGATTTGATATCGGTTCTTCAGTTGTGTGGTTGGTGATTTCTCCAAATAAATGCAAAAAGTATCGACCTAAATTTACCAGTAACATGAATTCACGAAAAAAAACAATCTTAGAATCGCTGAAGCATTCCAGAGTTATTACCACATAAAGTGACACTGGGAAGAATTGAAAACATTTACTTGGTAATGAAGGTAAAAACAGGCTCTTGTCCGAAAAGGTTAGTTACCGCATCCTTGGTGGTCTGGAGTAATGGATATCAGTTTTCATATTTTCATCCACAGTGTTTTTCTTTCCAATACATTATTAAATGTTCTCCTCTGACAAGATCCTATCTAGTGAAGCCTTTTTTTACGCTATGGAATGAATAGTGAAATTTTCTCTGCAACCTGTGCAACCTAATTATCCATACAAGCTAATGCAAAGACGCTGCACCGCTATTCTATTTACTTTTACTGTTCTGTATTGGAAGAATCAGTGTTCAGTTTCTTCAGTCATTATTCGAAATGCCTGTGTGATTGGGTAATGAAATGCTGGGCTTTTACAGAGACCACTTGTAGTACTATAGTAATGAGTATCCAGGCTGCTTTTAGCTTTTATTGTTCCTTCTGTAATGATGAAGTGGGTGATTAATTTGTACTTAGTTTATAGAGAAATACATACAGTATGAATAATGGACAAAAGTGCTGGAACATTTACATATTACCATTACAAGGAGCTTTTATGATATCCCATTCTAAATCCATAGGCAGTTGGTCCACCATTTGCAGCTTTAAGAGTTTGCACTTTTCTGGGAAAGATTTCTCTAAGATTTTGGACTGTCTATGGGAATTGAAGTCAGCAAAAATCACTGCACTCGTATGATTTTCAGATGCATAAATTCAAAAGTTTATTTAAATTGGGAAAGGGGGAGATGTCAGGCGAATTGACGTTTCAGCCAGCTCGTGGCCTTGTTCACGAAACCGCTGTAACAAGCAAGAAAACAAAACAACACTATAAGCGGGTCAATATATACATATATACAAATATACAAAGAGGACAAAGAATCCATATCAAAGTCGATAAGCTGCCAATGGACATATAATGTAACGATCAAGACATATTGTACAAAGCTGAAATGTACAAAAAAGGTGGGATGTACAAAAAGGGAGAGAGAAAATTATAATGGATTTGCAAAACCGGTACTGGAGGAAGAATAAACATACCCTGTTGGAACTCTGTTGCATATAAAGAAGAATCCTTTAATTTATGTTGAGTCATATATAATGGTATGGCGATATACCTAAAGAGAACAATATAGCATGAAAAAGCAGCTAGGGTCCTATATACCCAGGTAGAGGGCTAACAAGGAGCGGGCATCCCCTTAATAGTGACTAAATGCTGATTAAGTACCCTGTATAGTGCCCAGTTTAGTGTATTACAAGTGCAAATCAAAATACTGACCCAGTTGGAACGCTAGACAACATATGCCCATGCATAAAAATCGTATCTGCGGCTGGAACCAATCTTGTGGCTGAAACATACGTATATATGAGGATGAGGCATAAAATATGTATACTAACGGGATAGTAAACCATGAAGACATAGAACTACCTGTCTTGTGGATACAGTGGGCAAAATTATATGTCAGGTACTGGTCGTCCCGTATATTCTGATATGTCCTCAAGATCACATAGAAATATAGAGCTGTGGACAGAACAGACAAATCTTGTGGCCGAAACATATATGTATATATGAGGATAAGGCATAAAATCTGTACACTAACGGGATAGTAAAACATGAAGACATAGTAGTACCTGGCTTGTGGATACAGTGGGCAAGATTATATATCAGGTACTGGTCGTCCCGTATGTTCTGATATGTCCTCAAGGTCACATAGACATATAGCGCTATGCCCTGCCTGCACCACGGAAACGTGAGACTTCAGCACCACCAGCAGATAAGTGTCTCATTCACTATGAGAGGTTTCTATAGCGTGTATTTTCCTCTTCCCTAGCAGGGACGACATCTTTTCACCTACTGGCAGCATACCATATCCTCAAGGGGGGTCATCTCTATGAATACACTGGGTCCCTTGCATACCTACTGAGCACAGGTATTTAGTAATGCCACGAACATTACTACTATACTGACTATTCCCTATACAGGGCTTGATCCAACATATATTCTCCACTCTGTTCTGCCCATAGCGCTATATGTCTATGTGACCTTGAGGACATATCAGAACATACGGGACGACCAGTACCTGATATATAATCTTGCCCACTGTATCCACAAGCCAGGTACTACTATGTCTTCATGTTTTACTATCCCGTTAGTGTACAGATTTTATGCCTTATCCTCATATATACATATATGTTTCGGCCACAAGATTTGTCTGTTCTGTCCACAGCTCTATATTTCTATGTGATCTTGAGGACATATCAGAATATACGGGACGACCAGTACCTGACATATAATTTTGCCCACTGTATCCACAAGACAGGTAGTTCTATGTCTTCATGGTTTACTATCCCGTTAGTATACAGATTTTATGCCTCATCCTCATATATACGTATGTTTCAGCCACAAGATTGGTTCCGGCCGCAGATACGATTTTTATGCATGGGCATATGTTGACTAGCGTTCCAACTGGGTCAGTATTTTGATTTGCACTTGTAATACACTAAACTGGGCACTATACAGGGTACTTAATCAACATTTAGTCACTATTAAGGGGATGCCTGCTCCTTGTTAGCCCTCTACCTGGGTATATAGGACCCTAGCTGCTTTTTCATGCTATATTGTTCTCTTTAGGTATATCGCCATACCATTATATATGACTCAACATAAATTAAAGGATTCTTCTTTATATGCAACAGAGTTCCAACAGGGTATGTTTTTTCTTCCTCCAGTACCGGTTTTGCAAATCCATTATAATTTTCTCTCTCCCTTTTTGTACATCCCACCTTTTTTGTACATTCCAGCTTTGTACAATATGTCTTGATCGTTACATTATATGTCCATTGGCAGCTTATCGACTTTGATATGGATTCTTTGTCCTTTTTGTATATTTGTATATATGTATATATTGACCCGCTTATAGTGTTGTTTTGTTTTCTTGCTTGTTACAGCGGTTTCGTGAACAAGGCCACGGGCTGGCCGAAACGTCAATTCGCCTGACATCTCCCCCTTTCCCAATTTAAATAAACTTTTGAATTTATGCATCTGAAAATCACACGAGTGCAGTGATTTTTGCTGACTTCATGACGTATGGGATTAAACATCCCGTTCACTAGCACCGTAGACTGTACTGATTGAGTGCTAGCTTTGATTCTTCTCTACTGTCTATGGGAATTGTTTCACCTTCATCCAAAAAAATCATTTTTTAGGGCAAACACTGATGTTGGATATGAGGACATGGCTCACAATCTTCATTTTAGCTCATCCCAAATGTATTTGATGGGTTGAGATCTGGGCTTTGTTCAACCAGTCAAGTTCTTCCAAATCAAACTCGCCCGACAAAGCCTTAGGCTAAGTTCACATTAGTGTTTGAGTCCGCAGCGTGGTGCTGCAGACTTCTTTCCTTAAGTTCCACCTACTTCTGCATGCGTCCTGCGTACCTATCTTTAACATTGGGTACACAGGGACATGCGTTGTATGCGGATGTGTCCCCGTGTGTCGTTTTGATGTGCCCACCGAACGCAAGAAAATGCAACATGTTGCATTCGGCGGGTACGTCAAAACGACACACACGGCCTTAATGGACCTTGCTTTGTGCTGGAACAAAAAAGAGCCTATCCCGAAACTGTTCCCACATAGTTAGAAGCATGCAATTGTCTAAAATGTTTTTGTATGCAGAAGCATTAACATTTTATTTTGCTTGAACTAAAAGGCCTAGACCAATCCCTGAAAAAACCCACATGGCATTATTCCTACTCCACCAAACTTAAAAGTTTCCACTATACAGGCCGACAGGTAATGATCTTCTGGTGTTTATCAAATTAGATGTTGATGCCAGCAGACCAGTGAGGGAACATGAAGGAACTAAGTCCGTCTAGGATGCATCCATTTTTTATCCATTAATAAGGCGTTGTCAATTAGTGGACAACCCCTGTAACTAAATGCTTATGGGCCTATGGGCTGTAGTGCTGTAGGGGATGTACATATATATTGTTCCTTCTTCTCCCCAACCCCTTTAAGTGTGTACTGGAAGAAGGGGACTGGGTCTCCTTTTTCAAAGAGCGTTGCCCACGGGGCTATTTTGCAGTGGTGGTGGCCCTATGCACCTCAGAAGAGAGAGCACAGCATGCAGACTTGAGCTCGGCACGGTCGAGTGCCCGTGATGTTCCTGCCATTCCTGCCACTCCTGCCTCTCCGAGGCAACCTGTGACTGCTGCGGCCGCAGAGTCACCCCTGATCTGGGAGCGGGAAAGGGAACCTGATGTTATTGGAGCGGCGTGAGGCGCGTGCCATTGAAGAAACTGAACTGTTACGTTTGTGGTGCCATTGCACCGAATGACAAAAAAATGGGACTGTTCCGCGTCCTGTCAGGGTAAAGGAGATGCTCTATTGTTTTTCCCAGAGGAAAATACTCTGCAGTTAGGTGACCAAAGGAGGTCACAAGGACTTGTGGTTATTGTTGTTTGCCTGTTTTGTTCCGGAGGACTGCGAGCCGGATAAATAACATTTAGAGCCTATGGACTCTTTTTCTTTTTTTGTTGCACCCGTGGTGCTCATTCCACTGGAGAAGCAGGACTCTCCAGTGAATAATGTTCCCAATACAGGAGTACCCTATTTAAAGGAAGCGGTCCGTCTCCCGTTAAAGTTATTGTGGACTTGATTCATATTGTGGTCCATGCTACTGTTTTTTTCTTATTATGTTTAATATTGCAGGTTGCCATGGTGGATTACAACCATCATTAAAGAAAGGGGGAAATGTAGGGGATGTAAATATATATTGTTCCTTCTTCTCGCCAACCTCTTTAAGTGTGTACAGTGTTTGTTATTAATGTGTTCGTACATGGTAGTACTGCTACACATAAAGTGTATTACCACCGTGTACAAGAGTATTGCTACACCTTATGCATACTACTCTGCATATTTGTATATTGTTATTGTTTGCCATATATTACATATAGTTGTAGGGAAAGTTTGTCCCTGGGCTCAGTATATTGATAGGGGTGTAGTGTCCATAGTTGGCCACTCGAGGGGGCACTATAGTACATACAGTAGTTAGAATAGGAGGGGCACATTGCATAAGTATAGTGTAGCTTCCTGGTACTAGTCAGTCAGGGCATGGGCACCCATGCAGCTCACATGGCTGCCTGGTCAAAGGTTGCCGTACCCCATAACGTTTAAGAAGGGGCCTAGCATAGATCAGCTACAAGGAAAGCATTCTTCTGGGAGGAAAAGAGAACGGAAGCGCTGCGGATGCAGCTGATGGAACTCTGCCCCTATAGAGCAAGAAGACAGGTCAGCACGGTCACTAAACACGAGATGTGGCAGATCTTTGCCTGGACAGCAGTACTTAGAACTGGGGCAAAATGGTAGAGGACTCCCCCATGTGAGGCAAGAGTTCCGGATGGAATAAATTCTGCTGGACCGAAAGTAGCGGTCCAACCCGGGGGTGAATATAGAGAAGGAAAGGACAGAGCAGGGACAGAGAAGAATGTGTTGTATGCGTTACCCAAAGTGCCTGTAATTGATCAAGCTGTGCTGAGTAAAGAAGTTGTCATTGAAGTTAACCCGGAGTGTGTCTCTTTTATTCCGGAGCCATTTGTGAGGAAACCATCCCCGTACCGGGCAAGTCCAGATGGTGCAGAAAGCCAGCACAGAGGTAATGCAGCGGAGAAATGTGAACTTTTATGGGGAAGGGGCCAGGGAGCCATACAAGGATTACTGTCGGCCATGACTATCACCCTAGAACCCCCCACCCTTCCAACAGTGCAGAGGTAACACTCTGTGCAGTGATGAGGCAGTGACCCAGTAAAGTTCAAAACAAAAGTCTCTTTAACCCCTTTCCCACATCGGGCATAGTTGTCCGCCAATGTCAGACTCCCTCTGTTAAGGACTGGCGGAACGCACCAAGTATAGATGATATGAAACTAGGTGCGTTCGCAGTCCGAGGTCCACCGTGCAGGTAAAAACCCTGCTGCTAGTAAGACGGACTATATGACGGTACTATAAGTATACACGCACGGGTTAACTTCACCCTGCGTGAAGGAAGCGATCCTGTTGAGTCACAGGACCGCGGTACCGCACATAGAGCACGAGCAAGAAGTCAGCGAACACAACCCCAACACAGGATTGAAGTCCGATTAGACCACTTGCTGGCACAACACCGCAACTGGGTGTGTAAAGAAACTATTAAAATAGTAAATAAAGGCACGAGAGTGCATGCAGTGCCGCACTGACGGACGCCACTAACCACCCAGGCTTGGGTAAGGAAAGCGCAGAGGAAGCGCACGGCGCCGTACAGGCGGTCACAGCAACTAGATGCTGTTATGTGAGTAACGTGCTGTTGGATAAGTCGGGCGCTAGATAGCAAACATACACCTTCCACGAACAGTCATCCAATAGGGAGGGTATTTTAAAGAGCGACTTTCACTCACAACACACACACATATTATCAAGACAATACTAGCGCATGGCCGTGCGGTCATGCGCAGTTTATATAGTTGCAGCACAGGAAGCTGCTACAGAAGTTTTGCCCTTTCAGGACCTGCCAAGAGGACCAATGGGATGTGCTGCAGCACCTGAGCATGTGACCCTCGATCTCCAACGGGAGATCCTGTCCTGGGCATGCTCAGTGTGTGCAAATAAGGACTTAGTCCCAGGGAAGCCTGCTCGCCGCAGATCAGTGCAGGGTACAACAGGAGAGCCGGAAAAGGCAGCAGTAACCCTTTGCACAGAATCAGTCCCAGCGAGACGCTGGGAGCGACGCCTCCGCTGAGCAGAGCCCACTGCGGCCGAAGCAGAATGGGAGACCGCAGCAGACACAGGTCGAGATTCCCCCTGTGCAGCAGAGGAAACTCGACTCCTAACACCCTCCCTTTGATGTGGGCTCTAGCGATGAGCCAACATCTTTCCCGGTACATGTCAGCTGTTTTGAACAGCTGACATGTGCCCGGAATAGCCGCTGGTGGAATCGCGATCCACACATGGCTATTAACACGTTAAATGCAGCTGTCAAACACTGAGAGCGGCATTTAACTTGCGCTTTTTGCCATTGGGCCGGAAACCCGCCCACCGGTGACCCCATCACGTGATCGCGGGTCACTGGTTCTTTGGCATGACAACCAGAGGTCTCCTGGGGACCTCTATGGTTGTCACTGCTGGATTCCTGTGAGCGACACCCAGTGGTCGGCGCTCAATGCAAGTGAGTAATTCTACTACATAGAGGCGACCTGATCATCGCCTCTGTGTAGCAGAGCCGATCGGCTTTTGGCAGCTTCTAGTCTCCCATGGAGACTATTGAAGCATGCCAAAAGTAAAAAAAAAAGTTTTTAAAAATATATATAAAAAAAAAAGTTTAAATCACCCCCCTTTCGACCAATTCAAAATAAAACAATAAAAAAATCAAACTTTCACATATTTGGTATCGCCGCGTTCAAAATCGTCCAATCGATCAAAAAAATAAGGATTAGCCTGATCGCTAAACGGCGTAGCGAGAAAAAAAGTAAAAGCGCCAGAATTACTTTTTTTGGTCGCCGCGACATTGCATTGAAATACAATAACGGGCGATCAAAAGATCGTATCTGCACCAAAATGGTATCATTAAAAACATCAGCTCAGCACGCAAAAAATAAGCCCTCACCCAACCCGAGATCCTGAAAAATAGAGATGCTGCTGGTATCGGAAAATGACACAATTTTTTTTGTTGCAAAGTTTGGAATTTTTTTTCACCACTTAGATTTACACAGATCCCCTACAAGAAGAAGCTAACGCGAGAAGCGCGTCGGGACGTCACCCTGCCAACCAGGTCATGTATACCCATATTTGAGCATAAATCCGTTACCTCTTACTCTCACTTCTTACTATGCATTCATCACTGCTGCAAGTAACAATATCTATGCGTTCTATTAGTTTTGATTCCTTGGTGTCATGCAAATTACTTTCGGCTTCAAATATTTGTGCCAAAGAATACATTTTAATATTTATGAGCACTAAATATTAACAGGTGGAGATATACAGCAGCCTATGCACTTTAACCGCTTAGTGACAGAGCCAATTTGGTACTCAATGACTGAGCCAATTTTTACAATTCTGACCACTGTGCCCTTTTTTTTGTAACCTAGCAAAACTATTTATACCTGTGATGCCTGTATGTTCTGTGTGGTATTTCCTGATGAAGGGGGCATGAGACCCCTGAAACGCGTTGAATAAAACCACTGTGAATCAACTTTACTCTCCTGAAATTCATCTTAGCGGCAGCGCAGAATTTTAACTACAAATCTCCTTTTGAAGACATTATTTTCTCTGGTCGGTGAAGACCTGTGGATCTGCAGCAGCCGCTATCTATATGCTCTAATCTCATCCTAACCAGGTGAGAAAATTTTGGTATATATTCTCCTCTTTGTAACGTGGATAAGACCCTATTGCGCTCTTTGTCTCCCCATTGTTTTACAAATGTTTTTTCATGACATATTGTACTTCATGTTAGTGGTAACATTTCTTCGATATTACTTGCGGTTTATTATGAAACAAATGGAAATATGGCAACATTTTTTAAAATTTAGCATTTTTCAAACTTTGAATTTTTATGCCCTTAAATCAGAGAGATATGTCACATAAAACAGTTAATAAATAACATTTCCCACATGTCTACTTTACATAAGCACAATTTTGGAAGCAAAATTATTTTTTGTTAGGAAGTTATAATGGTTAAAAGTTGACCAGCGATTTCTCATTTTTACAACAAAATTTACAAAACCATTTTTTTTAGGGACCATCTCACATTTAAAGTCACTTTGAGGGGTGTACATGACAGAAAATACCCAAACTTGACACCATTCTAAAAACTACACTGCTCAAGGTGCTCAAAACCACATACAAGAAGTTAATTAACCCTTTACGTGTTTCACAGGAACTAAAACTATGTGGAAGTAAAAAATGAACATTTAACTTTTTTTTGCAAACATTTTACTTCAGAACCAATTTTTTTTATTTTCACAAGTGTAAAAAGAGAAAATGAACCACAAAAATTGCTGTGCAATTTCTCCTGAATACGCCGACACCCCATATGTGGGGGTAAATCACTGTTTAGGTGCACGGAAGAGCTCGGAAGAGAAGGAGCACTGTTTGACTTTTTCAATGCAGAATTGGCTGGAATTGAGATCGGACGCCATGTCACGTTTGGAGAGCCCCTGATGTGCCCAAACAGTAGAAACCCCCACAAGTGACACCATTTTGGAAACTAGACCCTTTAAGGAACCTTTCTGTGGTGAGCACTTTGAACCCCCAAGTGTTTCACAGAAATTTATAACGTAGAGCCATGAAAATAAACAATCCTTGTTTTTTCCTCATATATTATGTTTAAGCTTGCAATTTTTTTTCTCAAGGGTAACATGAGATATTGGACCACAAAAGTTGTTGTCCAATTTGTCCTGAGTACTCTGATACCCCATGTGTGGGGGGGACCACTATTTGGGCGCACATCGGTGCTCGGAAGGGGAGTAGTGACTTTTTAAAATGCAGACTTAGGCTACTTTCACACTTGCGTCGTTTGCTGTCCGTCGCAATGCGTCGTTTTTTCTCCATAGACTTGCATTAGCGACACATTGCGACGTATAGCCACACGTCGCATCCGTCGTGCGACGGATGCGTCGTGTTTTGGCGGACCGTCGGCACAAAAAAAGTTACATTTTCGACCGCGTATGCGCCGCCGAAACTCCGTCCCCTCCTCCCCGGATATTACAGTGGGGCAGCAGATGCGTTGAAAAACTGCATCCGCTGCCCCGTTGTTCATTTATTTCATAACGTCTGTCGGTACGTCGGGCCGACGCATGGTGACGGCCCCGTACCGACGGAAGTGTGAAAGTAGCCTTAAATGGAATGGTCTGCATGTGTCATGTTGCATTTGCAGAGCTCCTGATGTACCTAAACAATAGAAACACCCCACAAGTGACCCCATTTTGGAAACGAGACCCCCCCAAAGAGCTTATCTAGATGTGTGGTGAGCACTGTGAACCCCCAATTGCTTCACA
Source organism: Ranitomeya imitator (assembly GCF_032444005.1). Taxonomy (NCBI): domain Eukaryota; kingdom Metazoa; phylum Chordata; class Amphibia; order Anura; family Dendrobatidae; genus Ranitomeya; species Ranitomeya imitator. The sequence continues at coordinate 703,084,529 of NC_091284.1, read as the reverse complement.
GAAGATTATAATGTAGAGCCATGAAAATAAAAAATCATATTTTTTCCACAAAAATGATCTTTTCACCCCCAAATTTTTACTTTCACAAGGGTAGCAGGAGAAATTGGACCCCAAAATGTATTGGGCAAATTATCCTGAGTACGCTGATACCCCATATGTGGGGGGACCAATGTTTGGACGCATGGCAGAGCTCAGAAGGGAAGGAGTGCCGTTTTGGAATGCAGACTTTGATAGAATGGACTGCGGGTGTTATGTTGCGTTTGCAGAGCCCTTGATGTACCTAAACAGTAGAAGCCCCCCCACAAATGACCCCATTTTGGAACCTAGACCCCCCAAGGAGCTTATCTAGATTTGTGGTGAGCACTTTGAATGCCCAAGTGCTTAACAGAAGATTGACGTAGAGCCGTGAAAATACAAAAACATTTTTTTCCACAAAAATGATTTTTAGCCCCCAATTTTTTTTTCTATTTTCACAAGGATAACAGGAAAAACTGGACCTCAAAAGTTGTTGTCCAACTAGTACTAAGTATGCTGATGCCCCATATGTGGGGGTAAACCACTGGGCGTATGGGAGAGCTTAGAAGGGAGGGAGCACCATTTGACTTTTTGAACGCAAAATTGGCTATCTTGTTTGGAGACCCCCTGATGTACCTAAACAGTTGAAACACCCCAATTCTAACTCCAACCCTAACCCCAACACACCCCTAACCCTAATCCCAACCCGATCCATAATCCTAATCACATCCCAAACCATTAGCCTAATCACGTACCTAACACCAAAACAGCCCTAACCCTTATCCCAACCCTAACCATAACCCTAATCAAAACCCTAATCTCAACCCTAACCTCAAACCTAACCCTAATCCCAATATACCCCTAATCCCAACCCTAACCTTAACCCTAATCCCAAACCTAACCCTAATCCCAAACGTAACCCTAATGCCAAGCATAACCTTAATGCCAACCCTAATCCAAATCCCAACTCTAACCCTAACTTTAGCCCCAACCCTAACCCTAACTTTAGCCCCAACCCTAACCCTAGCCCTAACCCTAGCCCTAACCCTAGCCCTAACCCCAGCCCTAACCCTAACCCTAGCCCTAACCCTAATTGGAAAATAGAAATACATACTTTTTTTATTTTATTGTTTTTTCCTAACTAAGGGAGGTTACAAAGGGGGGGTTCTTTGCTATTTTTTTATTTTGATCACTGTGATAGGATCACACAGTGACCAAATTAAAAAAAAGGAAGAAATCTTCCTCTGCCAGCTGGCAGATCACAGCGGGCGCACTGCGCATGCGCCCGCCATTTTCTTACCGAAGCAAGAAGCCGGCGGCCAGGAGAGGAAGCAGGAGGACCTCCAAACACCAGACTGAAACTGACACTGAAACACCCAAGCCTCTGCTTCAGGGTTTTTTACAAGCAACCTGTAGCCTTCAGCCCCATGAAAACCCCAGCCAGGAATGAAGCAGACTGCCCCACTACCACCCTGTAGTCCGTTTCAAAACACAAAAGCCCAGAGCAGGTTTTCTTAAGTCTGCTTTGGACAAATAGTTTGCCCAAGAGTAACACTTAAGGTACTTTTATTCCGCATTGCAAGCACAGCTAAGCCTGTGACTGCAATGCATCCTCATGGCCGCAATACGCATCTGTGCGCATCCTGGGAGGAATACGGAATACACAGCGACCCTTACATGTAACACCAGTCACTGCCTCACAGGGCCTAAAAACTGACAGGAAGGTAGCTGGAGCACATAGCTGCCTGTTCTACTCTGCCTGTTCTACTCTACTCTACGACTGCTCCTGCCATGGATTCAACTGATCCATGTCAACAGAGCAGCTGTTCTTTCCCGGGCTGCTCTGTTGACAGGGTGTAGCTACAGATATCATGCTGACTGATAGCCAGCTCCCTGCAGTTAGGCAGCAGGGAGCTGGCTGCCAATCAACATGATGTCAGCAGTCACTCCCCGTTAACAGATCAAAGCCACTGAGTCACCGGCAGTAGCGGTGTGTGATGACTTTGTGCCCGCAGGGATCGGCGCTGGGCGCAACAGGCAGGTAGTTAGCAACTACTAACTCTGAAATTGGACTTCATCTGTATCTATCATTAATGAGCCAACAGACTTTGAGCTAATGGGCTCAAACTCATTTAAAATAATATTTAAAGTTGATTACGAATGAACATTAATGCAACCTTGACTATGATTGTCAGAACTGAGCATTCTTCTGTGCTATTATCTCTTTCAAAAACCAGATAGTCTGAGGAAACATTATTATTATTATTTATTATTATAGTGCTTTACATGTGAGTAAACACATTCATTCAGTAATTGGTCAATATATTACATCAGTAAGAGTAGAAGTATAATATAAACATGTGACCACTTCGGTATTTTTGTACCCATTCCTGTTTCTGGCTTACAAATACTGATGTAAAATACTGACCAAATACTGAATGTGTGAACGCGGCTTAACTGTATGTAAATTAGATCTGCCATTATCCATCAAAATCTGGGACTTTCTCCTAAATCGATTAATTCTGCTCTATAAGATGTGACAATTTCCCAAAGTTATTTCTCTGCTCTTATGAAATCTTTTGGGACCTATAAGAAATAAAGTTCATTTTCCTGGTGGCCATTGAACTTAAATGTTTTTTCTGAGTACAGCAATCATTGAGGAAGATGATACTATTGCCCTAATCCAACAGCTAAAGGTTGTGATCTTTTACCTGTGTTGTTTAATAGTTAATCTCTGTTTGTATACATTACTTGCTGGAACATATGGCAGAGGTAAGAGTAAAGTTGCCAGTCATGTCAACCTTAGGACTTCCACAGGACACTGCTCTCATGCACGGATTCCTGTCTGCCACTCAGCTTCATGATGAAAACATCCCCATCTTTATGATGAAATCATAACTACTGCTGTTCTTATGTCCTGGCTTCAGCATAGACTAGTTTATGTTTTCTTTACCTAGCAATTTCTATGTGGCATGGCTATAATGACCAGTTTTATATGACCATCTGTTTGCCTTTTGTCCTTCTTCAAACATTGACTATACGTTTAGATCAAACTTATGACACCATACACATTAGGCTAACATCGGCCAAACCGGCCAATATCAATGAGCTCGGCCGTCAGGCTAATGTGTATGGCGTCCAACAACTCTCCTCTCACAGATGATGTTGGGGGAGATAAGGATTCGGCATGTCTGATCCTTTTGTTCTTGGCAAAACTAGCCATCAGTGAGACTGACGGGGGCTATCTCATAGAGAACTCTGGAGTGCTCGGCAGACTGAGCGCTCTTGTGTATGGAGGAATCTGAAGACAGAGTTGTCGTACCATCATTTGGCCAGCAGCAATCTATTGTGTATGAGGCCTTATAGTCCCTCGTGTCTGTTATGTTTGTTTGCCTGTATGAATTTACAATCCTTTGCTTTGTATTGCATTCAGACCCATTTTTTTGCTTTTTGCCCACCTCTGGAAATTACTTCTATCCAACAATTCACAAATATAGTAAAATTTCTTATTAAACTATCACATTCTGGTTGTCTGCAGCTAACCATTTGAGGGAACGTACTGCCGACCCTTTATATATTAAAGTGACTTTTCCATAGCCTACATTTATGACTTATCTATGGGATATGCTGTAGATAAATAGTAAATATGTAAACCACCAATGGGACGTACCCACAATTATCCAATGGGTCCTAATGTGTCTGGTATGTCTGACCACCTCTCTACCAAAAAGAGCATATAATGGGGCCCTTTTCTCTAGATGAATATGGATCCCATTTGTGGTATCCACATCTACAATAAATTTTTGGCATATCCTTTAAATTAATCTTTCACAATTTTTACAAACTTTGCCCTAGGGTAGGATAATTTACAAAGTAGAGAAATAGGCATTACTTCACCCCCTTGAATCTCCTGCCACTCCAGTGCCACCATTCTAATGTCCCAGTCCCGCAAGTGATGACATCTGTTATGGACCTGGTGGTTAAGAGCATCCGGCACGACCTGATAGTTAAACTCACACAAGACAAGCTCTGGGATGTGGGAGCTCTGCTGACCGCAACCCCTAATCCTATCACAACAACTAGAAATAGCCGTGGAGCGTTCCTGACACTCACTAGACGCCTCTTCACAGCCTAAGAGCTAGCTAGCCCTAGAGATAGAAAATAAAGCCTACCTTGCCTCAGAGAAATTCCCCAAAGGAAAAGGCAGCCCCCCACATATATTGACTGTGAGTAAAGATGAAAGTCACAAACGCAGAAATGAAACAGGTTTCAGCAAAGGGAGGCCAAACTTACTAAACAGACAGAGGATAGGAAAGGTATCTTTGCGGTCAGCACAAAAAACTACAAAAGACCACGCAGAGTGTGCAAAAAGACCTCCGCACCGACTAACGGTGCGGAGATGCCACTCTGCATCCCAGAGCTTCCAGCTAGCAAGGCAAAATCATGATATCCAGCTGGACAAGGAAACAATGAACAAATAATAACTAGCAGGAACTTAGCTTCTGCTGGAGTAGACTGGTCACCACAAAGATCCAAGAGCGAACTGAACCAATGCAGGAACATTGACAGCTGGTATGGAGTAACGATCTGAGTGGAGTTAAATAGAGCAGCCAACCAAAGGATAAAGCACGTCACCTGTGTAAGGAACCTCAGAAGCAGCAGCTCCACTCACAGCCACCAGAGGGAGTCCATGGACAGAACTCGCCGAAGTACCACTCACGACCACAGGAGGGAGTTCGACAACAGAATTCACAACAGTACCCCCCCTTGAGGAGGGGTCACCGAACCCTCACCAGAGCCCCCAGGCCGATCAGGATGAGCCAAATGAAAGGCACGAACAAGATCGGCAGCATGAACATCAGAGGCAAAAACCCAGGAATTATCTTCCTGACCATAACCCTTCCACTTGACCAGGTACTGGAGTTTCCGTCTCGAAACACGAGAATCCAAAATCTTCTCCACCACATACTCCAACTCCCCCTCGACCAACACCGGGGCAGGAGGATCAACGGAGGGAACCATAGGCGCCACGTATCTCCGCAACAACGACCTATGGAACACATTATGGATGGCAAAAGAAGCTGGAAGGGCCAAACGAAATGACACAGGATTGAGAACTTCAGAAATCTTATACGGACCAATAAAACGAGGCTTAAACTTAGGAGAGGAAACCTTCATAGGAACATAACGAGACGACAACCAAACCAAATCCCCAACACGAAGTCGGGGACCAACACAACGCCGGCGGTTAGGGAAACGTTGAGCCTTCTCCTGGGACAATGTCAAATTGTCCACCACATGAGTCCAAATCTGCTGCAACCTGTCCACCACAGCATCCACACCAGGACAGTCCGAAGGCTCAACCTGCCCTGAAGAGAAACGAGGATGGAAACCAGAATTACAGAAAAAAGGAGAAACCAAAGTAGCCGAGCTGGCCCGATTATTATGGGCGAACTTAGCCAAAGGCAAGAAGGACACCCAATCATCCTGATCAGCAGAAACAAAGCATCTCAGATATGTTTCCAAAGTCTGATTAGTTCGTTCGGTTTGGCCATTAGTCTGAGGATGGAAAGCCGAAGAAAAAGACAAATCAATGCCCATCTTAGCACAAAAGGACCGCCAAAACCTCGAAACAAACTGGGAACCTCTGTCCGAGACGATGTTCTCCGGAATGCCATGCAAACGAACCACATGCTGGAAAAACAATGGCACCAAATCAGAGGAGGAAGGCAATTTAGACAAGGGTACCAAATGGACCATCTTAGAGAAGCGATCACAAATCACCCAAATGACCGACATCCTTTGAGAAACAGGGAGATCAGAAATAAAATCCATGGAAATATGCGTCCAGGGCCTCTTTGGGACCGGCAAGGGCAAAAGCAACCCACTGGCACGAGAACAGCAGGGCTTAGCCCGAGCACAAGTCCCACAGGACTGCACAAAAGAACGCACATCCCGTGACAAAGAAGGCCACCAAAAGGATCTAGCCACCAAATCTCTGGTACCAAAGATTCCAGGATGACCCGCCAACACCGAACAATGAACCTCAGAGATAACTCTACTAGTCCATCTATCAGGGACAAACAGTTTCTCTGTTGGACAACGGTTAGGTCTATCAGCCTGAAACTTCTGCAGCACGCGCCGCAAATCAGGGGAGATGGCAGACAACATTACCCCCTCTTTGAGAATACCCGCCGGCTCCGGAACACCCAGAGAGTCAGGCACAAAACTCCTTGACAGGGCATCAGCCTTCACATTCTTAGATCCCGGAAGGTATGAAACCACAAAATCAAAATGGCAGAAAAACAGCGACCATCGAGCCTGTCTAGGATTCAACCGTTTGGCAGACTCGAGATAAGTCAAATTCTTGTGATCCGTCAAGACCACCACGCGATGTTTAGCTCCTTCAAGCCAATGTCGCCACTCCTCGAATGCCCACTTCATGGCCAACAACTCTCGATTGCCAACATCATAATTGCGCTCAGCAGGCGAGAATTTTCTAGAAAAGAAGGCACATGGTTTCATCACCGAGCCATCAGAACTTTTTTGCGACAAAACAGCCCCTGCTCCAATCTCAGAAGCATCAACCTCGACCTGAAACGGGAGCGAAACATCTGGCTGGCACAACACAGGGGCAGAAGAAAAATGACGCTTCAACTCCTGAAAAGCATCTACAGCCACAGAGGACCAATTGACCACATCAGCACCTTTCTTGGTCAAATCAGTCAACGGTTTAGCAATACTAGAAAAATTAGCGATGAAGCGACGGTAAAAATTAGCAAAGCCCAGGAACTTCTGCAGGCTCTTCACAGATGTCGGCTGAGTCCAATCATAAATGGCCTGAACTTTAACAGGGTCCATCTCGATAGTAGAAGGGGAAAAAATGAAACCCAAAAATGCAACCTTCTGAACTCCAAAGAGACACTTTGACCCCTTCACAAACAAGGAATTCGCACGAAGGACCTGGAACACCATTCTGACCTGCTTCACATGAGACTCCCATTCATCCGAAAAGACCAAAATGTCATCCAAATATACAATCATGAATCTATCCAGGTACTCTCGGAAGATGTCATGCATAAAGGACTGAAACACAGATGGAGCATTAGAAAGCCCAAATGGCATAACCAGGTACTCAAAATGGCCCTCGGGCGTATTAAATGCTGTTTTCCATTCATCGCCCTGTTTAATTCGCACAAGATTATACGCCCCTCGAAGATCTATCTTGGTGAACCAACTAGACCCCTTAATCCGAGCAAACAAATAAGACAGCAGCGGCAAAGGGTACTGAAATTTGACTGTGATCTTATTAAGAAGGCGGTAATCAATACAAGGTCTCAAAGAGCCATCCTTCTTGGCCACAAAAAATAACCCTGCTCCCAATGGTGACGACGACGGGCAAATATGACCCTTCTCCAAGGATTCCTTTATATAACTCCGCATAGCGGCGTGCTCTGGCACAGGTTAATTAAACAGTCGGCCCTTAGGAAACTTACTACCAGGAATCAAATTGATAGCACAATCGCAATCCCTATGAGGAGGTAGGGCACCGGATTTGGGCTCTTCAAATACATCCCGGTAATCTGATAAAAACTCAGGGACTTCAGAAGGAGTGGAAGGCGAAATTGACAACAATGGAACATCACCATGTACCCCCTGACAACCCCAGCCGGACACAGACATAGATTTCCAATCCAACACTGGATTATGCCCTGTAGCCATGGCAACCACAAAACGACCACATCATGCAGATTATGCAACACCAAAAAGCGAATATCCTCCTGATGTGCAGGAGCCATGCACATGGTCAATTGAGTCCAGTACTGAGGCTTATTCTTGGCCAAAGGCATAGCATCAATTCATCTCAATGGAATAGGATACTGCAAGGGCTCCAAGAAAAAACCACAGCGCCTGGCAAACTCCAAGTCCATCATATTCAGGGCAGCACCTGAATCCACAAATGCCATAACAGAATAGGACGACAGAGAGCAAATTTAGACTGTACCGTACCAATGGTGGCAGACCTAGCGAACTGCTTAGTGCGCTTAGGACAATCGGAGATAGCATGAGTGGATTCACCACAGTAAAAACACAGCCCATTCCGACGTCTGTGTTCTTGCCGTTCAGCTCTGGTCAAAGTCCTATCACATTGCATAGGCTCAGGCCTATGCTCAGAGAATACCGCCAAATGGTGCACAGCTTTGCGCTCACGCAAGCGCCGATCGATCTGAATGGCCAAGGACATAGACTCATTCAGACCAGCAGGCGTGGGAAATCCCACCATGACATCCTTAAGGGCTTCAGAAAGACCCTTTCTGAAAATTGCTGCCAGGGCACACTCATTCCACTGAGTAAGCACAGACCACTTTCTAAACTTCTGACAGTACACCTCCGCTTCATCCTGACCCTGACACAAAGCCAGCAAGATTTTCTCTGCCTGATCCACTGAATTTGGTTCATCATAAAGCAATCCAAGCGCCAGAAAAAACGCATCAACATCATGCAATGCAGGATCTCCTGGCGCAAGGGAAAATGCCCAGTCTGGAGGGTCACCACGCAACAAAGAAATAATGATTTTCACTTGTTGAACGGGGTCACCAGAGGAGCAGGGTTTCAAAGCTAGAAACAGTTTACAATTATTTTTGAAATTCAGGAACTTAGATCTATCCCCAGAAAATAAATCAGGAATAGGAATTCTAGGCTCTAACATCGGATTCTGAACCACAAAATCTTGAATGTTTTGTACCCTTGCAGTGAGATGATCCACACAAGAGGACAGACCTTGAATGTCCATATCTACACCTGTGTCCTGAACCACCCAAAGGTTAAGGGGAAAAAAAATACAAAACACAGTGCAAAGAAAAAAAAATGGTCTCAGAACTTCTCTTATCCCTCTATTGAGATGCATTAATACTTTGGGCCAGCTGTACTGTTATGGACCTGGTGGTTAGGAGCACCCGGCACGACCTGATAGTTAAACTCACACAAGACAAGCTCTGGGATGTGGGAGCTCTGCTGACCGCAACCCCTAATCCTATCACAACAATTAGAAATAGCCTTGGAGCGTTCCTGACACTCCCTAGACGCCTCTTCACAGCCTAAGAGCTAGCTAGCCCTAGAGATAGAAAATAAAGCCTACCTTGCCTCAGAGAAATTCCCCAAAGGAAAAGGCAGCCCCCCACATATATTGACTGTGAGTAAAGATGAAAGTCACAAATGCAGAAATGAAACAGGTTTCAGCAAACGGAGGCCAAACTTACTAAACAGACAGAGGATAGGAAAGGTATCTTTGCGGTCAGCACAAAAAACTACAAAAGACCACGCAGAGTGTGCAAAAAGACCTCCGCACCGACTAACGGTGCGGAGATGCCACTCTGCATCCCAGAGCTTCCAGCTAGCAAGGCAAAATCATGATATCCAGCTGGACAAGGAAACAATGAACAAATAATAACTAGCAGGAACTTAGCTTCTGCTGGAGTAGACTGGTCACCACAAAGATCCAAGAGCGAACTGAACCAATGCAGGAACATTGACAGCTGGTATGGAGTAACGATCTGAGTGTAGTTAAATAGAGCAGCCAACCAAAGGATAAAGCACGTCACCTGTGTAAGGAACCTCAGAAGCAGCAGCTCCACTCACAGCCACCAGAGGGAGTACATGGACAGAACTCGCCGAAGTACCACTCACGACCACAGGAGGGAGTTCGACAACAGAATTCACAACAGACATCCCATTGATCAATCACCTGACTGCGGAAGCCAATCACTGATCTCAGTGATTATGTGCTAAACATGCACAAACATCCGTTGAAGCGAGTAACTGGCTGTAACTGATAGCCGGTATATCAAATTTTTCAAAACTATCTAAAAGAAAAATGAGGTTGCCTGCAACAACCAATCACAGTGCAGCATCCATATTATCAAAGCAGTGTAAGTGATGAAAGCTCTGATTGGTCGTAAATTAAAGGGGTATTCCCATCTCCAAGATCCTATCCCAATATCCAACCCTATCCTATCGCAATATGTCGTTGTGTAATAATTATGAACAATGTAGTATAGTTCTTCTGATGTGTAGGGGTAATCTCTTACCCCATGTGTAGGGCATTGCAGTAGCTTAGGTATCCATGGTTACGACCACTAACAACTAATTAAATGTCCCTATACGAATGCAACTCATTGCATTCTGCTCAATAAAATTTCTATTTAAAAAAAAAGGGAAAGGATCCTCCTAGTTATATTGAATCAGTTAGGTTTTTCTTTTTATTTCAAATGACTTTGGAGGCTGAAAATAATATACGAGCTTGTAAAACATTTGTCTGTAGGCCAGAATACTGCCAGGAAGCGGCCTCCTGCGAGCCGGCGGCTTTGATAACATTATATCTAATTTTACAGCTAATTTCAGATGGACAAATATTTCATCATCATAAACACAATGAAGTAGAAAAAGTGTTAGATCTGCAATTTGTAATAAGAAAGTGAATCTGAAATTACTGTGGGACTCAGCAGCTTAACAGTAATTGCCAGGCTTGTTTTATGGGTCCCGTGGTGTTACTTTGAACAATTGTGCACTTTCCTGATGAAATCTCTTATTCTCCGCATACACATATTTTCTATGGTAAACAGATTTATCTTCCTATTGTTCTAGAATAAACATCTTCAATTTGGATCCAATGGGTTAGTTAATGGAAAACATGATTTGCCTTCTGATTCTTAGAACATTCTCAACAGTAGCAGAATCAGCAGCTGTTCCAGTTCCTTCAATCGGAGGCGCTGTGGAGCAAACGTTCAATGATCCCTGACAGCGCAGAAACATTGACAGGTCTCTAAGATCAGATGCTTTTTAACCTCTTCACAGTTGGTGGATTATTCATTCTGTAATGACTAGACACAATTTCAGGAACTGATAATGCCTGAGTTTACCGGGAAGCCCCTTTTATTTTAAACAAACCCCAAAAAATCAACATAATTGTTTCACAAAATATTCTTATTATTTTTTTTCAGTCTAAGGTTCTTACGATGAGCTTTTCATGTGGTTTTTCTTTCAAAAGCACAGCGTCTTAAAGTTCCTGGAAAGTGGATGGGATTTATAGAAATCTTGTGCTTTTTTTACTCATTGCAAAGGGACCGACAGTGCATTTCAAATCCGTAGCATGCCAATTGCTCTTGTGTGTGCGCTTAGTTTTCTGTATGGAATTTCCCTATAGACTTACATTAGATACA